>NC_079194.1:94799169-95119169 GCF_029499605.1 Hyla sarda
AGCGGGACGCGCCCGCTCGCGAATTGCATCCCAGGTCACTTACCCGTCCCGGTCCCCTGCTGTCATGTGCTGGCGCGCGCGGCTCCGCTCTCTAGGGCGCGCGCGCGCCAGCTCTCTGAGACTTAAAGGGCCAGTGCACCAATGATTGGTGCCTGGCCCAATTAGCTTAATTGGCTTCCACCTGCTCCCAGACTATATCTGCTCACTGCCCCTGCACTCCCTCGCCGGATCTTGTTGCCTTGTGCCAGTGAAAGCGTTTAGTGTGTCCAAAGCCTGTGTTACCTGAACTTCTGCTATCCATCTTGACTACGAACCTTGCCGCCTGCCCCGACCTTCTGCTACGTCTGACCTTGCCTCTGCCTAGTCCTTCTGTCCCACGCCTTCTCAGCAGTCAGCGAGGTTGAGCCGTTGCTAGTGGATACGACCTGGTTGCTACTGCCGCAGCAAGACCATCCCGCTTTGCGGCGGGCTCTGGTGAACACCAGTAGCCTCTTAGAACCGGTCCACTAGCACGGTCCACGCCAATCCCTCGCTGACACAGAGGATCCACTACCTGGAAGCCGAATCGTGACAATACTGTTGCTGACCGTATCCTGTACACTCAGACCAATATTACCAATAATCCCAGTAAACAAGGAGGAATTATTACCCTCATATAATGATAGATATCCACTCCTCACAGACTCTGCAGACCAAGTTATTACAAAAAGTTACATCAGGCGACTCGCAGGTGATGACTTCTTCCAGCCACAGCTCATCTTAGCAAACAAACATTTTAGAATTTGCACTTTTCCAGCACCTATAGCACTCAAAACAGTCATAATAATCCCCTTTGGTGTCCCCCATTAGGTAGTTAGGACACTCTAGTAAGTAATGTCCCCCTTTAGATAACCGTCTCCTGTATATATTTGTAGTCCACTGTATAAAGTTATCACAGCCCCATGCATATAGTAGCAGCACCTCCCCTTTAGGTAGTAGTAGTAGCAGCTCCCTTTAGGTAGTAGAAGAGGCCCCACTTTAGGTAGTAGTAGAATTTTCCATTTATGTAGTAGCAACAGCCCCCTTTAGGTAGTATTAGCAGCATTCCCCTTAAGGGTACGTTCACAGGGGCAAATTTATTTGTGGGTTTTCCGCTACGTATTTGAAAGGGGCAGGCTCTTCTCGGCTGTCCGCAGCAGATTTTCTGCTACAGACCCTACTGACTTAAATGGGGCTTGTGGCCGATTTTCTGCAGCGTAAATTGCGCCACGGAAAATCTGATGCGGACAACCGAGTAGAGCCTGCCCCCTTTCAAATACGCAGCGGGGAACCCACAAATAAATCCACCCGTGTGAACGTACCCTTAGGTAGTATTAGTAGCAGCAGCCCCATTTAAGTAGTATAAGTAGCAGCCTCCTTTAGGTAGTAGTAGTAGTAGTAACAGCCCCATTAACCAATTAATGACCAAGCCCATTTTCACCTTAAGGACCAGGCCAATTTTACTTTTGCATTTTTGTATTTTCCTCCTCGCCTTCTAAAATCCATAACTCTTTTATATTACCATCTACAGACCCATATAAGGGCTTGTTTTTTGCGTGACCAATTGTACTTTGTAATGAAACCCCTCATTTTACCATAAAATGTACGGCGAACCCCCCAAAAAAAATTTAGGGAGGAAATTTAAATGTGAACCAAAATTTTGCACATTTTGGAGGGTTTTGTTTTCACACTATACACTTTACGGCAAACATGACATGTGTTCTTTATTCTGTGTGTCAATACGATTAAAATTATGCCCATGGCTAGATACTTTTATATTTTTGTACCGCTTTAAAAAAATTTACATTTTTTTGTACAAAATCAGTAATCTGAAATCGCCCTATTTTGACCACCTATAACTTTTTCATTTTTCCATATATAGGGCGCTATGAGGGCTCATTTTTTGCGCCATCATCTGTACTTTTTTTAGATACCACATTTATGTAAATAAAACTTTTAGATAATTTTTAATTATTTTTTTTTAAATAAAATGTGACAAAAAAGCAGCATTTTTGGACTTTTTTTTTGTTTTTTACGTTTATGCCATTCACCGTATGGGATCCTTAACATTATATTTTGATAGTTCAGACATTTACGCACACGGCGATACCAAATATGTTTATGGTTGTGGCCCATAGTACTGGAGTTGGACGTACTTACCAATGCTTGTCTTGATCTGTTTGTTTTGACAACTCGTCCACCTGTAAAACACATCCTGCCACTGAACACACATGCCTTAACCTGGACTGACACTAACTGACCCTATCACTGAATTTTAACAGCGGTTGAATTGTGCCCAAACCGCGAACGAGGGCACGTCTATAGTGGGCAAAAATGATAACACAGTTAGGTTAATGGTGAAAGGAAATAACTTTTCTTTGTTACAGAACTACAAATCTGAATACATCAGCCATTTCTAACTGGGGGTTGGGAATGTATGCCGTGTAGGCATTTGAATTCCATCTGCCTAACTTTTTTAGTATATGGACCGGTACTCCGTGTTTGGAGGCTGCGGAGGCTGCTCCAATGCGGAACGAGTGTCCCGAGTAGCAGCATGGGTCAAGACCTAATAGCCTAATCAATGTACGTACAAACTGACAAACTGAGCAGTGGTGAGAGGTGCTGAATCAAATGGCAACAACGGCCTTACCTCCGATTTACCATTCACAATGTTTGCCCACTCCGCACCAGGAGTTGACGGAGGGATAATACCGCACCACAGTGGACTCCCTACAGTTTTTTGTGACCCGCAGTGTCAGCTCTGCATGACTTTGCTTGATGCTAAGTTGAGCTTTGTCCATGAAAGGTGCTGAACATGATGCACAAGTAAACTCCCCAGGCCTCAAAAACCCATAGAGTGCTAAGTATATGCCGACCTTGATGACCTTGCTACGAAACCACCCGAACAGGGCGGAGTCGAGAAGAGTCAACATGTCTCTAAACATCTCCCCCTGTGATAGGCTGCCGTGTACCCACCCGCGGGATGGAGTTAGAATTAACCCCCTTTAATGCAGCTTTAATAACATGTACCAAGCATATGGAAGGCTCCCCAGGGAATGGCAATGCATGGCAGTGTTGAACCCCGGATATATGTAATTTTATGGAGTTGTATGACAAGCCCAAGTCAGAGTGGCAAAAGGCAATAAACTGTAATATGGTGGGAATGCTAAAGCCCCAAGGTAAGGCGTGTCTGTCCAGAAACGAGCTGTATAAGCTGATGGCTGCTGCGTAAGCCTTCCTTGTCCTCGGGGTTAGTGAAATCAATCCAGGGTTAGCACCCGATGTGAAGGCACTGTGGTGGCTACTGGCTACCTGGTGTGACCTGAAAAAAAAATCACAGTTACCCCTTGATAAGGCATTGGAAGCTGTGTTGCAAGTTCCCGCTATGTGTACTGCAGTGAAGTTGAAATTGTGTTGTAGTGCTATCCATACCAGTCTGCACAAATAACTCATGACCTGTAACGACTTGGATCTGCCCTTGTTAACTGTCTGTACTGTGGCCAAATTGTCACAGAAAAACGTGACCGTGGAATTGGACTATAAGGGCCCCCAGACATGTGCTGCGGCCACTATGGGATACACTTCGAACAAGGCGGAAGTGCGACTAAACCCAGGGACATCCATGACCTCCGGTGGCCATCGGCTGGCCATCCACTGACCGCCATGGATTGCTGCGAAACCCAATGTACCTGTGGCATCCGTGTACACCTTTGGAGAGTCGCTAGTGACAGCCGGCAAGAACATTGACACCCCATTCAACTGACTGATGTAATCGTGCCACATGTGTAAGTCTGACAGTGCCTCAGGACCTAACTTGACCTTACTACTTGGCTTTGTTGCTAGTGAGAGTAGTGCTAACAACCTTGATACAAAAGATCTTCCCTGCGGAATTATCCGCATCACGAAGGCCAGCATACCTAACAAGCTTTGGAGTTCAACCCTTGATGTCACCCATGTTCTCATGAATTTCTGGATGGTTTCCTTGATTCTACTGAGTTTGTCTGCGGGCAGGCTGGCCTGCATTCTCTCCTTGTCTTGTACCACACCGAGGAACGTGATAGTGACCGATGGACCCTCCGTTTTTCCATGAGACACTGGTATACCCAGGGTGTTGAACAATGACCTCAGTGCTGGCAGGCTGTTGGGATTGCAACCTGGGGGATCTAACAGGAGAAAATTGTCCAAGTAATGTATGACGTGTCTACAACCTGTCACATTTACCAGTACCCAGTGCAAGGCTCGTGCCAGCTGTTCGAACAATCAAGGGCTGCTCTTTGAGCCGAACGTTAGTCTTGAGGCCAAATAGTACATGCCCTGCCACTTTATGCCATACCACTTCCACAACTCTTCTGCTACTGGTAACAACTTGAAGGCATCGGCAATATCTGCCTTTGTTAACCATGTGCCTGGTCCCAACTGAAGAATAATTTGTATGGCGAGGTCGACAGAGGCATATTTCATTGAAAATTCTTCAGATGGGATCAGGGCATTTAAACTGGGTACTACAGAGGAATACGGGGCAGATAAATCATAAATTAGACGTTTTTTATTGGAGAATTTCCCTGTCACCACCCCGACCGGACTGACCCTCCAAACTTCGAACGGTGACGTCTGGAATGGCCCGATGATGAAGCCCTTGGCCAACTCCTGCTGTATGTATTCTGTAACAACCTGGGGTTGTTTCGTGGCTGATAGTAAATTCTCACACTCAAAAGCAGATTGAGGTAACGCCACTAACCCTGTGTGGAAACCCGATATGAAGCCTGTGAGTAACCATTGTACCCAGTCTTGTTCCGGGTGATCTGCCAACACACAAGCCAACGCATCCACCTGGACCCCGCCAAGTCAAGACTGCTGTGACCTCTGGGAGCACATTGAGCTGGGATGGGCCCGGAAGCAAAGCAAGCACACGTGCAACAACCTGCAGTTGCTTAAGTTGCAACTCGACAAGTTGTAATTGTTGCACAATTGGCTCTTGCCCAGGTACCTCACAGGGCGCCCCAGTTTGTCAGCAGCCGAGAACTTGTGCCCGGGAGCAGATGAGGCCGTGACCCCCCTACTGGTACTTGGCTCTGGCTCATGACTGAGGCTGGAACACCACGGGGCTGTGTGCGAAATAGACTGGCAGATGGTGCAGGTAGGTGCCTTAAACCCAGCGAAATGCTTACAAAACAGTTCAGTGTCTACCACGCTCCAGTCTGTTTCTTATGTAGTTGTGCCAGAGACGTGGCCACGGTCTGCCCCGACATGTCCTGCTGACTATCGCTAGCTTCCTGTCCTGACATTAGCAGCTTGTACAATTCCGCTTTCCTGGCTGACGCCGGAAATGGAATTCCCTTCTTGCGAAGCTCCTCCATCAATCTGGGAACTGTCCAGGATCTGGTGTCTACTCCCTGCTTGGGGTTTCTGGGACAGACAACGGGTCTTCAATGTCTGATGCGTTCAACATGATGCCACCACCTGTCCGGGCCATAAGGGGTGCCAGGGAGAGATTAACGAGACATGAAAACCATGTATGCCTACCAATTCTACTTGATGACCCCCTTAGCTACTGACCTGCCAACTACCACCATCAACCGTCAGGCAAGGACCTAGAACAACACGATATATTAAGCATGCTACAATTTTCCTACTTCTGGCCCAGGTGCCTACCACCTCACCGTGTACCACCTGGAAAAAACTCTCCTGGCCCGGTAAACCGTTATCGTGGAACAGTGAAGCCGCCAACATTGATACCACCGTGACACTATCCGCACATGAAATTCTAAGGCCTGAAAAAAGTGCAAGCCCTTGTTGTGAACCGTGTGAACGCAACGTGTTGCATCGAAAGATTTGCTCTGGCTTATGTCAGCAGCTGGCTTATCATGGCTCCATCCTGCAAGATATTCAGGAGATAGTTTGATTACTTGTTGTTGCCATGTATTTGCTCTGAAAACGTGTCAGCAGCAATCAATCGTAGTTACCCTCCTGAAAAACGTGTCAGGACAACACATGCGACAGATTAGTAAATCACAAGGAAAAAAAAGACGAGTACACTGAAAAAAAAACCTAACCGACACTCCAGTCTTTGTAAATGAGGGCCAACATGTCAGTTTTACCATAAAGTGCACTGCAAAACAACGATACCCCCAAAATTTGCTAAATTGCTTTTTTGTTCTTCAATTTCCCCCACAAATATTATTTAATGATTGTGATGTACATTTTAAGATTAAAAAAAAGGTGTCAATACAAAGTATAATTGGTCATGCAAAAACTAGGCCCTCATAGGGCTCTGTTGATGGAAAAAATTAATAATGATGACTCCTAAAATGTCAGAAGGGGATAAAATAGAATGCAAAAATAAAAATGTGCCTGATCATGAAGGAGTTTATGTGGAAACATGATCATTTTATTATAATTATTGTCTATAGATCTAACACATGCATTATATTAAAATAGATGGTCTAGAATATCACTAGAAAACTGAAGACATCAAAAAAAATAGATAAATAAATAAAACATCATTTTCTAGCTAACAAATTGGTTCCTGCCACTTCAGCTGCAAAAAGCACAAAACTTTTAGCAAAATGGACTTTAAAATTGAGCTTTTCAGCAAAATAGTTGTTTGCAATTTTTTTTAACAATCAATTCCATAAAAATGTCAAAAATGAAAACAAATTGAATGTTTGCACATTGCAAACAACTTTTGATACCCTTCAAATGTCTTTTAAATCTTTTTTTGTTGTTGTTGAATTTAAAGTGGAACATTCATAAATTGTTTCCCAAAAAGAAACTATTGACCTAATAAATCAAATCGCTCCTCTAAATAAACTACAGTCGATTCTCTCATCTCTGTGAATACTATTTTGAAATGTCATAGGGCAACATTTGGATAGTGTGTCAGCAGACAATTGCTTCACTTTAAGATTCTTCTGCATGTGTATTTCTATGTCTATATCTGACAATATCCCGAACCATTTATAAACACTATCCCAGAAATACATGTAAATTTATGGAGATGTGTCTCCCGGGGGCGTCTGCTAATAGTTCAGAAGCTAATAAAATGCAGCTATTCATATTCACAGAAATACTCCTTAATGTGATATTGATTTAAAATGTATTTCGGTTTAATGCTAAAATAGCGAGCTTATTATATTATGAAAGAGAGGAATAATCATCTCTATCAGGTGTAATATCAAATGTCACTTTTTTTTCTATCTTGAAGATTCAAGTTAATAGTGAAAAGAAATTCTTTATACGAAATACAGTTCTATAATTTGATGTTAAAATACTGTGCCACATGTACTTATCTGTCAGGAACCACAAAACCAGATGGAGACAATAGTGCAGTGAAAATCACACTTTTTATTTACCCCTTGATGACATTAGGCATAAATGTATGCCCTTTGCCCATCTGGGATATAGTGCAACAGGGCACAAATGTGCACCCTGGACCAGTAAGCGACAATTAAGCTGATAGTAGCCAACATTCACCACATATGAAGCAAGCATATTTAATATTGTTCCCCAAACACCTTCAGTACTCATTGTGCTGTCACCTCTCGCACCCAAAAAGCATGTTGAAGTTACACATATATAGCCTGTAGTGTTATACGGTTCTGGTGCATTTAATATTGCTCCACAAACACAGTCAGTACTCATTGTGCTGTCATCTCTGCCAGTCAAAATGCGTGTTGAAGTTACATGTATGTAGCCTGTAGTGTTAACACAGGTCTGTTGCATTTCATATTGTTCTGCAAACAACATCAGTACTCATTGTGCTGTCATCTCTGCCAGTTTAAAAGCATGTTTAAATTATACATATGTAGCCTGTAGTGTTAATACAGTTCAGTTGCATTTCATATTGTTCCTCAAACACTGTAAGTACTTATTATGCTGTCATCTCTGTCAGTTAAAAAGTGTGTTGAAGTTACATGTATGTAGCCTGTAGTGTTAATACAGATCTGTTGCATTTCATATTGATCCACAAACACAGTCAGTTCTCATTGTGCTGTCATCTCTGCCAGTCAAAAAGCGTGTTTAAGTTACACGTATCTAGCCTGTAGTGTGAATACAGTTGCGATGCATTTCATAATGTTGTGCAAATACCTTCATTGTGCTGTCATCTCTGCAATGCAAAAAGCATTCAAAGTAGGTTGTTGAAAAATCACCCAAAAAGGATAAAAGTAACCGAAAAGAAACATGTCTGGTGGACAAGGTAGAGGGCCATGTTCTCTGCCAGTAAGAATGTTCATGGCAGTCCTAGTACAGGTAACGGCAACAGTAGCCTGATGTCATGGTGTTAGATAGGACGTGGGAACCACCTGGACATGAGCTGACATTTTCAGAGCATGAGACAGGGTAAGAAAACGTGTTAAACTTAACAGGCGTAGGGCTGCTGGTCTGATGATCTCGGTTGACGGCGATACTGCTGCATGTTCGGGTTCTAATAAAAAAAACATCCCGAGGAGGGGCACAGTCAGGTGGTGCAGTCTCTGTCCGATATTCTGATGTGTGGAACTTCATCTCCACCTTACCTGTTGCAGAAAACGTAGCAATATGTTGTGTCTGTAAACAGAAAGTAAGCTCTGGCCAGGGTCCGAATGTAGGAACTTTGTCTCTACGTTGGCATAATGAGCGTCACCACAAGGTCGCATGGGAAAGTTGAGATGCCCCACAACGTGAGAAAAATGCTTCTGCTACTGATGATTCTCCAGATCCATCCCAACTGTCTAACAGCCAAGCCTCTTCCATAGGCAGCACATTTGTGGGATGTGTCTCATCGGTGTCATGCCCTCCTCCTCCCCGATACCAACAGTTATCCACTGAGGAATCCATGTCCTTCAGACAAAAAAATTCTCCCTGTTCTATTGCACCTCAATTCGTACCTTCTATATCATCTTGTTGACTATACAGCCTTCAGACAGCTAATGGGGTGTGGCAAGCCCAGGTGGCATGTAAAGAAAATGCCCCCGCTTTGCACAAACATGTGACGCAGAGGGTGGGCAACTCCATGAACTTGTCTGTGTGCAGAACAGTGTATGTCACAGTTGATAGGTAGAGATGTTGCGAATTGTTCGCCGAATTTAGCATGTTTCGCATCGTCGGGTGAACATATGTGAAGTTCGATCCGCCCCCTATACTTTAACATTGCAGTAAACTTTGAACCTGTGAGTCAGAGTCAGCAGACACATTGCAGCCAATCAGCAGCAGTCCCTCCCTTCCAGACCCTCCTACCTCTTGCACGGACACCATTTTAGCCTCATTCAGCATGCTGCAGGCTTAGGAAGTGGAGGGTCAGAGAAGCTGCTCCTGCTGTATAGGGAAAGCGATAGCTAGGTTGCTGCTAGGTGGTGTATTCAGGGTCCAGTTTACTTCTAAAGCACTAGTGTAACATCTGCTTTAAGGACAGCACCCAAAAAAGCCCTTTTTACGGCTGAAAGATATCAGTCCTGGTTGGGAGGGAACCGCTGGTTAAAAGGGTACTCCAGAATCAAACATAAGTTCCTTCAAGCAACTAACTACTACAGTATTCAAAGGGCTGAAAGATATCAGTCCGTGTGTCTTGCAACAGCTGGAGGCACCCTGGTTGGGAGGGAACCGCTGGTTAAAAGGGGTACTCCAGTATAAAACTTAAGTTTCTTCAAGCAACTAACTACTACAGTATTCAAAGGGCTGAAATATATCAGTCCGTGTGTTTTGCAACAGCTAGAGGCACCCTGATTGGGGACCACTGCTTAAAAGGGGAACTCCGCTGGCAAGCTTTTTAGCTCATTGCCACACTAGTGCAAATCACATTAGGTGTGACAGTTGTGCAAATAAAAATAAATACCTTTTTTGGCTGTTAAATGAAATCAGTTGTCACTGTCAGTTCACGTCACAGTTGCCATTTTTTTTTGCCTGCAGGGCAAATTGTGTCACCCTAGTGCAAATCACATTAGGTGTGACAGTTGTGCAAATAAATAAAAAAAAAGAAAATACCTTTTTTGGATGTTAAATAAAATCAGTCATCACTGTCAGTTCACGTCACAGTTGCCAGTTTTTTTTGCCTGCAGGGCAAATTGTGTCACCCTAGTGCAAATCACATTAGGTGTGACAGTTGTGCAAATTAAAAAAAATATATATACCTTTTTTGGCTGTTAAATAAAATAAGTCGTCACTGTCAGTTCACATCACAGTTGCCATTTTTTTTTGCCAGCAGGGCAAATTGTGACATCCTAGTGCAAATCACATTAGGTGTGACAGTTGTGCAAATTAAAAAAATACCTTTTTGGCTGTTAAATAAAATCAGTCGTCACTGTCAGTTCATGTCACATGTGCCAGTTTTTTTGCCTGCAGGGCAAATTGTGTCACCCTAGTGCAAATTACATTAGGTGTGACAGTTGTGCAAATAAAAAAAATAAAAAAAATTTGGGCTGTTAAATAAAATCAGTCGTCACTGTCAATTGACGTCACAGTTGCCAGTTTTTTTTTTTTTTTGCCTGCAAGGCAAATTGTGTCACCCTAGTGCAAATCACATTAGGTGTGACAGTTGTGCAAATTTAACCAAAAAAATGACAGGCAGAGGAAGGCCACCCCGCAGGGGCCGTCGTGGTGCTGGGATTCCCTTTGGCACTAGAATGGCCAGTGTTAAGAGGCAACGTACCCTGAACCCCCAAACTTCTGAGGACTTAGTTGACTGGCTATCACAAGACACCCAATCTACTACAGCTTTCAATCGGAACCTTGACGCACCGTCCTCCTCCTCTAGCTTAGCTTCGGGCACCTCTCATGCTACCACTTGCCCGCCTGCCGCCACCACCAACACTAGCACCACAGCAGCTTTACTTGATCCATTAGAGGAGTTATTTACACATCAGTTTGAAGACATGAGTGATGTGCAATCATAATTGCCAGAGGATGTAGTTAACAGGGATATGTCTCAGTCAGGCAGCATTACACACATGGACATACGGTGTGATGATGATGTTGTACCCACTGCTGCTTCCTTTCTTTAGGTGTCAGATAGTGGTGAAGGTGTTGATGATGACTATGTGTCCTTGGATGCCACATGGGTGCCCGCTAGAAGAGAAGAAGAGGGGGAAAGTTCACATGGGGAGGCAGAGAGGAGGAGGAGACGAGTTGGAAGCAGGGGTAGGTCATCGCAAGGAGCAAGTGGCACAGTCAAACAGCATGCATCGGCACCCGGGGTCAGCCAGGCGGGACACCAATCAACGCATGCTGTTGCCACCACCAGAATGCCGTCATCGCAGAGCTCAGCAGTGTGGCATTTTTTTGTGTGTCTGTCTCTGACAACAGCAAGGCCATTTGCAACCTCTGCCAGAAGAAACTGAGTCGTGGGAAGTCCAACACCCACCTAGGCACGCAAAGTCAAAGCCGCCATCCTCCTCCTGGTCCAGCAACTTCAGCCAGGTCAACCACTGCTGCCCTCCTTGCCCTCTCTCAACCATCCGCCTCTCCATCTCTCGCCTTGATCAGTTCCTGCTCATCTGCCCACAGTCAGGTGTCTGTCAAGGAGATGTTTGAGCGCAAGAAGACAATGTCTCACAGTCACCCCCTAGCCCAGCATCTGACAGCTGGCTTGTCGGAACTGCTAGCCCGCCAGCTTTTACCATACAAGCTGGTGGAGTCTGAGGCCTTTAAAAAATTTGTAGCCAATGGGACAACGCAGTGGAAGGTACCCGGACGAAATTTTTTTGCACAAAAGGCAATCCCCAACCTTTACTCCATTGTGCAAAAGGAAATTATGGCATGTCTGGCACAATGTGTAGGGGCAAGGGTCCATCTGACCACTGATACCTGGTCTGCAAAGCATGGTTAGGGCAGGTATATCACCTATACTGCGCATTGGGTAAACCTGGTGACAGCTGCCAAGCATGGAATGCGTGGCTCTGCAGAGGAGTTGGTGACACCGCCACGACTTGCAGGCAGGCCTGCTGCCACCTCCTCTACTCCTCCTACTCCATCCTCTTCCATAACATCCTCGGCCGAGTCCTCTTCCACTGCTGCGTCTTGCTCCACATCACTGGCACCCCCCAGCTCCCCAGGTGCTATTCCACTTCCCGGATACAGCAGTGTCACGCCATCATGGGGTTGACTTGCCTCAAAGTGGAGAGTCACACTGCACCAGCGCAGCTGTCGGCCCTGAACGCACAGGTGGACCAGTGGCTGACTCCGCACCAACTGGAGATCGGCAAGGTGGTTTGTGACAACGGAACAAATTTGTTGGCAGCATTGAGGTTGGGCAAGTTGACACATGTGCCGTGCATGGCACATGTGTGTAATCTGATTGTACAACACTTTGTGCTCAAGTACCCAGGCTTACAGGATGTCCTGAAGCAGTCCAGGAAGGTGTGTGGCAACCATTTCAGGTGTTCCTACACGGCCATGGCGCACTTGTCAGATATCCAGTGGCGAAACAACATGCCAGTGAGGCGCTTGATTTGCGACAGCCCGACACATTGGAATTCAACACTCCTAATGTTCGACCGCCAGCTCCAACAAGAAAAAGCCGTCAACTAATATTTGTATGACCGGGGTGTTAGGACATCATCTGCGGAGCTGGGATTTTTTTTGCCACATTACTGGAGGCTCATGCGTCCTTTTGAATAGGTGACAAACCTGGTCAGTCGCACCGAAGGCACCATCAGCAACATCATACCGTTTGTTTCCTTCCTGGAGCTTGCCCTGCGAAGAGTGCTGGATCAGGCAGTAGATGAGCGTGAAAAGGAAGAGTTGTGGACACCATCACCACCAGAAACAGCCTTATCAGCATCGCTTGCTGGACCTGCGGCAACGCTGGAAGAGAATTGTGAGGAAGAGGAGTCAGAGGAGGAATGTGGCTTTGAAGAGGAGGAGGAAGACCAACCACAGCAGGCATCCCAGGGTGCTCCTTGTCACCTATCTGGTTCCCGTGGTGTTGTACATGGCTGGGGGGAAGAAGATTATACCTTCCCTGACATCACTGAGGACGAGGAACGGGACATGAGTAGCTCGGCATCCATCCTTGTGCAAATGGGGTATTTCATGCTGTCATGCCTGTTGAGGGACCTTCGTATAAAAAGGACGGAGAACGACCTGTACTGAGTGTCCACGCTACTAGACCCCCGGTATAAACATAAAGTGCCTGACATGTTACCGCATTACAGCAAGGTGGAAAGGATTCAGCAGGTCAAAAATAAATTAAGAAGTATGCTGTACACAGCGTATAAGGGTCATGTCACAGCACAACAGGGATCTAACAAGGGAAGAGGTGAAAGTAATCCTCCTCCTCCTCCCATGAACACGCCGGCAAGGACAGGATGCTGTACAGACATGCTGTTGATGGAGGACATGCAGAGCTTTTTAAGTCCTACGCATTGCCACAGCCCTTCGGTGTCCACCATCAGAGAACGACTTGACCGACAGGTAGCAGACTACCTGGCCTTAACCGCAGATATCAACACTCTGAGGAGCAATGAACCCCTTGACTACTGGGTGTGCCGGCTTGACCTGTGGCCTGAGCTATCCCAATTTGCGCTCGAACTTCTGGCCTGTCCCGCTTCAAGTGTCCTGTCAGAAAGGACTCACAGTGCAGCAGGAGGTATTGTCTCTGAGAAGAGGAGTCGCCTTGGTCAAAAAAGTCTGGATTACCTCACCTTTCTTAAGATGAATGAGGGATGGATCCCGAAGGGACTGACACTGGGCGATACATTTGACTGAACAAGGCCTGATAAGATGAGCTGCCTTGGGCTAAAAATGGTCCACACGCTGCTGTATTTGAACTCTGAATGCCGGATGACTTGCGTGACTTATCCACCACCAACTAGGGTTCAAGCCGCAATGTTTAAGGGCACTTTCTGCCAGGCGAAACAAACAGAATTTTTTCTGGCCGCTGCTACAGCAGCGGCTGCGACAATACCCAATTTTTCATCTAGGTGTACATGTTTAATTTTTCTGGTCTCTGCTGCTGCACTTGTTATGGTGCTGCAATTTTTATGGCCGCTGCTACAGCTGCGACAATACCAAATTTTCCAGCCAGGTGTACATGCCTAATTTTTCTGGCCTCTGCTGCTGCACTTTTTCTGGTGCTGCAATTTTTCTGGCTGTTGCTACAGATGCGGCCGAGACAATACCAAATTTTTCATCCATGTGTACATGCCTAATTTTTCTGGCCTCTGCTGCTGCACTTGTTATGGTGCTGAAATTTTTATGGCCGCTGCTACAGCTGCCTCAAGGGGTGCTCTAACTATGTGCTGCCTAATATGGGGGAATCTTATGTGCTGCCTAAAGGGGAGCTCTAACTATGTGCTGACTAACATGGGGGAATCTAAATATGTGATGCCTAAAGGGGGGATCTAACTATATGCTGCCTAAAGGGAGGCTCTATGTGCTGCCTAAAGGGAGGCTCTAACTATGTGCTGCCTAATATGGGGGAATCTATGTGCTGGGGGAATCTAACTATGTGATGCCTAAAGGGGTGCTCTATGTGCTGCCTAAAGGGGGCTAAAGCACGTTATTCCAAACCATTTAGGAATAATAGGTGATTTATGCCCTTTATGGATTAAAACCAGACTCTGCATCAACTATGTAATTTTCCATGGGAGTTTTGCCAAGGATCCCAATCCGGCACGCCACAGTCCAGGTGTTAGTCCCCTTGAAACAACTTTTAAATCACTATTGTGGCCAGAAAGAGTCCCTGTGGGTTTTAAAATTTGCCTGCCCATTGAAGTCAATGGCGGTTCGCCCGGTTCGCCGGTTCGCGAACATATGCGGAAGTTCACGTTCGCGGTTCGCAAACCGAAAATTTTATGTTCGCGACATCACTATTGATAGATGGAGTAATAGCTACGGCCAGGGGTAATATATGTTCAAAGATAAGTTGTGCTCCATTGCTGTGCTCTCAGTGTGATTCCCTAGGGCTGCTGACCAAATAAAATAGATTTTTTGGCAAGCCCGCTACTTCCAGCCAGGCCTGGTCCACCTGGCTCGGGCAACATTCTAATTGATTGTAAAGGTTTCTTAACCTGCTGCTGTATACAGGATAATACAACTTCCTCCAGTAAACCACTTTGACATGCTGAAGGTTGCTATTGCAACTTCCCTCCCTTCCTTCGGCCAGCCAGGCCTGGGAATACGTTTTAATGGTTTCTCAACCTGCTGCTGTCTGCAGACTTCTACAAATTCCTCCAGCAGACCACTGTGACATGCTGAAGGTTGCTATTGCAACCTTCCTCCCTCCAGCCAGTCATGCCTGGGTCACCTGGCTGGCCAATTTAAATTAATTTTAAAAGTGTCTCAACCTTCTGCTTTATGCAGATTACTACAACTTTCTCCAGTAAGCCGCTATGACATGTTCTGCTGGTAGTTTCAGCCAGGTCTACGCATACACAAACCATGCATGTCAGCATCACCTGTCCCGGAACCATATTATTTAATTTTTATTTAAAAATGTAAAACTTCATAGAAACATTTGCAAATTTAATTTAAAAACCACCACCTTCCTGCTACTACCAGCCTGCCATCTCCTGCTGTACGCTAGTAAAATCAGTCAGGCACCACCTGCTGTATGCTGCTGCTACTGCTAATAACACCAATGCACCTTCACACTACTTTCAGCCAGGTCTACACGTACACAATCATCCACAAAAAAGGGATAATTTTTGACACGTTTGGAAAAAGCCACTCCGCCTTCCCATGCCTCAGTGTGCATATCAATACCGACAGGCATCTACCGACAATCAGGAATGCTTAATGCCGCTTTATTTTGGTGTGAATAACCCTCAAAAATGGGCAAGCTGTAATAGTTACCATGGGTTAACGCATGTCTCCATAACTGAGCCTCAAAAACACTTTAAAACTACTTGAATACATTCCTAACAGTGTTAGACAGTGGCTAAAGGGTATTAGGCAGTGTTATAAATGTGTTTAGGGGCTTATTTCGTTGCCATGTCGAGTCCAACTGAGCCAAACCAAACACGTGATTTTTTAAAAGATTAGCGAGTCCGGCGAGCCAAACTTTTCAAAAGTTTGCCCAACTCTAACTAGTATGTAAACTATACATAAACCTTAAATGGCCACTGTTACTAACATTTTTGTTTGTTCAATAGAATAGAGTGCTATAAAATAAGTATATTTGTAAATACATTCAATAATATTTTTCATTAATTTTACTTACAAATCACTTGTATAAAAGTGGCCACTAGGGGTCCTCACAAAAGAGGCCCACGCCGATCTCTGCCCGTTGCTATATGAAGAGAATGAGGAAATAAAAGAAAAGAGGACAGCGCCTTGTGTGATACCGTAAATTAAGTGAACCCAAGTGGATCCCCCAACAGGGTGTGCTCTCACCTGGTGACCCTCTTGAGGGTTAAGCGTGTCTCCCCTTTTGAGGGGTATTTGTTGATGTCCGTGCTGCAGCCGAAGGTGCCTAGACCGGTGTCCTGTGCAGGAACCCGTGAGGTGCTTAGATGAAGATGGAGAAAAAGAAGGCCCTTGCATCCGGCGCTGCTCGGTCCAAAGATGGTTCAGGGAAGACGTAGGTTACATTAAAATAACGAGTTTTGGGATCAGCATATACCTTCTTCAGATTGCAGATGTATATAGGAAAAATAAAAATGGACATTAAATAGACAGCAACTGGGCGACAAAGAAGATATTCCAGGTCAGAGGGCATGTCACACGCCCTCTGACCTGGAATATCTTCTTTGGCGCCCATTTGCTGTCTATTTAATGTCCATTTTTATTTTTCCTATATACATCTGCAATCTGAAGAAGGGATATGCTGATCCCGAAATGCGTCATTGCCTGCATGCTTTTTAAAATAGTTTTATTATTACATTTAAATAAACTATTTTAATGTAATCTACGTCTTACCTGGACCATCTTTGGACCGAGCAGCGCCGGATGCAAGGGCCTTCTTTCTCTCCTTCCTCATCGTTGCTATATGAAAACCGACAGTGGCAACACTCCTTGTAAGTCGGAATACAGGAAGTGAGGGCTGGCTTTAGAAGGCTCTGTGTGGCCTGTCACTTAGCATAAGGAGAAACAAAGGGAGGCATCTATTCCCGCAACAGGTGTCGTGCTGCAGCTGCTCATCCGTCACAGGTACTGCCTGGGGCTATAGCGCTATACCAGTCAGAGTACACGACTGGCTGAAACTTGTAGTCCCACTATGCAATATGTAAGAGGAGCAGAGGATTATATATATTATCCTCTGCTTCTCTTTCATATTGCATAAGATATTGTGTGTGGGGGAATACAAATCCCAGCCAGCGATGCAATATGTAAGAGGATCAGAGGATAATATATTTATACTGCCAGGCTCGCTCCCGAGACTCAGTGACACACAGTTAGGGAGGAAGTTTAGTCATGTAGAGTGAGGGCAGGAGAGGGACACGCCCCCCTTCCTGAGAGAAGATGAGACTCCAGAGTGAAACTGATGTAAGCTGTTTTTAATAGTAATATATAGGTGCTAAACACAAAAAAAACTTAGATGTAAATGAATAGGGTGAGGTACTGAATAATAAGTTTTTTTTATTTTTGGGGTGATAATATAGGTATGCTTTAAATGAATGTATCACCTAGATTACTGATTAGTGCCAGATACTGTTCTTTTACTTTGGCATGTTATTATTTTCTGATAGCAATTTTTTTTTTTTGTACATTAAATTGGGGGTACCCATCTTACCTGAGCTAATTTTAACAGTATTTACAGATATGCTTTATAGAAAGCCTCATGGACATAGACACAAAAGATAGGAGGGGACCCTATACTTCCCTATGGGAGAGCTTTCTAGGCATTCTTTGTTATCTATGCAGAGGTTAATATGCATGAAGCGGGAGGCTAAGCCCTTTTGGGAATGGCCTTAACCTGTCTTATCTATATATTGGTGTAATCCTGTCTGTGATGATAAAGAGGACACTGCTGGAAAGTGATCTGTGCAGAACAGCAGGGGCGGACTGACAACACTCAGGGCCCCTGGACCAAATAAAGGCAAGGGCACCTGCTAGGCTCTGCAGCTCGTCAATCTTTTGCCACGCCCCTATTTCACCCAAATCCCACACACAATAAACTAAAATTTATATATGTAAGAAACACTTTGAGGTAGGTAAATTTCCATGACCAATAATACTGGTATACAAGGAGTAAATATATACCACCACACAATAACTGGATAATACTGCCATAATGTACTTAATAATACCACTATACACAGACCAGTATACTACACAGGATCTGTATACATACTGTATAAGGGATTATATACAGGGTCACATTGCGGTAGATATCAGCTGCACACAGGATCTGTACACCATAGAAGTGATTACATTTACACTTTGGGACTTACAATTATGTATTTTCTGATCAGCGATGTCCTCTTTCATTTTCTTCTCTTTCCGGATCAGACCTCCATGTGGATCTCTTGACATCTGCAGGATAAACATGTCAGACTCTGCATTTTTCCAGTGCCCTCCCCTCCTCTACACAATCTTTCCATCTATAGGCCCACAAACTATAATAATGCCCTCATTTGTGTCCTGCACAGTAAAAGGACAGGTAGGTAGCCAGGTAAACAGGTAACAAGGTAGGTAGATCAGGAAGCCAGATATGTAGGTAAGTGACAAGCCAGGCAGGTAGGGGGCTAGCTAGGCAGCCATGTATGAAGGCCAGGTATGTACATAGTTAGGCAACTGGGTATGTAGGAAGTTAGATAGCCTGGTATGTAGGTAAGTAGTTAGGCATCCTGGTATGTAGGTAAGTAGTTAGCCCCCCTTCCCCGTAGCTATAGGCAGCAAAGTTAACCCCCCCCTTCCCTGTAGGTATAGGCAAAATAGTTAACTTCCCCTTCCCTGTAGGTATAGACAGCAGAGTTTACCCCTCCCCGTCCCTGTAGGTATAGGTAGCAGAGTTAACCCCCCTTCCCGAAAGGTATAGGAAGCAGAGTTAGCCCCCCACCCTTCCCCATAGGTATAGGCAGCAGACTTAACTCCCCATCCCCATAGGTATAGGAACAGAGTAAACCCCCCTTTCTCCTTAGGTGTAGGCAGCAGAGTCCCCTCCCCCTCCCTTTCCCCGTTGGTATAGGCAGAGTTAAACACCCCATTCCCCATAGGTATAGGGAGAGTTAAACCCCCTTTTCCCCATAGGTATAGGCAGAGTTACCCCCACCCCCCCTTTTCCCCATAGGTATAGGCAGAGTTACCCGTTCCCCATAGGTATTGGCAGAGTTACCCCCCTCCACCTTTCCCCATAAGTATAGGCAGAGTTACCCCCCTTCCTCTTAGGTATAGGAAGAGTTTCCCCCCCCCCTTCCCCATACGTATAGGCAGAGTTACCCCCCTTTCCCCATAGGTATAGGCAGAGTTCCCCTCCCCTTTCCCAATAAGTATAGGCAGAGCCCCTCTCCTTTCCCCATAGGTATAGGCAGAGTCCCCCCCCCTTTCCCCATAAGTATAGGCAAAGTTTTCCCCCTTTCCCCATAAGTATAGGCAGAGTCCCCCCCCCCTTTCCCATAGGTATATGTGATGTGATGCTCACCTGATGTCCCACGCAGCAATCTCCTCAGCAGCAGGGGCCCGCGTCTTCTCCACTCCACAGTGTAGGCGCTGATGAGTCACATCATCGGCGCCTGTACTGCGTGCTGCAGTGGGGGCAGAGGTCATGTGTCCTCTATGTAAGCTGCAGATGCAGCTCAGGCAAAGGGAACGCCTTCTCCTGTATGTGCGTGTATCGCACATACCGGAGAAGGCAGCGCTGTTTGCTGGGGATTCGCCCCTGCAGAACAGGAAGTGTCAGCAAGCATACTGTTAAGTTTGGTGACCAGAATGGAAACCACAAGATTCAAAGTTATGTTAAATATAGGTAGTGAAATAGAAAAATGGAGAAAAAAAACATCACAAATGTAAAAAAAAAATATATATGTTTAACATAAATGGATTGTTTATTTTGGATAATGACTTTTTTGGCTATGATGGGGGTAACAATAATAAGTTAATCACAAAGAGTACAACTTCTGGGAAAACCAACAGTGAGTAACAATCTGTGGTGGAATATAGCTGCAAGTATTAATTTCTCCTGCAGTGCCCCGACAGGAAAATAAAAGAATTACATAGGGCCCATTGAAACCAATGGACAGTCAGCCTAATGAATGGACCAGCAGGTTCGTTCAGAACAAAATACTATCTTTGTAGCTCTCTGCTCTAGATAACCTAAATGGATGTGTTCTGATCATTCAGAATCCATTAATCTGTTATTTTCTATCATGTGTTTTTTTTACCATGTTATATTTACCTTCCTGCCATATTTTTTGGCTTGATAAGTGTATGTTATTTTCTGAACATATAAACCATGTATTAAAGTTTTAAAGTATCAAATTATTTTCTATTCAACCTGTGTTATTACCATATCTAGATGTAGTGCAATGGCAACAGATGGCTGTGGAAAATATAGAGCTGACATTCCCTTTTAGCTTGAAGGAAATGTACAGAACACAATTCATAAAGACCGATGACTCAGTATTGCACTTCCCAATCTGAAGAGGATGCAACAGATAATGGCGCACTAACTTTGCCAAGTCCATAAATATACTACTGAAATGCTGCATAGTTAAGTAATGCAACCTCAATGGCACCTTGCATCTCAAAAGAAATGTGATAAATTTTTCAAATTCCCTGCCAGTTCTTTTTGAATTCAGGAAAAGTTGGAGAAAGACACACATACCTTTACTCTTATTTTAGTACTAGTGTGTAGTTTATTTGTTGTTTGCACCAGTTGAGTTTAATATAACATTTTAGTTGAGACCAATAGGAGAAGAATGGTGGAGGCACATTTTGAAAAGCCTGCCTTGGATGCCAAGAGAACCTGTTGCTCTCATACTAAGGCTTCAATTTTAATCATGGAAGACTAGAGGATTCTTGAGAATTTACATTGATGGCCTAGCCATTAAAATTGCCCGCCCATTCAATACATTGATCTGCCAGGTCCTCCAGAATGAGAAGTCCTAATAGATGATGTTCCTGAATAGACAATAACACTCCCATGGCAATCACTCTAAATGTGATGGCACAAGTATATCCAGCCCTGACATATTTTCCTTACTAGTTCTGCATTAGAAGCTTTTTGGGGTAAAAAAAAATGGGAAAAGTGGTAGTCTGAAATGCTCCTAACATTATTTTCACAATTATAAGTACAAATGAATGGAACTTGTGAGTAGAGCTGGTGATGCCACTTACAAGTACCTGTCTACCCCCTCCCTTCTGAACCTGGAAGTCAATAGAGGAGTAATATGACAAAGTTTGTAAGCATATACATCATCACTCTTTGTCCCTAACAGTACACAATCCTTACAATCTCATAAAATATTTAAACCATTCAATTTATATTTTAGGCATCACGCAACTGACCTCAGTGGACATAAAATGCATATTCAAGTTTCAGCTATGCTGGAATATCTTTTGTTATTACAAGTCATAAATGATGACCCCTTTGGGTTTACCTTAGTTTAATATTGTATATGATGATCTGCACTTCCAATATCTCTTCATTTTTCTGAAGTTCTATCTTATGGGATACTGTTGTCTTGTGTATGTTATCTAACACACTTGTTGGGAATTCTCCCCCAGATTTTGTTATTGTTTTCTTTATTATTCATTAAACCAAATTTAAAAAGGATTCCCGACTCTGATTTCACAGTCACCCCGATCAGACACTGCATAAACACTCCACAGTCAGCCCTAGGGATCCAGAAGGGACCCCAGTGCTGTATGTTTGATGGACCTGTGGCTATGACACAGTGAATGTAGCTCTAGCAGCATCCTGTGTCATAGAGTATAATGTATTTACATTTAGAAGTATGCTAATACATTATAATTATAACAAAGTTGTGAAATAGTAAGCCCTTTTTAGAATAAAAAATTTAAGAAATAATAAAGTAAAAAGAAAATATTGTAAAAACATTTTAGAGCATGCACATCTCATAAGTATTGAATATCCACACATCTGTAATAACCAGAAAACCTAGTGTGGTACTAGTAATGGAACTTTATTTAAATAAATAAATAAACTAAATAAATAAAAAATGTGTTACCGAAAGAGACTTTCCTCAAGGGCTCAAAAATAGAATAATTTTATATAGGTAGGGTAGGGGATTTATTATTCACTAAGAGAGCAACTAAAACAACAACCTACAGGTGTGGAAGACCACACAACAAAATGGTGAATATACCCCAGTTAAAAATAATTTATGACAAGTATAATCATGTATAAAAATGGTTTTATTGAAATATATAGTTTAAAAAATACATATATGTATATCTGAAAACACAGAATCAATTCATAAACGGTAGTATAAAATAAAGGATATATATAAAAGTATAAGTATAAAAGTATAAGGTGGATGCTGGGGTGAGAAAGCCTGTATGCCAATAAAATAGATAAAGAGATAAAATAGTTCTTTGAGAAGTCACAATGCTAGTAGTGAGCTGCAATTAATGGTTATAAATAAGTAGATTAATAATAATAAATAAATTAATATCTGCAGGGGTTGCATGCACAAGGTGAGGGGAAGAAGGGGGGAAGGGCGTCGTGCAAAATATGTGCAAAAAAAATTTACAATGCTTGTGAAATTAAATTATTACGCAATGGCCGGTGAGGGCAAACAAATATGTGATAGAATTATGATTAATAACCAAGGCAAAAAGCAAATGAATAAAACATAACACTCAAGTGAGTTACAACAAGTGCAAAAAATTAAAAAATTAACCGTGCAAATGAAGTGGACAAGGACCTGAACATGCAGCCCAAAAAAAGGGGAATAATATCACCTGGGTCACACAGTATAGTGCTGATAATAAGCAATAACAACCAACAGGCAATTAGCAGCAATAATATGGATAGCAGCAGATAGATAGCAGCAAGTTTGAGTGGTGACTAGCAGCAAAGAGTAGTATGCAGGGAAAAAACGGTTTGGTATAGGCTGGCACAGGACTCACCCCAGTCCACCTCCACAACTCCGACGCGTTTCGCCGGAAGCGGCTTTGTCAAGGAGTGAGGACTTTGTCAAGGAGTGAGGACTGTCCACCTCACTCCTTGACAAAGCTGCTTCCGGCGAAACGCGTCGGAGTTGTGGAGGTGGACTGGGGTGAGTCCTGTGCCAGCCTATACCAAACCGTTTTTTCCCTGCATACTACTCTTTGCTGCTAGTCACCACTCAAACTTGCTGCTATCTATCTGCTGCTATCCATATTATTGCTGCTAATTGCCTGTTGGTTGTTATTGCTTATTATCAGCACTATACTGTGTGACCCAGGTGATATTATTCCCCTTTTTATGGGCTGCATGTTCAGGTCCTTGTCCACTTCATTTGCACGGTTAATTTTTTTAATTTTTTGCACTTGTTGTAACTCACTTGAGTGTTATGTTTTATTCATTTGCTTTCTGCCTTGGTTATTAATCATAATTCTATCACATATTTGTTTGCCCTCACCGGCCATTGCGTGGTAATTTAATTTCACAAGCATTGTAAATTTTTTTGCACATATTTTGCACGACGCCCTTCCCCCCTTCTTCCCCTCACCTTGTGCATGCAACCCCTGCAGATATTAATTTATTTATTATTATTAATCTACTTATTTATAACCATTAATTGCAGCTCACTACTAGCATTGTGACTTCTCAAAGAACTATTTTATCTCTTTATCTTTTTTATTGACATACAGGCTTTCTCACCCCAGCATCCACCTTATACTTTTATACTTATACTTTTATATATATCCTTTATTTTTATACTACCGTTTATGAATTGATTCTGTGTTTTCAGATATACATATATGTATTTTTTAAACTATATATTTCATTAAAACCATTTTTATACATGATTATACTTGTCATAAATTATTTTTAACTGGGGTATATTCACCATTTTGTTGTGTGGTCTTCCACACCTGTAGGTTGTTGTTAAGTAAATAAAAAGCCCAAAAAAAAAAAAAAAAAGCTATTATTACAAAGAACAAACAAATAAAAAAATATATCCATACTGTCACGCCCCCTCCCATAGACTTGCATTGATGGGGTGGGGTGTGACATCACGAGAGGGTGGGTCTATAACATCACAAGCTCTCAGCGCTGGCTCCAGCGTTGGGAACAGTTCGTTCCAAACGGTGAGCAGCGGAGTACCCCTTTAATGTTGACTGAGCAGTATCCTTGTTTGTACATGCATACCTTGAAACACTACATGGTTGGCCGTTGCATCTATGTATTTTTGGACTATAAAGTCAAGGAAAATGCAAAGTGGTTTTTCTAGACAGAATCCTTCTACTTAGCCTCTTGATAATCTTGAATTTAATGCAGTCCTTGGCATCACTAAAGGGTTGTCATGTTATGTTAGTTCACAGTTATATAAGCCTTATAACAAGGTTGATCATGAGTCAATCACACAAGAACTTCTGAATCAATTTTTATTACAAGGAATATAAAGAACGCATTTAAAATACTTTACATGGTAGTTCTGAAGGCCACATTACCATTGTTCATTTCAGCTAAACACTTAGTAGAACATCCATTTAGGTAGTTTCTTGGTATTTCTATCCATTGACTTCAGAAATAGTAACGGGAACATTGGTTGTATGACACTGGATTTCATTCCTGTATAAATTATAATAGAAAACACTAGTTAAGGCTATGTAGTCTGATTTAAAAAAATTATAAGGCTCTACTTTGTGAGGATATCATGTTTAAATGTATTTCTTTGTCAACTGGAGCTAAGAACATAGCTGTTTTTTGCTGTTCGTTTTGTTCAGTGATTTTTGAAACTTTCATTTTGATGTTTTGTCAAAAAGAACATACCGAGTTGTAATTTTAGTGCAACTTTTCAGTTTGGCGCATCTTTTGGCCCAACTGCACTAAGGTGCAAATTTACCCAAGACCGGATTTGGCTTTCTAAACTGGCTGTGGACAGAATTATTAAAAAGTTGCATATTTTGTTGCATGGGTTAAAAAGTAAGAGTGAACCATACAAAGTGGAATACTGAAGCAAGAAATGTGATCATCACCATATTTATGACATTCCCTGCATCATGTAATTAATTTGGTGCAGTTACACAGTTTTTACCACACAAATTAATGGATTAAAAAGATGTTCACCTACACCACTCTTAATGAATTCCCCGATAATTCTTAAAGGGTATATTAACCTTTATATATTTTTCTATCATAGGGTATGTTATCCTAAATGTGTCTCCACCTTTAAAGACTATAATAAATCCAGTGAATTTTGATCCTGCTGTCATTGTCCCTTCACGTTATAATAAGAGTGTATTAACATCATGGTATCACTCTCCGGTAGCCAGATCAGGCAGGAGAATGAAACAATCCTGCCATATCCCTGCTGGACCCCTGTCATACCCCATTAATTTCAATGAGATGATCAAAGTCGGCTAGTGACTCCAGTTGGCATATTTTCTGACTGTACACAGTTTTTAACCCAGACTGAAAACCATGGGCTGTTGCACTTTGAGTCCAGTTAAAAAATCAGATATGGTCAGAAAATGAGCGGGCCATTAACTGATTCTGTTTGGCTCTTTGAAATTAATGTGGCAGGCATACAGCAGGATGTGGTGAAAATTAAGCTGTGATATGAATGCACCCTTTTATGCATTTAGTATGGAAGAGGTAGAAGACAGTATGACTTCAGGATTAGGGAGGGTTTTTCAGTCATTATAAAAGCCCCCTTTTGATGATATGCCTTGTATTAGCATCTTAAGATTTAAGAACTTGACAGAGCACGGAGCATACATATATTTAAAAATGGTTTTCTGGATGCAGCTGATTCAGTAAAATCTCCCTTAGCGGACAACTTCCAATAGATGACAGTTTTTAATTCCCTGTGAGAGTCCAATAAAACTTAATGTATTTGTACCCCCTGAACAAGGGGACACTCCCAATAGTCGTCGCGGACAAACCCAAAGGGGAACAAAACACTCCCATTAGGGGACAAAACACACCCAATAAGGGACAGTAGAGGACATAACACTCCTATTAGGGGACAAAACACTCCCAATAGGGGTCAATGAGGCTTATGTGCCGGCACTACCTTGTACACAGGTACAGCCAATACCCCAGTAAGAGGCCCAGGCCCCCAATGCACCCCCCTGCAGAATCCCCAGCACAGAAGCAGAAGACCGCTGTTTAAAGAATTGTCTCCTGCTTCTGTACGTCCATCAGCCACATCATTCACCCTTCTCCTTTCCTTTATTTCCCCTGTGCCAAATCATCCCCCCTTTTTTACCCCCTGTGCCACTTAATTTCCTCTTGATAACCCATGTGCTATTAAATTTCCCCTTTATTACCCTCTATGCAAATTCATCACCCCCTTTTTACATCCCCCTGTGCCATTTCTCCCCCCCCCCGCGTGCCATTTTTCCCCCTTTATTCCGCTGTGCTATTTAATTCCCCTTTATCCTCCTGTTTTACTTCATAAAGAAGGTGGGTGATGAATTTACACAGAGGATAATAAAGGGGAAATGATATGGCACAGGGGGATCAAGGGTAAATTATATGGGGAATAATTAGTCTAAGGCATGGGGGAATGAGGTGGCACAGGTTATAAAGGGGGGATAAAATTATATTGGGGAGGGTTAAGGGGTGATTAAATGGTACTTGGAGACTCTACTGTATTATTGCTTTTTATTGTGTTTTATAGGTAATTACACTCTGGAGTGAGTACAGTACAGTATTTGGTCATTCAGAAAATTTTTTGACCCTTTTTCTCCAATAGGAGACATCTTTCAATAGTGGATGCTTTTTTATTCCTCATGAGTGTCCACTATTGTAAGATTCTACTATATAACCAAAAGTGGACCTGTCAGCAGGAAAACAGGTTTGCAAATAGTAGATACGGATAGATATAAGGATTTTAGGCATATCTTCATTTATTTCATTAGCCCTATTTAGCGCCAAGATAGTAGCCTTTTTGATAAATACCGAGGAGGCTAGTCCAAACAAGGCAAGAGCCCAGGTAATTCCAGCCCATCTCCTCTTAATCTAGTGGCTGTCAATCAAACAAGGTAGGTGGATCCAAACAAGACTGGTAATAAAGAGGACATTTGGACATAGCTTGGACTCACCTGACTCTTGCTGTGGTTGGTTATGGCCCCTGGGGCACTTGAGCCTCATTTACATATCAACAAAAGTCTTAAAAGAGGACTAAAAAGTAGACTCTGGAAACCTGATGACTAGCCCCATCTAGCCATGTACTTTACTCATTTACAGCACTGTTTCCCTGCTGACAGGTCTGCTTTATATTTGTATATTTATGCAACTTTCTACTACATTTGTGTATCAGTCACATAGTTCATAAGGTTGAAATGAGAAAAGAGTCCAATAAGTTTAACCTATTGTGTCCCTACTGTGTAAATACAGAGGAAGGCAAGCAAATCCTTTTGAGTCTGATGCCAATTGCCCGACTAGGAGAAAAAAAAATTCAGTCTGACTTCAAATATATCAGAATAAAACCCTGGATCGTCATATAAATTGAGTATTTTTTTACACTGTTAAAAGGATTAATATACAATATAACTTATGCAAGGGTATACAAGATGGCTGACAAGAGCAAAACCTAAAATGGATGCCATAACCTTTAGGGAAGTTAAGCTATAGCTGAATACTTTAGATAGAATTGCTGAGGTATGCATTACACACTATACCATTCTAAGAATAGTGAAGGTTGAAACAGTACTGCAGTACCATATATGTGAAGGTACTAATGTCCAATCAGTATGTAAGTTAAGCATGACATAATGTATACACCCTTAAGTTAAAGATATACTCAAACCAACCCACTAGGAGGAGATATATAGAGATAAGTATATATGGATATAAGGCTTAGTATAACCACGCCCACATATGTAAAGAACACACCCATAAGTATGGTATAAAAGAAGACTGCGTCAATAGGGGGCAGCATCATTAAGACATCATTATGGAAGCATCATTAAGGCAGCATCATTAAGGAAGCACCAAGGATGAAGCAAGACCAGTGAAGTAAGCCAAGCCAAGCTAAGAGGAAGGAGGCGGAGCCAGACCAGTCTGATGAAGGAGGAAGCCATCTTAGATGAACTTTCCATCATGGATCCAGCCCACACAACCCTCAGTTGGTGAGATTGTTCTGAGAACATGCCTATACTTCCTTATGTCATTATTGTAATACTTAAGCAAGAACTGTTATTTACATAAGATTTACTAGTTTGTTCTGTTTGCCATATTTGTTTATGAGCCTAATAATTAAATGTCATTTTTGTTTACTTAATTTGACATAACCTGAGTATTTATTTCAATGGTGACTGTGTCAAATTAAATTTGACCAGTATAAGAATGTAACATACACCTAGAAGGTAAGTTCACATGTAGAAAGTTTGTGCAGCTGAAAATGAAAATTCACCTATATGGAGATATTTCTGACTGTGGAAAGATCTGCAACAAATCTTCTGTAATTCACCCAGAGACTGATCTAGCTGTACTGTCACTCTAAAGAGCCACGTACTTGTGCCACCTTCAGATGACCAGAACAGAATTATGGCCTTTGGAGGTAAACGATGAAGATTTTCAGTCGATGAATTCAAGTAGAGAGACATGGGAAAAAAATGGATTCCGAAAGTACATAATACAATCATCTCTATTTAATTTAAGCAGAATACTTCTTTAAAGGGGTACTCTGGTGGAAAACTTTAAACAAAATAAAATAAACAACTGGTGCCAGAAAGTTAAACAGATTTATAACTTACTTCTATTAAAACAACTTTATCACTTATCAGCTGCTGTATGCTGTATTAATTTCT
Source organism: Hyla sarda (assembly GCF_029499605.1). Lineage (NCBI taxonomy): Eukaryota > Metazoa > Chordata > Amphibia > Anura > Hylidae > Hyla > Hyla sarda. Next base: position 94,827,979 of record NC_079194.1, read on the forward strand.
TTTTTAATTTCTTTTCTGTCTGACCACAGTGCTCTCTGCTGACACCTCTGTCCATTTCAGGAGCTGTCCCGAGCAGAAGAGGTTTGCTATGGGGATGTGCTCCTACTCTGGACAGGTCCTGACATGGACAGATGTGTCAGCAGAGAGCACTGTGGTCAGACAGAAAAGAAATTCAAAAAGAAAATAACTTCCTGTTGAGCATACAGCAGCTGATAAGTTCTGATAAGTACTGGTCAAATAGAAGTCATTTACAAATCTGTTTAATTTTCTGGTACCAGTTGAGTACCCCTTGACACTGGTGATTAGCTGCATTGATGTAACTTATTCAATCTGACAAGTAATACTGTGTCCCCAAGTCAGCATAAGGGTCAATTCAGTGCGATGACATCTGAACTGCTAGGAGGAAGCTTACAGGGCAATCATTAGCGCCATCACCATGAACAATTAGCATTTTGTCTGCTTGAAATAATGATGTTCTTGAAGGCTATTAGTTCAGTTACTAGACAGAGAAATGTAATATCACACATCCTTTTTTTTTGGGTCACAAAAGATGTGTAACATTTTACAGGACCATGAGTCTCTGCACAACATGTAACTTGTTTCATCTAGACCATTGGTCTCAAACTGTGGCCTTCCAGATGTTGCAAAACTTCAATTCCCAGCATGCTGGGAGTTGAAGTTTTGCCACATCTGGCAGGCCACAGTTTGAGACCACTGATGTAGACAATGATGTAAGCTTCTAGGCCCTTTAAAGTGAAATAAGTAACAGTACCCTTTACCTACTATGAGTTAGTTAGTTAATACCCTCTGGCACCTGGGCCTGACTGCTAATGCTACATCGGCACTTCCTATAGATATTCCCCTGCTGGTGGGTTCATTGGGGATATATTAGTATTCTTCAGAATGTGAACATGGTTGTGAAATGGATCTATAATTTAGCAACGCATGCATTCCATACTGTAAGATAAGGGCTTTTTGGCAACACGTAGACTGTTGGTCAAAGTCTGCGATGCTTGAGCTACACGTCACAATCATTTTTGTCTTACGCCCTGCAATAGGAAATCGTAATACCAGCAACTGTGAACACACCTTTATTCTCCACAATCAAATACTGGGTAGTGCAGCTCACAATTAATTAACCGAGATATACTATGGTTATGCACCTATACCCTAGGTGTTAGAAAGAATACAGATATGAAAAATGGAGTAACCATAAATCTCATGGGTAATACCAGCGTTAGTGGCATATGATGGATTGATATATAAGAGAGAGAAGATTTTGTTAAATCATACAATTCTAAATAAAATTGATATTATAAGTCCTGTCGCAGGGCCCTTGTGGCAGGGTTTAGCAGAAAATAATTGTAACAGAATAGTACACACTATTACAATATGCTATATAATGAATAATGTACAATCTAGCTGTTACGGTGCTGGGTGTGGAACCTCTAATCTGTGTGACAGATGACTCGGACCGTATCGGGGAGCGGAATCTTCAGTGCCGCTGGTCTTCACCAGAGCCCGCTGCAAGGCAGGATGGGCTTGCTGCGGCAGGCGACACCCAGGTCACTGCCGCCGACACGGCTCGACCACACAGGTAGCTGGGCAAGACGAGGTACCGGAGGATGAGGCTGAAGTGTAGTCAAACTTAGCAGGTCAAGGCAAGCGGCAAATGTGCATAGTCAAATAACGTAGCAGGAAGGTCTGGATACACGGTTAAGGCAAACAGACAATGAGGGACGCTTAATCTCAGGCTTGGGGCATTGAAGATTAGGCAGGGAAGTGGGGGAGGAGCTGGCTTAAATAAGGTATGGGATGGATCAGACACCAATTAGTGGCGCACTGGTCCTTTAAATCTAGAGAAGGTGCCGCGTGTGCGCCCTAGGAGGCGGGGGCGTGCACAGATAAGCAGAGAGCCAGGTAGCAGCATGTATCGAAAGGCCCACAATTTGCATGCGGGCGCATTCCGCAATGCGAATCGCAGTCCCGCCGGAAGAACGAGCACACGGTCAGGGTGGAGCGCTTGCCGTGACACCAGAACTTAAAACAGCCCTGTATAAGACCGACCCGATCTACAGTTCATTGGGTAGCAAATTTTCCCCAGTACAAGATGATAGCAGGTGTCTGTTAGTATTGCAGACACATTTTACCTGCAGGGACAGATGCTTTGATATGAAGGATGATACTGCTGCGTTGTAAAGATCCAATAATGCACAATGTAAGGAAGTGCAGGCAGATGCTGCTGAGGCTGTTCCGTAGGCACAGGACCCCGTGAATGCTGCAGATGTCGCTGGAACTCCGGCAAGTAAAATTGTGTTGAAAGAGCAAGCCGGCGCTGATGGTCTGGCATTGGTAGACGACGGTGTGGTAGGCTGATACGGCACTTGGATGGATGGAGGCAGTATTTGGATGGCAAATGTATACAGCGCTGTGCAGAGTCCTCGTGGCTAGGCGTCTGACCTCGGCAGTGATCTCAGGATCGCCAGGTAAAGTCCAAGAGATGGAGTACATGATGAAATGAAATTGCTGGATAGATAATAGTAGTAGTGTTTCTGTACATATATATCTAGAAGCATTTCAGGGTACTCATAAATATAGATGACCCTTTCTTCAGTAGAAATGTTAGCAAATGGAAATAAAAATGTCCTTTTTATATGCACATGGTCTCAATTTAAACAGGTAAAATGAGTAAGACAAATGGCTACATTGTAGTAAATAATTGCAGGAATGGATTAACTGGACCGGTCTCATATATCTAAGGTCCTAATACACATTTCAAAATGGGGAAAAGGTATAAAGGAATAACAGTATAACAACCAGAATTAAATAATAATTTAATGGAGTAAAAGCAAATAAACATGAGAAAATTAAAATAAAAATGAAAAGATGAGAATAAACATAAATAAATAATCTGAATTCAAGTTGAGAAAACAGACATGGTTTCAAATCCACAATTTTTATTTTGAACTAATTGCTTCTCAGCATAAATTCAAAAACTAACAGGTTGTTAGTATACATTTTGATCAAAAAGTACAAGCCACGTCAAGGCCACCTATTTAGAGGGGTTCCTTAACATCCCTACCATAAAATGACGTAGCACTGGACGTCGACCCCCACTGCCGCAACACTAGTGCCCACAGGGGGAACAACCCACTGGCAGAGCAGCCCCAATGCCACTCAAACCAGTCCCAGGGCCGCGCCTCCCCATAGACACGGTGCCATGGCAGCAACGGACGCCGCTGGATTCTGCTCCTCGGCATATTGTTCCTCCTGAATGAATGATTACAGTGATGCCTCTTGATCTTCAGCAAGTTCCTCCAGGGAAGTCTTTTGTGCCTTCTTGTCAGAGACGCAAAGCGTTGTTTTGGTGCCATTCTTCTTTAGTAGATGGACATGCTGGAATACAAATGTCCATTCAATTGATCACCCGACATTACTGGTGGCCGAATCTGGAGCGTGATGTCACTGATTTTGTACATTCCTGTACAACCTGTGCCCGTGACAAGACTCCTCGGCTCAAGCGTGCAGGACTTTTACTTCCTTTGCCTATCCCTTGGTGCCCTCGGACACACATTGCTATGGACTTTGCTATCAATCTGTCTCCCTCCTGCAGCAACACATTCATTTGGGTGGTCATTGATCGTTTTTCCAAGATGGCTCATTTTGTGCCCTTCCCTGGACTTCCTTCTGTTCCACAACTGGCGGATCAATTCCTTTGGCATATATTTCGTTTGCATGGTTTACCATCTCACATTGTCTCTGATCGTGGGGTTCAGTTTGTTTCCAAATTCTGGCGGGCTCTCGTCTCAAGATCAAGCTTGACTTCTCTTCTGCACACCAACCCCAGTCCAATGGACAGGTAGAGAGGGTGAATCAGATTCTCAGAGATTATCTTCGTCATTTTGTTTCTGCTCAGCAAGACGATTGGGCCAATCTGCTTCCTTGGGCTGAGTTTTCGTAGAACCACCGGGACTCTGAAGCTGCTAAAACTTCCCCGTTCTTCAGTGGATATTCTGTTATGAGACTTTTCTTCAATCTGGCAAGAAACTCTTTAATTCTTGCATCCTTCCGCATGAAATCGCAGGCTGGCAAGAAGAGAAGACCTCCTCCAATCTTTTCACCTGGAGACAAAGTCAGGTTGTCCGCCAAGTGTATTCATTTTAAGATTCCCAGCTACAAATTGGGTCCCCGCTACCTGGGCCCTTTCAATGTCATGCAACGCATTAATCCCATGTCTTACAAACTCCATCTGCCTCCTTCACTTCGCATTCAGAACTAATTTCTTGTCTTTCTCCTCAAACCCGTTATTCTTAATCTTTTTTCTCATATGGATGTCTCTTCCACTCCTGTCTCTGGTTCCTCTGACATCTTTGAAGTTAAGTAGATTTTGTCCACCAAGATCATCAGAGATAAATGCTTCTTCTTGGTGGATTGGAAAGGGTTCAGGCCTGAAGAAAGATCTTGGGAACCTGAAGAGAACATACTGGACCAAGGTCTGATTCATCAGTTCCTATGGCCTAAAAAAAAGGGAGAGACTCTCACAGACAGAGCTGCAGTCAGACTTGCTGCCGACGAAAGCATGCGGCCGCTGGGTCTACCCTCACATCCTGCCTCTTCTGTCTCCTCCGTTCCCCGTGTCTGCCGACGCTTGTGTCCCTGCCTCCTAGGGCACGCGCTCCCGCTCTTTAAATTTTAATGGGCCAGCGCACCATTGATTGGTGCTAATTCCATTTGACCCTATTTAACCCTACACTTCCTATAATCCTTGCCAGATCTTTGTGCCTAGTTTGCCTAAGAGAAAGTATTTACCTGTGTCTTGCCTCGCCGTGTATCTGACCCCTTTCTACGTATTCTGACCTTGCTCCTGTGCTGCCTGCCTTCTGACCTACTTGCTACATGATCTGACATTGCTTCATTGCCGCCAGCCCTGACCTCCTGCCAGTCCTGACTACATCTGTGCCTCTACCTTCCTTGGCATGTCATACCTCGGCTGCCTGAGGGGAAGAGTGGTACCAGTGGTAGTGACCTGGGTACCTCCTGATGCAGCAAGTCCATCCCAGTTTACGGCGGGCTCTGGTGAAAACCAGCAGCACCTTAGACTCCGCTCCCTGGTACAGCCCACACCATCATCCTCACAGGTCAGTGGATCCACCTTACCACAACCGTAACATTGGTCTTTATATAGTGGATTTTATTTAATAACAGTAATGTCACTACAATATTTACTCTATATTTATATATTGGTATTAATAGTTGTGCTTTTTTGGAAGGGGGATGGGGGGGGGGGGGGTTGTGCTGTATTTCATTCTTGGACCCAGGTAGCACAATGTCTTGGACAGGTCATGTGAACATGTTCATGCATTGTATGCAACTCATTTGTTTTATAGGGGTACTCCACTGGAAAATATATATTTTTTTAAATCAACTGGTGAAAGAAAGTTAAACAGATTTGTAAATTACTTCTATTAAAATATCTTGATCCTTCCAGTACTTATCACCTGCTGTTGTGATCCACAGGAAATTCTTTTCTGTTTGAATGTCCTTTCTGTCTGACCACAGTCCTCTCTACTGACACCTCTGTCCATGTCAGGAACTGTCCAGAGCAGGAGAGGTTTTCTATGGGGATTTGCTCCTACTTTGGACAGTTCCTAAAATGGACACAGGTGTCAGCAGAGAGCACTGTGGTCAGGCAAAAAGGAAATTTAAAAATAAAAGAACTTCCTGTGGATCATAACAGCAGCTGATAGGGGTAAAGGAAGGATTGATATTTTTTTAATAGACATCATTATCTTTCTGGCATCAGTTGATTTAAAAAAAAAATTCCAGTGAAGTATCCCTTTAAAGTTTTAATAACTGTGTAATGCTCAATTTTACTGGTAGGGGGAACAAGCATTTGCTGCTAGGATCCCAAATAGTTTATTGATGATATCTGGGGTTATCACCAGCTGGTCAATGTATGAACAGCATTTTGTTTGGGGACCCTATTTACAAAAGATTTTGTCCAATATGTACAATAACTGCAGTTGGGAACCAAAAACGTATGACTTTGTTTTTCCATAGCTTTTAAAGTGGTAATCTGCCTCTAGACATCTTATCCTCTATCTCATCTATGTGCAGCACCCGGCATTCATTTAGAATGCTGGGTGCAGGTGAGGGGGTCGTGACATCACAGCCATGCCCCTCGTGATGCCACGCCACTCCCTCTCAATGCAAGTCTATGTGACTTCCCACGCCCCCTCACATAGACTTGCATTGAAGGGGCCTGGAGTGATGTCACGAGGGGCATGGCCATGACGTCACAACCCCGGACGCCCGCTATAACAAAATGTTCTGAACTCTGGGGCAGTGGAGTACCCCTTTAATGTGATAACTAGTAGTTTTAAGATCCAGGAATTATGGTTACATTTTCTTTTTAAATACATATTCTCTTCTTTAGCAGCCCATATACTGACAGTATTTTATGGTTGTAATAAACAGCGAATCAAAAGCTACTTACTTTTTTCTTAATTGAAAAGATAAATACTAACCCTTTTTTGTTTTATAAAATTAAAGAAAACATAAGAAATAACTACACCAGATCTGTAGAACTGTCCTTAATAATTGATACATTCTGACAAAATTTATTTTTGAAGAAGCTATTTAGGTGAATTAATTAGTATTAATAAAAAGTCAATGTGTTTCTTAACTGTAGTGTAATGTATCTCTTTGCCATATTAATTGTATTTAAATAATTTAAATATGAAAAACTCCAAACAATAAAAATATAATTTATTAAAATAGTTTACATGAGCAGCAACAAACAATGTATCTTTACTTTTTTTAAAGTAATATTAATATTTAAAAAATATATTAAAAAAAAAAAGTTTTACCAAAGTATATACGGTAATAGTGTTCACAAAAAAAAAAATTCGGTAAGGTTTTTAAAACAAATTTTGTACAGGATGAAAACACGGTTTTCATGAATCTATGACTAAAAAACAGTATTTGTTAGAGGGGAAATAGGAAGCCACCTAGCAACAGCAACAGAGTGTAGACATCTACCTCCCCATCCTGCCAGAGAAAGGGAATCGCTGAGAGCTGCACATAAAAGGTTAAAAGGGGTATCAAGGAATAGAAAAAGAGAGCTCCACATCTGTCCCCAGGTTGTGTGTGGTATTATAACTTGGATCTATTAATTACCGTACATTGGAACTGAGCTGCAGAACCACACCCAACCTGGAGACAGACAGGAGATGTTTTTGAAAGAAATTTACTCTGTTTTTCTATTCCTGGATAACCCCTTAAATCCCCGGAAAGACCTTGTCACAGGGGATTGTTGATACAAAATTGTATCTGTCTGTATTTGGTAGGAACCAGGTAGAAACCTGATTTCATAGTGACCACTTTCCTGCTTAATTCTCCCAAAGGGGTACTCCGCTCCTGGACATCTTATCCCCTATACAAATTATATATATACATATAGATATATATATATATATATATATATATATATATATATATATATATTTTTTTTTTTTTTCACCCTCAGACCTCATTAATCCCTTACACTCCATGGGCCATGCACTGGGCACCTGGTTAATGCAATGTGGGACTGGATCTAAATTGCCCATTAAATTAAAACCAGTTTGATGGCTAATTCTATTGAAATCTCCTAAAGCAATTTTTAAGGGAAGGGTCACTCACAGCTCATTCGCAGCATATTTACTGCTGTGGATGCACTGGTGGCCATCACAGAGTGACTTTGCTATGTTTGAAGGTAGTGACAGTTGGGCAAGTGTGCTGCTGTTGCATTCAACTCTACGGGCCTAACTAAGATCGCCAAGTTAGGTACCTAACTATCCTCATCGGTTCCATAGAGATGAGGGGAAATGCACATGTAATTTCTTGATCGGTAGGGGTCTCAGAGGTGGGACATCAATATCCAAAAATTAGATGTAGTTTGTGTTAAAATGTTGAAGGAGTTGTCCTTTTCAATAAATCCTCCTTAGAAGAACAAATTGACACAATAAAAAAACCACCTCTTCAAAATCCAGAGAGAAATTCAGAAGTTGATCACATGAATGGTCTCCCTGCTACTAAAAGGGAAATGAGGAGCTACATGGAGTTTCTCCTGTCCACAGCAATACCAGAATTATGGCCATAATTACTGTGGCAACTGAAAATGAACTAATCCCTCACGATTCCTTTCAGGTCCAATTTAGCGATTCTGACTGTCAAATTGGTTTCAGATTCAGATCAATTTAAAATCAGAAGGACCAAATTGCCCAAGCAAACTATGAATAGGAGCAGGGAAATCTGGAGTCCCTGCTCTTGTACAATACGCTGGGCAGTGTGTAGAGAGACAAATGACTAATCTACATTTTTTGTAAACTCATTTAGGGTAGATTTATGAAAACTTGTACAAATTTTCCCCAAAATTGTGATTTGGCCCGAATTAATTTGAAATGGCTATTTCTGGCCTAAAGAGAACCTCAAGAGATGTGTAGAACACTTTGCCTTGTCGTAACATGCATAGGGAGTGTGCTGTGTTAGTGAAATAATACTGTTAAAGAGACATTTTTATGTCATTTTTATTTCATTTAAATGTATTTACATTTTTTTAAAATCCTTTTTTGAGGACCCATTCTGGTGAGTATCGAGCTGGCGGTCTGCCACAAAGCGAGCTACCACCTTTTCCAGCCCCTGCCTCTCTGCGCCCCCCCCCCCCCGACTGTCTTACTCTGTGTGGATCTGCGAATGTTTAAGTGAATCAGTTATGGTTAATTGTAATCACTCCAACCTGTTTCATTGGATTTGTGTGGTAATTCCAGAGGTAGTATATGACGAAGACTAGAGAGGAGTGAATTGAAAAAAAAATGTGATTTGTCTGATTTGATTCGCTCAGCTTTATTGAGGACCCATGGGAGGGCAAGTCTTGTTCCAGCAGCCACAGTAATTCCAGCTCCAATAGTGTATAATTGCTGCAGTGTAAACTATGGAAAAGCTCCTTGTTGTTTCTTAAAATTGAGCTGCGGTCCTCCATGGAGCCACCTACCGCATGTCCCAGCCCCTGCCTCTCCGTGCACCCCATGCTCTGAGTATCCACTTGAAAAGGGAGGGACTGCAGTACCAGCAACTTGGACAGGAGCACATTCAGCTTTTGTGCCCCTGGGTAAGTGGGTGCATAAAGCTAGAAGTGGGTGCAGTGAAAAAGCTTGAACTTGCATGTTAAAATCGAGCTGGTTGTCCTCTGCCAGGCGAGTTTCCACTTGTTCCAGCCCCTGCCTCTCAGCGCCAACCCCCCCCCCCCCCCCCCCCGGCTGTGAAAGTGTGAATGTTTCATTTAATCAGTTATGGCTCGTTGTTACTGCTCCAATTTGCTTGGATTACTTTTGATTAGATTCACAAGTTTAATGTCCCGGGTGCTCGAAGCGTTTACTTTGAACTAATTCTTTATGACCACAAAACCCAATATAACAAGGAGTCGCATGGCGGCAAAATGACAGAGCCTAGAGGTGGCAGCAGCCCGATGAGACCATAAGGCCTGACAATAGGAAATATTAAAGATATATTGTAAAATTTAAATTGAAGATTTTAGATAGATTAAAAGTTTAATTTAATGTGCCAACAGCATGAGGAGACCATATGGTGGCTCAATGACACAGCCTGGAGGTGGCAACAGCCTGATAAGACCATAGGGCCTCATAATTTAAATTGAAGATTTCAAATAGATTAACATATATATTTTTTAATTAATGTGTCAGCAGCATGAGGAGACCACATGGCCATGGTGTGCCTGGGTCCTCTGTCTCCTCTTCTTCATCACCCTGTACCTCCACAGCCTGCTCCTGCTCCTTCTCTCCTGTCAGATGACTAAAAAAAACACCTATTTTCTGAAACCTTGTGTCACGATCCCGGCTGGTAGGAGGTGGACTGTCACGATCCCGGCTGGTAGGAGGTGGATCCTCTGTGCCAGAGAGGGATTGGCGTGGACCGTGCTAGTGGACCGGTTCTAAGTCACTACTGGTGTTCACCAGAGCCCGCCGCAAAGCGGGATGGTCTTGCTGCGGCGGTAGTGACCAGGTCGTATCCACTAGTAACGGGTAAACCTCTCTGACTGCTGAAGATAGGCGCGGTACAAGGGAGTAGACAAAGCAAGGTCGGACGTAGCAGAAGGTCGGGGCAGGCAGCAAGAATCGTAGTCAATAAGGCAAGCAGGAGGTCAAGTACACGGTATGGATAAACACAGTAACGCTTTCACTAGGCTCTAAGGCAACAAGATCCGGCAGGGACGTGCAGGGACAGAGAACAGATATAGGCTGGGAGCAGGTGGAAGCCAATTAAGCTAATTGGGCCAGGCACCAATCATTGGTGCACTGGCCCTTTAAGTCTCAGGGAGCTGGCGCGCGCGCGCCCTAGAGAGCGGAGCCGCGCGCGCCAGCACATGACAGCAGGGGACCGGGACGGGTAAGTGACCTGGGATGCGATTCGCGAGCGGGCGCGTCCCGCTGTGCGAATCGCATCCCCGACGGCCATGACAGTGCAGCGCTCCCGGTCAGCGGGACCGACCAGGGCGCTGCGGAGAGAGAGACGCCGTAAGCGCTCCGGGGAGGAGCGGGGACCCGGAGCGCTAGGCGTAGCAGTACCCCCCCCCCCCCTTAGGTCTCCCCTTCTCTTTGTCCGGTAACTGCCTCCCCTGGGATGAGGAGACAGGGAAAGAATGGAGGGTTTCCTCAAGGGCAGGCAGTACAGCAGGAGTGGGAATGGGGAGGGAGGGCAGAGGGCGAGGCCTGGCACTGGGCAGTGTGACACCAGGACGGGGGCCATGGGGAGGCACCGAGGCTTGCCTGACTGGACTGGGAGGGGGGGAGAGGCACTTTTTATGGCAGGATGGCAGACCGGTTACAGGGGGAACCCCAGGGTCATGGCAGGGAGTACTGGGAACCGGTTTAAGGCAGTCCTTGAAACAAGAGGAACCCCAGCTCTTGATCTCCCCTGTGGACCAATCCAGGGTTGGGGAATGGTGTTGAAGCCAGGGTAGTCCAAGGAGAATTTCGGAAGTGCAATTGGAGAGGACCAAAAACTCAATTTTTTCGTGATGAGGTCCGATGCACATTAGGAGGGGCTCCGTGCGGTAACGCACGGTGCAATCCAACCTGACTCCGTTGACCGCGGAAATGTAGAGTGGCTTGACGAGACGGGTCACCGGGATGCGGAATTTATTCACCAAGGACTCACGAATAAAATTCCCAGAGGCACCAGAGTCCAGGCAGGCCACGGCTGAGAGGGAGGAGTTGGCTGAAGGGGAAATCCGCACGGGCACCGTGAGACGTGGAGAAGCCAATTTAGAATCAAGAGACGCCACACCCACGAGAGCTGGGTGCGAGCGTGCGTTTCCCAGACGTGGAGGACGGATAGGGCAATCCACCAAGAAATGTTCGGTACTGGCACAGTACAGACAAAGATTTTCTTCCCTACGGCGATTCCTCTCCTCCTGGGTCAGGCGAGACCGATCCACTTGCATGGCCTCCTCGGCGGGAGGCCTAGGCGTAGATTGCAACGGAGACTGTGGGAGAGGTGCCCAGAGATCTAAGTCTTTTTCCTGGCGGAGCTCTTGATGTCTCTCAGAAAAACGCATGTCAATGCGAGTGGCTAGATGAATGAGTTCATGCAGGTTAGCAGGAATTTCTCGTGCGGCCAGAACATCTTTAATGTTGCTGGATAGGCCTTTTTTAAAGGTCGCGCAGAGGGCCTCATTATTCCAGGATAGTTCAGAAGCAAAGGTACGGAATTGTATGGCGTACTCGCCAACGGAAGAATTACCCTGGACCAGGTTCAGCAGGGCAGTCTCAGCAGAAGAGGCTCGGGCAGGTTCCTCAAAGACACTTCGAATTTCCGAGAAGAAGGAGTGTACAGAGGCAGTGACGAGGTCATCGCGGTCCCAGAGCGGTGTGGCCCATGACAGGGCTTTTCCAGACAGAAGGCTGACTACGAAAGCCACCTTAGACCTTTCAGTAGGAAACTGGTCCGACATCATCTCCAAGTGCAGGGAACATTGCGAAAGAAGGCCAAGGCAAAACTTAGAGTCCCCATCAAATTTGTCCGGCAGGGACAAGCGGAGGCTAGGAGTGGCCACTCGCTGCGGAAGGGGTGCAGGAGCTGGCGGAGGAGATGGTTGCTGCTGTAGCAGAGGCAGAAGCTGCGACTGAAGTTGTTGCACCATGGTGGACACTTCCGACAGCTGGTGGGTTAGATGGGCGATCTGTCAGGATTGCTGGGCGACCACCGTGGTGAGATCAGAGATAGCTGGCAGGGGAACCTCAGCGGGATCCATGGCCGGATCTACTGTCACGATCCCGGCTGGTAGGAGGTGGACTGTCACGATCCCGGCTGGTAGGAGGTGGATCCTCTGTGCCAGAGAGGGATTGGCGTGGACCGTGCTAGTGGACCGGTTCTAAGTCACTACTGGTGTTCACCAGAGCCCGCCGCAAAGCGGGATGGTCTTGCTGCGGCGGTAGTGACCAGGTCGTATCCACTAGCAACGGGTAAACCTCTCTGACTGCTGAAGATAGGCGCGGTACAAGGGAGTAGACAAAGCAAGGTCGGACGTAGCAGAAGGTCGGGGCAGGCAGCAAGAATCGTAGTCAATAAGGCAAGCAGGAGGTCAAGTACACGGTATGGATAAACACAGTAACGCTTTCACTAGGCTCTAAGGCAACAAGATCTGGCAGGGACGTGCAGGGACAGAGAACAGATATAGGCTGGGAGCAGGTGGAAGCCAATTAAGCTAATTGGGCCAGGCACCAATCATTGGTGCACTGGCCCTTTAAGTCTCAGGGAGCTGGCGCGCGCGCCCTAGAGAGCGGAGCCGCGCGCGCCAGCACATGACAGCAGGGGACCGGGACGGGTAAGTGACCTGGGATGCGATTCGCGAGCGGGCGCGTCCCGCTGTGCGAATCGCATCCCCGACGGCCATGACAGTGCAGCGCTCCCGGTCAGCGGGACCGACCGGGGCGCTGCGGAGAGAGAGACGCCGTAAGCGCTCCGGGGAGGAGCGGGGACCCGGAGCGCTAGGCGTAACACCTTGCTTGTGCTCCACTGTCCCCTTCCCCCTCATCCTCCAGTTCAGGCCCCACAGGGCTCATGTGGTCTCGAGATGTAGGTGCCACATCTCCAGTGCCCTGACCAGCCATCGTTTCCAACACATGTTGTAGGATATGAAGCAGTGGAATAACGTTGTTCATCCTGTAATCCTGATGACTGACTAATAATGTGCCTTCCTCAAAGGGCCTGAGCAAATGGCAGGTGTCACGTTTGAGCTGCCACTGGTTGACATTGAAGTTACACAGGGGAGTCCCCCTATCCATTTGGATCATTAAGAAATCGGTGATGGCTTTTCTCTGTATATATAGTCCATCCAACATATGGAGGGTGGAATTCCAACATGTGGAAACGTTACAAATCAGACTATGTTCTGGGATGGTACTATGTTTGAGGGTGTGCTTTGTGGTGTATGAGTGGCTGAAGTGCATGCAAAGTTTTCTTTCCATTGTTTGAATGTCTTGCAGATTGGGGGGACACTTCAGGAACCATTTGACAACCAGATTGAACATGTGTGCAATGCAGAGCGCATGGCTCAGGCTTCCTTGAAGCAGCGCAGACAAGATGTTCTTCCCGTTGTCACCATGGTTCCCATTTACAATTTTTGAGGATTAAGCCATGATTTAATTTCTTGATGAATGACTTTTAGCAGTTCCTCCCCTTTGTGACTCGGTTCGCCAAGGCAAATAATATGAAGAACAGCGTAACACAGTGAGCACTGCACATATGGTTTGCTGGAGGGGCATTTTTATTAAAATTATTAATTAAAATGAATTTATCAAAATGTATTCAAATTATTTATTACATAAAATTTTTATGTAATGTGCCAGCAGCATGAGGAGACCACATGGCGGCACAATGACACAGCCTGTAGGTGGCAGGAGCATGAGGAGACCATATCATGGCAGAATTACCAATTCTGGAGGTGGCAGCAGGAAGAGGAGAACATAGGGCCTCACAATTGAAATGATTAAAGATACATTTTATAATTTAAATTGAAGATTTGAAATAGATAAACAGAAAAAAAATTTATGTAATGTGCCAGCAGCATGATGAGACCATAGGGCCTCACAATTGAAAAGTTTAAAGATATATTTTGTAATTTAAATAGAAGATTTTAAATAGATGAACATAAAACATTTTATGTAATGTTCTATCAGCATGAGGAGACCATAGGGCCTCACAAATAAAAAGATTAAAGATATTTTTTTTTTAATTGCATGTGGCCATGTTAACCCCTTAAGGACCAGGGGCTTTTCCGTTTTTTTGCGCTTTCATTTTTTCCTACTTAAATTTAAAAAATCATACCTCTTTCAATCTGGCACCTAAAAATCCATATGATGGCTTATTTTTTGCGCCACCAATTCTACTTTGTAATGACATCAGACATTTTACCCAAAAAATCTAAGGCGAAACGGAGAAAAAAATCATTCTGAGACAAAATTGAAAAAAAAACAAAACGCCATTTTGTGACTTTTGGGGGCTTCTGTTTCTACGCAGTACATTTTTCGGTAAAAAATGACACATTCTCTTTTTTCTGTAGGTCCATACGATTAAAATGATACCCTACTTTTATACATTTGATTTTGTTGTACTTCTGAAAAAAATCATAACTACATGCAGGAAAATGTATATGTTTAAAATTGTCATCTTCTGACCCCTATAACTTTTTTTATTTTTCTGCATATGGGGCTGTATGATGGCTCATTTTTTGCTCGGTGATCTGAAGTTCTTAGTGGTACCATTTGTATTGATCGGACTTGTTGATCGCTTTTTATTCATTTCTTCATGATATAAAAAAGTGACCAAAAATACACTATTTAGCACTTTGGAATTTTTTTGCACGTGCGCCATTGACTGTGTGGTTTAATTAATGATATATTTTTACAATTTGGACATTTCCGCTCGCGGCAATACCACATATGTTTATTTTTATTTACACAGTTTTTTTTTTTTTTATGGAAAAAGGGGGTGATTAAAACTTTTATTAGGGGGGGTGTTAAATGATCTTTATTAACTTTTTTTTTCACAATTTTTTTTTTTTTTTTGCAATGTTATAGCTCCCATAGGGGGCTATAATACTGCACACACTGATCTTTTACATTGATCACTGGTTTCTCATAGGAAACCAGTGATCAATGATTCTGCCGCTTGACTGCTCATGCCTGGATCTCAGGCACTGAGCAGCCATTCGGCGATCGGACACCAGGAGTCAAGGTAGGAGACCCTCCTCGTGTCCCAGAGCTTTAGGGATGCCACGATTTTGCTGCGGACATCCCGAACAGCCCCTTAAGCTAACCGGCAGTGATTTACTTTCACTTTAGACGCATCGATCAACTTTGAACGCTGCGTCTAAAGGGTTAATAGCGCGTGGCACCGCGATCATTGCCGCGCGCTATTAGCCACGGGTCCCGGCCGTTGTTAGGCCCAACCCGCTATGACGTGGGGCCACGTCATGGCCCCGCGTTATAGAAAGGGAAAGTAACAACAACATTCCTTGGGGAAATAAATCCCCTCAGTGAGAACCCTAACTCGAGGCACCCAAAAAAAAATTAAAACATTTTTTTATTTTAATTAAAACTTAACTTTTATTCTAACAAAATAAAGAAAATTGTCATAGGTGGCCACTGAGCACAATTTTCTTCATTTTGTTAGAATAAAAGTTAAGTTTTAATTAGAATTTAAAAAAAACATTTTATTTTTTGGGGTGCCTCTAGTCAGTGTTCTCCCTGAGAGGATTTATTTCCCCAAGGAATTTTGTTGTGATTATTAGTTACCCGGAAACCCCTAAGGGGAATCTTTTTGATAGTACTGTATAGAAAGGGAAAGGACTCAGTACGTACCAATACGTCCTTGGTCCTTAAGAGGTTAACATCCTCCTGATACTTGATGAAAAATTGCCACACCGCAGAGTAGCTGATTTTCTGCTACTGCTACCGGCTCCAGGGACCCCTGTTCCACTACCTCCCGGGCCAGTAGACTGCCGCGAAGCAGGTGGTTTACCCTGCGCACGTTTGGCTCCAGACTTCCCACTGCTGCCACCATGCTGACTCCCAACTATGCTACAACCTTGCTGGCTCAACTGCTGCCTAACGGGCAACGTGCCACCCTCTTCTCCTGATGATGATGAAGCCCCTTGTGCACCCAGCTCCCAAGTGCAATCGGCTTCGTCATCATTGAGTTGTGTTTGCACATCACTGATGTCCTCCTCAGGTTCCTCAAAAGTGTGTGCTTCAGGAGCCTGAATGCTCCTAACACCACCTATCACTCTCCTCATCACTAGTTGCCCACCTAGCGAACGAAGCAAGGGATGTCTCCTCCACTTCTTGGATGGGCAGTAGCTGCTGACTGTGCTCTAGTTGATCATCCTGACTAAAAAGTGGAGCTGAAACTACAACATAGGATACTTCAATGGGGAGGGAAGAGCATAGGACAGAGGCAATTGGAGGACTGGGCCATACCAACTGATGGTTGTGTCTAAGGAACTCACCTGTTGACTGGGGGTGTCAGATGTCACTTGTGATGAAGTGGTTAACCGAGTTAACCAGTCAATGACAGGAGATGGGTTGCTGGTCGAGACACCACTGCTAGTTGATACCAGGAGCTCAGTCCTATCACTGAGACTCCAGCATCCACTTGCCCCTAGTCTGCTGCGACCTCTGTCTGCGCCTGATGAATTTAGGCCTCTGCCACAACTGTGTGCAATTCCTGGCACTTTTCTGCCTGGCATACTTAGTGCGTATATGAGGGGAGTACAATACGCTCCACTACGCTTGAAACAGTATTTGTCTAGAACAGCAGCAGGTGTGTACTTTTGGCTGGCCTTTCACAGTAACTAGGCCTATAAGACATTAACAGGAACAAAATGATACACCACTTATGTACGCACAGGTTACACTTAATAGAGGACACTATGCTCCCCTCCTCAACCAGTATTAGGCACTAATAGCAGGTGATTATGGCTTTTAGTGTTGTGCTAACTGGCTGGCTACTATTAGCTTCTCAGTTGTTGTACACATCAGTGCTGCAGCACACAGTTGCTGTGTACTACACTCAAAATTGCACTCTCTCTCTCTCAATCTCTCTCCCTTCCCTATCAGTGCTTCTAGGCTGGATTTGGGCTTGAGGTGAATCGCTGCTGTAATACATACACAACTGCACTTTCCCCCTCAATCTCTCTCCCTTCCCTATCAGTACTTCTAGGCTGGATTTGGGCTTGAGGTGAATCGCTGCTGCAATAAACCCACAATTGCACTTTCTCTCTCAATCTCTCTCCCTTCCCTGTCAGTGCTTCTAGGCTGGATTTGGGCTTGAGGTGAATCGCTGCTGTAATACACCCACAATTGCACTTTCTCTATCAATTTCTCTCCCTTCCCTATCAGTGCTTCTAGGCTGGATTTGGGCTGAGATGAATCGCTGCTGTAAAAATGCTTTTCTGTGCAACACACACTGCTCTCTGTCTCTCTCTCACTGCAGTAGAACGCGGAAGTGACTGGCCGCAAGATGGCTGCCGATTATATAGGGCTGTGACACAGGGGTGGCTGGCTGCTGATAGGCTGCATGCTGCATGTTATTCAGGGTCATCCCACCTACCCTTGTCCTTCCCAGCATTCCTTGCCCCTTGCCCTCATATGTGGAGCTGCCATCTTAGATGCCCTGGAGCCTGGAATGCACTTAATGGAGTTTAATTAAGCGATTTGTGTCATCGAATCATGGCAATATTCACATTTGTTGTGAAGCATCAGATTCAATTAGCTAATCCCTATTGAATACATTTACTCTACTGGCAACTTTTATCTACGAAGGGTTGTCCAGCTGGGACAACCCCTTTTAATACCTCAGATATTCAGTCATTTAAGTTACATGTCACAGGTATTAGGGTAGGGTCAAACATAATGGATCCGCAGTGCATTTAACTCTGCGGATCCTCCAATGACCCGACCCTATATTGTACCTCCAGCTGTTCCCCCATGTCCTGCTCGCAGCAACAATGCTCCACTCTGAGCAGCTACACGGGCCTGCGAATTGCCGCGCGCACTCGCAGTGTACTCACAGAGATTGAGTAGCGGCCACGATGTCTGAATACACTGTGCATGTGCGCAGTGACTCGCAGGCCCGTGTGGCTGCTCGGAGAGGCGCATTGTCGCTGCAAGCAGGACACAGGGGGAACAGCTGGAGGCAGAACATATGGTCGGGTCATCTGTGGATTCAGAGTGTAAAATACACTGCAAGATCTATTATGTGTGACCCTACCCTTATAATCCCTTAATAACAACCAATTTATGCTTAGTTTGGCAGAATTCATATATTTTACCATTTCAAAAACCAAAACTACAGAAATACGTAATAATTCAACCCCTGCCCAAAATGTATATTATTATAGTGTAAAGTAACATCATTAAGGAGCATAAGTCTTGCAATTTAAATTACAAGAACTATGAACAAGATCTGTTTTAAGTGCTTATTCCCGTAAAGAAGAATATCAGGCCAAACAAAGCCTCTGCATGCAAATGGTTTTAATCTACACTTTGTTTCCTGATAAACGATCGGCACTTTTATGCGAGCTTGGTGCATAATTACAATACCTTAATTTATGTTTCAATAAAATACAAAATAAACATTTACAGCACCATGAATAAACATAGCAATAGAACTTCCACCCAGGCTGCCTTGGTGAAGCATCTTCTCGGATTTACAGGAGTCTTTCTCTATATTTAATGAGACATTTCCCTAATCTGTGCATTATTGTTTAACATTTCCTTTAGGAATATTTTACAAAGTTAGAATTGAATAGAAGACAAGCCCATGAATTGAAAGAGACTAATATTAAGGTGATTATGAAAGTGTCCTATATTAGGAACATGTCGGGCTTTTATCTGTCTCCAAAAGCACTGACACAATAATTGCTTAGGTTGTAGTCGCTAATTATCCTATTTTTGCGCGCACATTATCACCCAGTACCGTGCAAGTGGAATTTGGTTTAAATGGTTTTTTAAGGGCAAGCAACAAAAGGTCAAACATAAAGGTCAATAATATGTTAATTTACTTGTCAATGGAGCAAAAAATATATAAAAGGCTCAATAAATAGGCAACCCCTAGCTGTGTGGAAATTATTTTAATGCTTTAGTAAAGCATTACATTTCATGGGACCTGTCCAGATGGAAATCTTCATTTTTGTTTTCCAATAAATAACATAGAACAAAAGCATGCATAATGTGGCTAAATGCTACCAATTGGACTTAGCTCTTATCAGTCAAGTAATATTTATGCTATTCATATTATTGGCTAAAGAGGATTTATTTAAGAGGTTTGTACGGGGAAAAGCCATCAGACCTTTGGGTATCCACTACTAGTCCCAGCAAGTCACCAAATGAACCCTTTGATAAACGTTTTTCACCAGAGCTTCCTTCAGAAAGGGGAGCTCCTATATTTAGAGATCAAAGACCAGAGCTGATTAATTAAACATTTAATCTGAAAACTGCCATCTCTCTTTCCTGGTCCCTTATCTTAGTTTGTTTAATGATGAGTCCCTGGCTTCAAAAGAAGTATACCACCAACAGGCGCTCCCCCCCCCCCCCCAATAAAACTGGAATACACAAAACAGATACACAGTCTAAATGAACCCTCACCCATGTCTTGAGTTATACATTATACACAAATACAATTATAATACACATGTATGATTCCATAATCAGGCCTTGGGCCTGACACCTCCCCCTTAAGATGGGGACAGAGAAATCTTGCCTCTCCAGGCTGATAGATCTGTCTCAATTAACCATCTATTTCTTTTCTTGGCACCACATGCCCTCCATTTCAAGGCAAAGAGGTCACGGAAGAGACCTATTTCCTCATTTAGCTGCCTTTTATTTGCAGCTAAGAGCTGTGGATTGATCTCCACATCCTGGATGGATCCCTGGCTCTTAGCTTCTTCCACAAGGTCTAGTAGGGCCCTTCCTCTGGTGCACTGCATAGAGTACCACCTCCTCAGGGTCATAGTATGCCATATTAATGTGGTACTGTCTCTGCCACTGACCTTTTTTTTATCAAGGACAACTACATATGAGGTGGGTTCTAAGTGCTGCAAAATGGGCAAGGGATCCTCCCGGGCAGCCTGCAACTTATTCTGCCTGATGGGGTTCAGAACCATTACCTTCTGTCCCACTTCATAGACTCAGTCCCTTGCTTTGCGATCATACCAGTACTTCTGCCTGGACTGTGCTGCTATGAGGTTGTCATGTACCAGTCCAGTCAATGCCTGCATCTTGTCCCTTAACTTCAGAACATACTCCACCACAAAATCTACAGAGTACTGTAAATTTACCTTCTTACAGAGACTTTGCATTAGATTGGACATGAACTGTGTGCCCTGACCAGTGAGCGTTTCTCTGGGGAACCCCGCCCTGCAAAATATACTGATCAGTGCATCTGCCACCTTATCTGCCCGGATGGAGGATAGGGCAACAGCTTCAGGGTACCTGGTTGCATAATCCACCACAGTAAGAATAAATTGTTTCCCTGTGCTGCTGGGTATAGCTAGAGGCCCCAAAATATCCACTGCCACTCCTTCAAAATTTACAGATATGACTGGTAGGGGCACTAGGGGAACACGAATAACATTCCCAGACTTACCCACCCTCTGGAAAAAATGACAGGATCTACAGGAATTTGCAACAGCAGTACCCATACCTGGCCAGTAGAAATTGTGTGCCAACCTTGGCTACTCCCAAATGTCCTGCCCTCAGCAGCTCTTTCCTGTACTGCCTTGGAAGTACTAACTGCCTGTCTCTCTCCTGGGGCCCTAGCATGCCTTTGGAAAGGGACTCAAGGGAAGGGTCACTGCGCAGAGCTTCCCGGAAATGCTCATTGCCCTCCCCCCATCTCGTGGCATCAGGGAGCACATTTCCTTCAGGTGAACTAACATCTCCACCTTCCTATGCTTTGGCTTGCAAGTCACACAGCTTGCCCCTTTCATCACCATCCTCCCTTCTTTTACAGCTGCAGTCCTGGCATGCTGCTGACGTGCTACCACTGCCACCATTGGTATGCGTCCCTGGGATTTACCTTCCTCCGCCCCAGTCCCAGACATAACAATGTTACAGGCATCATACACAGGCCCATCACTCCTTCCCTCCTCCTCCTCCTCCTCAGCCATCTTAGGCTCACAGGATTGGGACATATCACTCACTGCTGGTCCCTCATCCTTACATGTCACCAGGAGCACACCAAACCCTCCCCCTTGCCCATCTCCACTAGGTTTTGTCATTGGTAATTCATTGTCATCACATTTTACAATACACCCCTTTTCACTTTTGGAAAACAACACTGGTTCAGTCACAGGTAAACATTTATCAATCCCCTGCATTCCTTCCCAGTTATCACATTACACAGTTAGAGATGTTGCAAATTGTTCGCCGGTGAACAGTTCCCGGCAAACTTAGCATGTTCGCGTTCGCATCGCCGGGCGAACATATGTGAAGTTCGATTCGCCCCCTATACTTTAACATTGCGGTAAACTTTTACCCTGTGAGTCAGAGTCAGCAGACACATTACAGCCAATCAGCAGCAGTCCCTCCCTTCCAGACCCTCCTACCTCCTGCACGGATGCCATTTTACCTTCATTCGGCATGCTGCAGGCTTAGAAAGTGGAGGGACAGAGGAGCTGCTCCTGCTGTAATAGGGAAAGCGATAGCTAGGTTGCTGCTAGGTGGTGTATTCAGGGTCCACTTTACTCCTAAAGCACTAGTCTAACATCTGCTTTAAGGACAGCACCCAAAAAACCTTTCTAGAGCTCTAATATCAGTCCGTGTGTCTTGCAACAGCTGGAGGCTCCCTGGTTGGGAGGGAACCGCTGGTTAAAAGGGGTACTCCAGTGTAAAACTTAAGTTCCTTCAAGCAACTAACTACAGCATTAAAAGGGCTATAAGTTCAGTCCGTGTGTCTTGCAACAGCTGGAGGCACCCTGGTTGGGAGGGAACAGCTGGTTAAAAGGGGTACTCCGATGTAAAACTTAATTTTCTTCAAGCAACTAACTACAGTATTAAAAGGGCTATAAGTTCAGTCCGTGTGTCTTGCAACTGCTGGAGGCACCCTGGTTGGGGACCTCTGCTTAAAAGGGGAACTCCGCTGGTAACCTTTTTTGCTCATTGTCACACTAGTGCAAATCACATTTGGTGTGACAGTTGTTCAAATAAAAAATAAAAAATCTTTTTTTGGCTGTGAAATAAAACCAGTGCTGCCTAAAGGAGGGCTCTAACTATGTGCTGCCTAACATGGGGGAATCTATGTGCTGCCTAAAGGGGGGATCTAAATATGTGCTGCCTAAAGGGGGCTCTATGTGCTGCCTAAAGGGAGGCTCTAACTATGTGCTGCCTAATATGGGGGAATCTATGTGCTACCTAAAGGGGGGCTCTAACTATGTGCTGCCTAACATGGGGGAATCTATGTGCTGCCTAAAGGGGGGATCTAACTATGTGATGCCTAAAGGGGGGATCTAACTATGTGCTGTCTAAAGGGGGCTCTATGTGCTGCCTAAAGGGAGGCTCTACCTATGTGCTGCCTAAAGGGGGCTCTAACTATGTGATGCCTAAAGGGGGCTCTATGTGCTGCCTAAAGGGGGCTAAAGCACATTATTCCAAAGAATTTAGGGATAATAGGTGATTCATGCCCTTTATGTATTAAAACCAGACTCTGCATCAACTATGTAATTTTCCATGGGAGTTTTGCCATGGATCCCCCTCCGGCACGCCACAGTCCAGGTATTAGTCCCCTTGAAACAACTTTTAAATCACTATTGTGGCCAGAAAGATTCCTTGTGGGTTTTAACATTTGGCTACCAATTGAAGACAATGGCAGTTCGCCCTGTTCACCGGTCCGCGAACATTTGCGGAAGTTCGCGTTCGCCGTTCGCGAACCGAAAATTTTATGTTCGCGACATCACTATTCACAGTGTCTCCTAAAGTCTCGCACAGTGCCTGAGAATGAACCGGCCTCTCTCCTAGCCCATCTGATGTGCAGGGCATAATAACAGAGCATCTGACCCACATCATTCTCCAGCAGAACATTAACAGGGATGTCCTCAGAGACCCCCACCTCCCGCAAACCCTTGCCTGTACCCCAATCTAGGTACACACGGACCATGGGCACAGCAGGCCGTACACCTCCGATTCCTTTTAACCCCTTAAGGACGGAGCCCATTTTCACCTCTAAGACTAAGCCTTTTTTTGCAAATCTGACCACTGTCACTTTAAACATTAATAACTCTGGAATGCTTTTACTTATCATTCTGATTCTGAGATTGTTTTTTCGTGACATATTTTACTTTAACATAGTGGTAAATTTTTGTGGTAACCTGCATCCTTTCTTGGTGAAAAATCCCAAAATTTGATGAAAAAATTTAAAATTTTGCATTTTTCTAACTTTAAAGCTCTCTGCTTGTAAGGAAAATGGATATTCCAAATACTTATTTTTGGCTTCACATATACAATATGTCTACTTTATGATTGCATCATAAAATTGACGTGTTTTTACTTTTGGAAGACACCAGAGGGCTTCAAAGTTCAGCAGCAATTTTCAAATTTTTCACAAAATTTTCAAACTCACAATTTTTCAGGGACCAGTTCAGGTTGGAAGTGGATTTGAAGGGTCTTCATATTAGAAATACCCCATAAATGACCCCATTATAAAAACTTCACCCCCCCAAAGTATTCAAAATTACATTCAGTAAATGTTTTAACCCTTTAGGTGTTTCACAGGAAAAGCAGCAAAGTGAAGGAGAAAATTCAAAATCTTCATTTTTTACACTCGCATGTTCTTGTAGACCCAGAAAATGTATGCTTGTATGTGTAACCCAATTTCTCTCGAGTAAGCACATACCTCATATGTCTATGTTAAGTGTTCGGCGGACGCAGTAGAGGGCTCAGAAGCGAAGGAGTGACAAGGGGATTTTAGTGAGTACGTTTTTCTGAAATAGTTTTTGGGGGGCATGTCGCATTTAGGAAGCCCCTATGGTGCCAGAACAGCAAAAAAAAAACACATGGCATACCATTTTGGAAACTAGACCCCTTGAGGAACATAACAAGAAAAAAAGTGAGCCTTAATACCCCACAGGTGTTTCACGACTTTTGCATATGTAAAAAAAATATTTTTTTTTCACTTAAATGTTGGTTTTCCCCCAAATTTCACATTTTTTAAAGGGTTAATAGCAGAAAAGACCCGCAAAATTTGTAACCCCATCTCTTCTGAGTATGGAGCTACCCCATAAGTGGACCTGAAGTGCACTGCGGATGAACTACAATGCTCAGAAGAGAAGGAATCATATTTGGCTTTTTGAGTGCTAATTTTGCTCGGGGGGGGGGGGGGGGGGGTTGCATTTAGGAAGCCCCTACGGTGCCAGGACAGTAAAAAAAAAAAACACATGGCATACCATTTTGGAAACTAGACCCCTTGAGGAACGTAACAAGGGATAAAGTGAGCCTTAATACCCCACAGGTGTTTCTCGACTTTTGCATATGTAAAAAAAATATATATATTTTTTCACTGAAATGTGGGTTTCCCCCCAAATTTCACATTTTTGCGAGTGTTAATAGCAGAAAAGACCCCCCAAAATTTGTAACCCCATCTCTTCTGAGTATGAAGGTACTCCATAAGTGGACCTGAAGGGCACTGCGGGCGAACTACAATGCTCAGAAGAGAAGGCATCATATTTGGCTTTTTGAGAGCAAATTTTGCTCGGGGGGCATGTCGCATTTAGGAAGCCCCTATGGTGCCAGGACAGCAAAAAAAAAAAAACACATGGCATACAATTTTGGAAACTAGACCCCTCACAGAATGTAATGAGGGGTACAGTGAGCATTTACCCCCCACTGGTGTAAGACAGATCTTTGGAACAGTGAGCTGTGCAAAATTTTTCATTTTCACGGACCACTGTTCCAAAGATCCGTCAGACACCTGTGGGGTGTAAATTCTCACTGCACCCCTCATTACATTCTGTGAGGGGTGTAGTTTCCAAAATGGGGTCACATGTGGGTGCGTTTTTTTTTGTTTGCGTTTGTCAGAACCGCTGTAACAGTCAGCCACCCCTGTGCAAATCACCTCAAATGTACATGGCGCACTCTCCCTTCTGGGCCTTGTTGTGCGCCCCCAGAGCACTTTGCGCAGACATATGGGGTATCTCCGTACTCGGGAGAAATTGCGTTACAAATTTTGGGGGGCATTTTTCCCTTTTACCTCTTGTGAAAATGAAAAGTATAGGGCAACACCAGCATGTTAGTGTAAAAATGTTTATTTTTTTACACTAACATGCTGGTGCAGACCCCAACTGTTCCTTTTCATAAGGGGTAAAAGGAGAAAAAGACCCCCAAAATGTGTTAGGCAATTTCTCCCGAGTACGGCGACACCCCATATGTGACCCTATTCTGTTGCCTTGAAATACGACAGGGCTCCAAAGTGAGAGCGCCATGCGCATTTGAGGCCTGAATTAGGGTCTTGCATAGGGGTGGACATAGGGGTTTTCTATGCCAGTGATTCCCAAACAGGGTGCCTCCAGCTGTTGTAAAACTCCCAGCATGCTTGGACAGTCAATTGCTGTCCAGAAATGCTGGGAGTTTTTGTTTTGCAACAGCTGGAGGCTCCATCTTAGAAACACTGCCGTACAATACGTTTTTCAATTTTATTGGGGAGGGGGGTGGTGGGGGGGGGGCAGTGTACGTGTGTATATGTAGTGTTTTACTCTTTATTTTATGTTAGTGTAGTGTAGTGTTTTTAGGTTACATTCACACTGGAGGCAGATTACACTGAGTCTCCCTCTAGGAGTTTGAGCTGCGGCGGAAAATTTGCCGCAGCTCAAATTTGTAGCAGGGAACTTACTGTAATCTGCCGCCAGTGTGAATGTAGCCTGTACATTCACACGGGAGGGGGGTCAAAACTACAACTCCCAGCATGCACTGACAGACCATGCATGCTGGGAGTTGTAGTTTTGCAACAGCTGGAGGCACACTGGCTGGAAAACCTTGAGTTAGGTTCTATGACCTAACTCAGTATTTTCCAACCAGTGTGCCTCCAGCTGTTGCAAAACTACAACTCCCAGCATGTACTGATTGTGGAAGGGCATGCTGGGAGATGTAGTTATGCAATGGCTGAAGGCACGCAAGTACCACTCCCAGCATGCCAAGACAGCCTTATGCTGTTCCTGAATGCTGGGAGTTGTAGTTTTGCAAGATTTAGAGGGGTTCAGGTTGTAAATCACTGCCCAGTGGTCTCAAAACTGTGACCCTCCAGATGTTGCAAAACTACAACTCGCAGCATAACCAGACAGCAAACTGCTGTCTGGGCATGCTGAGAGTTGTAGTTTTGCAACATCTGGAGGGCTACAGTTTGAGACCACTTAGTGATCTACAACCTGAACCCCTCTAAATATTGCAAAACTACAAGTCCCAGCATGCCCACACAGCAAACAGCTGTCTGGGCATGCTGGGAGTTGCAGTTTTGCCACATCTGGAGGGCCACGGTTTAGAGACCACTGTAAACTGTGGCCCTCCGGATGTTGCTAGGCTACAACTCAACTCAACAACTCACCTAGCAGGATCCGGAGGTATTGCTGCCGTCGCACGTGGGGGAGGATCGTACTCCGGGATCTGGGATCCAGGTAAGAGACCTTCGGCGCTGACCTTCCCTGGAAAGTTCCCCGTTTTGCCCGGACACCGATAGGTGGGCAAAGCAGGGGAACCGAACTTTAACCCCCCCTCCCCCGGTCTGCTATTGGTCGGTCGCTCAATAGCAGGCATAGGAGGGGTGGCACCCCTGCCACCAAACTCCTATCCCTTCAGGGGGGATCGAGGGTGTCTTGGACCCTCTTGGACCCTCTTATTTTCCGGGTCACTGGGTCACTAGGGACCCGTATGACCCGGAATCGCGCAGATCGCAGGTCTCAGGACCCCCCTCGGCGATGTGCCGGGATGCCTGCTGTAAGATAACAGCAGTCATCCCGGTCCGATCACCGCTACCGGTGACGCGGCGCTCCCGGAACCCAGCGACGTATATGTATGTCGCCGCGCGCCAAGTGACACTTTGCGGCGCCGTACATGTACGTCGCTCGTCGTGAAGGGGTTAAAGCCATGGTTCCTCCAGGGATGATGACCTCTGTATCCACCACTTCAGGCCGCACCAAGGTAAATAAGGCTCCAGAATCTCGTAAACCCACTGTCACCCGGTCACCCACAGTTACACTCTGTAGGTTATCCCCTCTTTTCTCCACCGCTCCAGACACCAGAAGAAAGGCTGTGTGTCCTGAAGCTGCCGGTGGAGAATTCTTCTTGTTTGGTCAAGTGGCACTTAGGTGCCCAATCTTATTAGATCTGTAACATCGGTGGGTGTCCCCTTGACCCAATGTTGCTCCTGTTGCTTTTGGTGATGATGGCAAGAATTTCTCGGCTGGCCTCGTGGTACTTTGTGATTGTGTGGCTCCCTTCCAGGTACTTGCTCCAGTTTGTGCAGATCCACGCTTTGCTGCTGGCGCTCTGTTATTGGCAAAGTCATCTAAAAGTTCTGCTGCTTCCGCTGCTGTCTTGGGCTTGTGGTCCAAAATCCACTCTCTGGCTTCAAAGCTCCGTGTTTGGAGAATCTGATCCAGGACCATCAAGTCCTCCAGGGCCTCATAGGTAGTGACTTGTAGGCCCCCAGGTCATTGCCTGAATGCAGTCCTTATCTGATCTGCATGTTCAGTGCAGCTTTCTGTGGCGCTTTAATGCAAAGTCCGAAATCTTTTCCGATAAGCCTTTGGAGTCAGATTAAAACTTGTTAGCAGGGCAAATTTTATTGCCTCATAGTCCTGGTCAGTTTCAGAGGGAAGAGAAGCAAACACATCCAGAGCTTTCCCTCGCAACCGTAGGGTTAGATATTGTCTCATGTATAGATAGAGATGGTCACCTGTTCACACCTGGGTGGGTTTAGTGCGTTAAATAGTGAGGGCTCACAGACTCACTTTTAGATCCATATACAATAAATGAAACGCCCCACAACCATTTTCATTGATCCTTAATAACTTTAGTAGAAATTTCTTGCATATGTATAAAGTTCCAAAAACAGTTTGTGCAGGAAAGAATGCAAAGAAATCAAAACAATTCACCCAGGTGCACCTGTTGCGGACAGGTGCACCTGGGTATATTTTTTGATTTCCTTGCATTCTTTCCTGCACAAAATGTTTTTGGAACTTTATACATATGCAAGAAATTTCTACTAAAGTTATTAAGGATCAATGAAAATGGTTGTTTGGCGTTTCATTTATTTTATATGTTAGATATCGTCTCCACTGTTCCTTAGGTAAATGGAATTGCCGGCAAACCTTTTCAAACCTCCTCAAGAACACATCCAGATACCCATCTTTCTCCAACATGAGGAAATGTTCTAAGCGAGGTTTGTGGTCTCCTTGATCCTGCACATCATTATCTATACATTATCTATACCTATTATCTATACCTATTTGACAGGGTTGGGGTTTTTATTTAAAGTCCTATACAAGTCAATGGGAAATATATGTCACTGCATAACTTCCAAACGGCTGCAGATATTTCGATAATACTTGGTCACATGTTACTTATATGTCCACTTAAAATATAGGATAGTTAATTTAACCCTTAACTACCCCATTTGTGAGGGTCGGGTTTTTATTTTAAAGTCCCATGCAAATCAATGGAAAATGTATGTTCCCACATAACTTCCGTATGGCTGGAGATATTTCAATAATACCTGGAACACATATTACTTATATGTCAAATAAAAATATATGATAGTTAAATTAACCCTTATCTACACCCTTATATAAAAGATGGGTTTCTGTTTCAAGTCCCATGCAAGTATATGGGACTTCCAGTACCTTACTCCACAAGCTCCACTCTGCATCTTCTGGTGGTCACACGCCATCTCACAAAGATACTCCCACATTTTAACCCCCATCCCTTTTATTCTCTACCCTTTTTGTGCATCGGTCTGGCTTCCAAGTCATGCCCAGTCCCACAAAGCCATGTCCCCTTCTATTTCCAGCTTGCAGTATCTTTATCACAAATCAGTCCCACTTGAGGACAGGATATGAGAATGCGACATAAGGACAGTATATTAGGTCGGGATATGATGTTGGGATATGAGGACGGGATATGAAGATGGGATATGAGGTCTGGAAATGAAGTCGGGATATGAGGTCGGGATATGAGGACGGGATAGGAGGTCGAGATAGGAGGACAGGAAATTAGGTCGATATAGGAGGTTGGGATATGAGGACGGGATATGAGGATGGGATATGAGGATGGGATATGAGGTCGGGATATGAGGACGGGATATGAGGACAGAATATGAGGACGGGATAGGAGGTCGGGATAGGAGGTCGAGATATGAGGATGGGATATGAGGTCGGGATATGAGGTTGAGATAGAAGGACGGGATAGGAGGTTGGGATATGATAATGGGATAGGAGGTGACTTCTCCCAGCAAGTCACCAAATTAACCCTTTGATAAACGTGTTTCTCCAGAGCTTCCTTTAGAAAGGTGAGCTCCTACATTTAAAGATCAAAGACCAGAGTTGATTAATTAAACATTTTATCTGAAAAAAGGTATCACAGTGCTACATGTAAAACAAACAAATGACATACAGGTACAAAAATATATAAAAGAGTTCAGCAATAGAAGTTCAGAAAACAAAAAGAAAGTCCTTACAGCATAATGGCATAGCATTCCTTGTGAGTGAGAGTCCAGCTGTATCTTAGGATGTCTTGTCAGCTTTTGCCACAGGCTTGGAACAAAGATAATAAAAAAGAATGTGGAATATCTGGCACTATTGTATATTGCTAAGCAAATGTTGAGGCAGGCGACTAAACCAGAATACACACGTGCAAGTTCAGGTGGTGCTGCGAGTATGTCAAGTCCATTCAATGCAATGTAAAAGGAAAAAAGACTTGGCGACTCACCATGCTGCAGAAAAGCTTTTCTTTAATCCAAGAGGTACATCAGCGTATGCACCAAGGCAAGGGAGGGCAAGGAGGGAGGCAGGGGAAGTGCCATGTAGCTTGAAGAAGTGCCAGGTTGGCATGAAACCGCGCAATCCTACCCACACCCCCTGCCTCTCTCCTTCCCCTCCCATGCCTTGATGTGTACGCTGATGTACCTCTTGGATCAATGAGAAGTTTTTCTGCAGCATGGTGAGTCGCCGATTCTTTTTTCCTTTTACATTGGCTAAGAACAAAGGTTTGTCCAGCATCTCAGTTTTATAGTGTTTTTTTTTTTTTTTTGGGAGAGAAAGAGGAATTCATCTGACCTCACAAGGTGGGGGGGGGGGGGGGATGCCATTCCTCTTTCCTGGTCCCCTATCTTAGTTTGTTTTATGATAACCAGAGTTTATGATGGCCACAGTGCCTGACTTCATAGGAAGTATACCACCAACAGCCGCCCCCCAGCCCCACCCAATAAAACTGGAACAAAACAGATACACAGTCGGAATGAATCCTCACCCATGTCTTGAATTATACATTATACACAAATACAATTATAATGCACATGTATGATTCCATAATCAGGCCTTGGGCCTGACAGGTAACCTTTCTATGCACTTTATTTTCCTTTTCATATTAGTGTAGCTGAGATGTAGTGTAAATAAAGGCCAAGGCTACACAAACAAGAGAAGCAGCTTGTTAGTAATTATCTTTTCCGGGTTATAGAGGAGTTTGCTACATGAAGACTCCCCTATATGCCATCTATATGTCCTATTAGGGCTAATGGATGTTAAAGGGCATACAGAAATTGGTTGTAACAAAAACATTAAAAAGCACTCTGGGCTTTTTTTGTCGATATCATGCACACTTATAGCGCCATTTGTTTTATTATACTGATGCTGCTATCTCTATGGGATAAGGATTCTCAGCACTTTCCTAAGGCTATGCTCCCACATTCATCTCATGCTGCTTTTTTTATTTCTATTTTTTTTCAGCGTGATTTTTCCATTAAAAAGGTGCTTTTACTACATATGCATAATTGCTGTAAAATATCACCTTTTTTGAAAAATCGTAACAGAAACAGCCAAAATACAGTACAAATTAATGTGCAAACACAGTATAAATAAATTAAATCTCCATTAAAAACTCTATTGTAAATATAAGTCAAGTCACTTTTACCTCATAGCAATATTTCTCTAAAAATGCACTTAAAGTAGATAACACATCAAAACTGCACAACATCCTAATTAGATAAACAGGATGCAATGATCAAATACCACACCCTCAGCCAGAGGATTCATGGGAAATTTAGGCAGAAATACAGAACCACTCCAGTGATGAATTTACATCCAAAATGGAGCCTATCAAGTGTCTGTTACATCAACACAACCAGGTAAGCACAAGGAATGATAATAACCTCTACCATTTGTTCTCTAACAATAGCCTTGCTGTGCTATATAAGTAAAAAAATCCAGAGTGCTTTTTATTTTTTTTTTTATTTTTTTTTTATAATATTCAGCAGTTCAACAACAATCTAATGTATATGAAGGCCATACCTGGATTTTTTTCTATAGGGCCTTTGTAGAAGAAACTTCACACATCAAAGTGGGAATAGGTTTTGGGAATAAGCTAGAATAAGGAATATGCTAGAACATGGCCTTGCACTAGCAACTAGTAAGTATGGCCTCTTTTCTGTGATTCTAAATAATTTTGAGCCCATTTTCTGTGCCATTTTTGTAATGTCACTGTAGGGACTTTCAAGACATTGCTACAAAAACTACAAAAATCCCCCAGTAGAGTCAAGGGTAAAGTTAAAGGGGTACTTTTTAAAAAATTTTCTTTAAATCAACTGGTGCCAGAAAGTTAAACAGATTTGTAAATGACTTCTATTAAAAAAATGTTACCCTTCCAGTACTTTTTAGCAGTTGTATGCTACAGAGGAAATTCTTTTCTATTTGAATTTCTTTTTTGTCTTGTCCACAGTGCTCTCTGCTGCCACCTCTGTCCATGTCATGAACTGCTGACACTGTCTGTATCAGCAGATAGCACTGTGGACAAGACAAAAAAGAAATTCAAACAGAAAAGAATTTCCTCTGTAGCATACAGCTGCTAAAAAGTACTGGAAGGGTAAATATTTTTAATAGAAGTCATTTACAAATCTGTTTAACTTTCTGGCACCAGTTGATTTAAAAAAAATGTTTTCCACTGGAGTATCCCTTTCAATGTGTCAAGCGTGCTGGGTTTATCTAGGTTTTAAAGTTCTGCATTGTCTTCATGTATGAGATGAACTGCAGCCACCAGCGATCAATCACGATTAAGAGGCCAAAATTGCAGGGTAATCTATTACATGATATATTCGAGTCCAGACAGGAGGGCTTCTATACAGACACTGGGAATAGGGCACTGAACAGTAGTAAAAATAGCAATATTAAGCAGTTTTATAACATGTAGTACTGTCAGATGGCATTTTAAACAGTTTAATAAAATGTATAGTTTTACAGTAGGGGTCTGTAATACGGTTTTGGTGATCTCAAGACATTAAAGAGGTATTCCAGGCAAAACTTATTTTTATATATATCAACTGGCTCCGGAAAGTTAAACAGATTTGTAAATTACTTCAATTAAAAAATCTTAATCCTTCCAATAGTTATTAGCTTCGGAAGTTTTCTGTCTAACTGCTCAATGATCATGTCACGTCCCGGGAGCTGTGCATGATGGGAGAATATCCCCATAGGAACTGCACAGCTCCCGGGACGTGAGTCATCACAGAGCAGTTAGACAGAAAACAACAACTCAACTTCAGAAGCTAATAACTATTGGAAGAATTAAGATTTTTTAATAGAAGTAATTTACAAATCTGTTTAACTTTCCGGAGCCAGTTGATATATATAAAAAAGTTTTGGCCTGGAATACCCATTTAAGGACCCTTGATGTGGGTTGCAAGTTTGCATAATTTGGCAAAACCATCAACTAAAACTTCAAATTTACTGTGACTGGCATTTTTTTCAGGATGCAGTTTTGCTTTGTGATGATGGGGAGCAAGTTGTTTCACAAATTGTGGTGCCACCTTCTTTGCCAGACATTCAAAGCAAAGAATAGGATGGGACAGAAGATGAACAAGCAACCAGCCTTTCATTTCTCAGATGAGTTGAGATCTGTGACTATGGTAGCTGAATCACCATATATATGTCTGTAATGTGTCACCTGTGTATAACTGAATACAGTGGTCCCTCAACATACGATGGTAATCCGTTCCAAATGAACCATCGTTTGTTGAAACCATATTATGTTGATGGATCCGTGCAATGTAAAGTATAGGACAGTGGTCTACAACCTGCGGACCTCCAGATGTTGCAAAACCCAGAATGCTGGGAGTTGTAGTTTTGCAACATCAGGAGGTCCGCAGGTTGAAGACCACTGGTATTGGAGGTTATACTTATGTGTCCCCGCCGCTCTGGACCGTCACCGCTCATCACCGCTGCCCTGGATGTCGCCTTCCATCGCTGTCGCCGCATCCCCGTGGTGTTCCCGACGCTCCGGCAAGGCCTCTGCTTCCCCGGCATCCTCGCTCTCACGTCGCCGCCATCACGTCGCTACGCACGCAGCTCCTATTGAATGACGGGACGGCGTGCTCAGCGACGTGATGACGACGATGGAGAGCACCGACGATGCAGGGGATCCCGAAGAGGACGCGACGGAGCCCTGTGGACAGGTAAGTGATCATCAGCGGACCACACGGGGCACCGTAAACGGCTATCTGGATAGCCATTTATGAGATGGTCCCGACATACAAAAGCATCGTATGTTGATGCTGCCTTCAACATGTGATGGCCTCTGAGAGGCCATCGTATGTTGAAATGATTGTATGTCGGGGCAATCGTAGGTCGGGGGTCACTGTATTAAATTGTAATCATAGACCCATTACATTCAGAAGAATGAGGCTTAGTAGGAAGAAAGAGCATCAACTACAACATTCATGGAAAACTCTGGTTGTCAGGTTAGTTAGTCGGCTTTGTCCCATAGGCTCTAGGAAAATAAAAATAGTGTTACCTATTTACCATACAAATCAATTCAAAGTTGTCCTATAAAAAGGTAGATTAAATGACAATGAAAAAAAAAAAAAAAAAAGCTAGACAAAAAGAACATGTATCTATAATGTAATCCCTTAGAGATAACCACCCAAATTGTAGGTCATTGTTTCTCAAGCGCGGATCTCTAGCACCCCCAACAAGTCATTTTTTCTGGTTTTCCTTAGTCTTTTACAGGTGATATGACTATGGTGATGCCTGATTCACTGACCATAATTATATCACCTGTGAAAGACTAAGGCTAGGTTCACACTGCAGAATCTCCAGGCAAAAAATTTCCGCCCAGAGATTCAGAGTGCGACCAGCGTCGGGGGGGTACTTGTTGGGGGTACTTGAGGACTGCGCTTGAGTAACACTGTTCTAGGAGATGATTTTCTCAAAGAAGATGCTAATATAAAAAGAAAATAAATAAAAATCACAAACAATATAGTTCAGATTGGGGTGGTCTTCTCGAAGAGAGGGTCTTTTGAATAGTTTTTAGTTTATATTCTATTTTCAACATTGAGTTGAATGATAATTGTCACGATGCCGGCTGGCAGGTAGTGGATCCCCTGTGCCAGAGAGGGATGGCGAGGACCGCGCTAGTGGACCGGTTCTAAGCCACTACAGGTTTTCACCAGAGCCCGCCGCAAAGCGGGATGGTCTTGCTGCGGCGGTAGTGACCAGGTCGTATCCACTAGCAACGGCTTACCTCTCTGGCTGCTGAAGATGCTGAAGATAGGCGCGGTACAATGGAGTAGGCAGAAGCAAGGTCGGACGTAGCAGAAGGTCGGGGGCAGGCGGCAAGGATCGTAGTCAGGGGCAACGGCAGGAGGTCAGGAACACGGACTAGGAACAGACTAGGGAACGCTTTCACTAGGCACTAAGGCAACAAGATCCGGCAAGGGAGTGCAAGGGAGGAGACTAGATATAAGCAGGGAACAGGTGGGAACCAATTAAGCTAATTGGGCCAGGCACCAATCATTGGTGCACTGGCCCTTTAAATCTCAGGGAGCTGGCGCGCGCGCGCCCTAGAGAGCGGAGCCGCGCGCGCCAGCACATGACAGCAGGAGACGGGAACGGGTAAGTGACCTGGGATGCGATTCGCGAGCGGGCGCGTCCCGCTGTGCGAATCGCATCCCCAACGGCCATGACAGGGCAGCGCTCCCGGTCAGCGGGACCGACCGGGGCGCTGCGGAGAGAGAGACGCCGTACGCGCTCCGGGGAGGAGCGGGGACCCGGAGCGCTAGGCGTAACAGTACCCCCCCCCTTAGGTCTCCCCCTCTTCTTGGGGCCAAAGAACCTGAGGAAAAAAAATTCAATTTTTCCGTGATGAGGTCCGATGCAAATTAGGAGGGGTTTTGTGTGGAAACGAACGAGACAGTCCAATCTTTTATTGTAAAAACAATAGATGTAGAGGGGTCTGGCGAGACTGGTCACAGGAACGTAGAACCTGTTGATGAGAGAGGCCAAAAAAAATTTTCCTGCAGATCCGGAATCCAAGAAGGCCACTGTAGAGAAGGAGAAGGCAGAGGCAGACATCCGCACAGGCACAGTAAGACGTGGAGAAGCAGAGTAGACATCAAGGACTGTCTCACCTTTGTGCGGAGTCAGCGTACGTCTTTCCTGGCGGGGAGGACGGATAGGACAATCTCTTAGGAAGTGTTCGGTACTAGCACAGTACAGGCAGAGGTTCTCCATACGGCATCGTGTCCTCTCTTGAGGTGTCAAGCGAGACCGGTCAACTTGCATAGCCTCCGCGGCGGGAAGCACAGGAACAGATTGCAGAGGACCAGAGGAGAGAGGAGCCGGGGAGAAAAAACGCTTCGTGCGAACAAAGTCCATATCCAGGCGAAGCTCCAGACGCCATCCGGAAGAACGCATGTCAATGCGAGTGGCAAGATGAATGAGTTCATGTAGGTCAGCAGGAGTCTCTCGTGCGGCCAGAACATCTTTAATGTTGCTGGATAGGCCTTTTTTAAAGGTCGCGCAGAGAACCTCACTATTCCAGGACAACTCGTAAGCAAGAGCACGGAACTGAATGGCGTACTCGCCAACGGAAGAAACACCCTGGGCCAGGTTCAGCAGGGCAATCTCGGCTGAAGAAGCTCGGGCAGGTTCCTCAAAGACACTTCGAATTTCCGAGAAGAAGGAGTGTACAGAGGCAGTGACGGGGTCATTGCGGTCCCAGAGCGGTGCGGCCCATGACAGGGCTTTTCCAGACAGAAGGCTGACTACGAAAGCCACCATAGACCTCTCAGTAGGAAACTGGTCCGACATCATCTCCAAGTGCTGGGAACATTGCGAAAGAAAGCCACGGCAATACTTAGAGTCCCCATCAAATTTGTCCGGCAAGGACAGGCAGAGGCTAGGAGTGGCCACTCGCTGCGGAGGAGGTGCAGGAGCTGGCGGAGGAGAAGATTGCTGGAGAAGTTGCGACTGAAGTTGGTGCGAAATGGTGGACATTTCCGACAGCTGACGGGTTAGAAGGGCGATCAGTCGGGCTTGCTGGGCGGCCACCGTGGTGAGGTCAGCGACCACTGACAGAGGAACTTCAGCGGGATCCATGGCCGGATCTACTGTCACGATGCCGGCTGGCAGGTAGTGGATCCCCTGTGCCAGAGAGGGATGGCGAGGACCGCGCTAGTGGACCGGTTCTAAGCCACTACAGGTTTTCACCAGAGCCCGCCGCAAAGCGGGATGGTCTTGCTGCGGCGGTAGTGACCAGGTCGTATCCACTAGCAACGGCTTACCTCTCTGGCTGCTGAAGATGCTGAAGATAGGCGCGGTACAATGGAGTAGGCAGAAGCAAGGTCGGACGTAGCAGAAGGTCGGGGGCAGGCGGCAAGGATCGTAGTCAGGGGCAACGGCAGGAGGTCAGGAACACGGACTAGGAACAGACTAGGGAACGCTTTCACTAGGCACTAAGGCAACAAGATCCGGCAAGGGAGTGCAAGGGAGGAGACTAGATATAAGCAGGGAACAGGTGGGAACCAATTAAGCTAATTGGGCCAGGCACCAATCATTGGTGCACTGGCCCTTTAAATCTCAGGGAGCTGGCGCGCGCGCGCCCTAGAGAGCGGAGCCGCGCGCGCCAGCACATGACAGCAGGAGACGGGAACGGGTAAGTGACCTGGGATGCGATTCGCGAGCGGGCGCGTCCCGCTGTGCGAATCGCATCCCCAACGGCCATGACAGGGCAGCGCTCCCGGTCAGCGGGACCGACCGGGGCGCTGCGGAGAGAGAGACGCCGTACGCGCTCCGGGGAGGAGCGGGGACCCGGAGCGCTAGGCGTAACAATAATATTGTGTGGCTGATTTCCCCCTTGATTTCTATGCTTTGTAGTTTAAAGCTAATTAACTTTATCCTGCATCCTGTAAGCTATTATATTATTTTGAAATAATAAAGGCCTTTACTTAACTCAATACCATTTACGATGATCTTGTGGTCCTTTTGTGTACAAGCGTTGAATATTTCCTCCCTGATCAATGGGCTGTAGTACATGTTATTGTGAATCAAGCACTTTAAGCGCGTGTGGAAAAAGAAGTCTTAAAAATCATTAAACACAATCAATAGATGTTGTTTTTGACTGGGAAAAAGTTACAGGATATTGGAAGTTCAGTCCTTCTTTGAATGGCAGATTAATGTGAGGAATGTTTCCCGGCCATTAATTACTACCAAGGCCATAATTAAAAATAACATTGAACAAGGTGCATGATGGTGAAGAATCATTAAAAGAACATTGCTTTCTGTATAAATCTGTAGAAAAAAAAGAAATACAGAACAAAAAACTTTTGTCAAAACTAAAAAAACTTTAAACATTAGGATGTTCCTAGGTACTCAGGTACAGATAGTATGGGGTCAAAGGGCCAGAGAAAGGGCATGGGAAGAGAATATCAGACATTAAAGGAGTAGTCCAGTGGTGATTCAGTGGTTAACAACTTATCCCCTATCCTAAGGATAGGGGATAAGTTGCAGATCGCGGGGGGTCCGACCCCTGGGGCCCCCCGCGATCTCCTGTACGGAGCCCCGACAGCCCGCTGGAAGGGGGCGTGTCGACCTCAGCACGAGGCGGCGGCCGACACGCCCCCTCAATACAACTCTATGGCAGAGCCGAAGCGCTGCATTCGGCAATCTCCGGCTCTGCCATAGAGTTGTATTAAGGGGGCGTGTCGGCCGCCGCTTCGTGCGGGGGTCGACACCCGCTATCTCGGCGGAGAGCTGGGGCCCCGTACAGAGAGATCGCAGGGGGCCCCAGCGGTCGGACCCCCCGCGATCTCAAACTTATCCCCTATCCTTAGGATAGGGGATAAGTTTTTCACCACTGGACTACCCCTTTAATATTCATCCTGAACCTTAATATTCATCACTGTTCTAACAATGTTGACAAATGTCCACAGAAAAGTCCAAGATATGCTTCAAATATTTATTTTTATAGATGATAAAATTAATTTGGCAAAAATCTGATTCAATCTGAATATCACAAAACATTCAGATTAGAATTCAAACATTTTGTGATTCATTTTGGATTTTTTTTTGTCCATGCACTCAGCGATGCTGCATGCCAGTGCTTTCCAAATTGGGTGTCACGCACAACACATTAGTGTGGCGGCAGGAGTCTCCAGGTTTGTCACAGGACCGCTTAGTCTCACAGCAGCCACCATTGGCAACTGTTTTAACTGGCCACAGACCATGCTGCATGACCTTGAACTGGCAGAAAGCATCACAGACACTTTAAAATGGCATCATGGCCACTTTAAATCAATTGTCAGACACCAGCGGGAGCTACCGAGCCTATACCTAAGTCTACAGTTGAGTCAGAGGTTAGGAGGCCAGGTGTGTGATTGTTAAATTAAATGGCACAGGGGGTGATGAAGGGAGGGGATGGAATATCACAAAGGGGTATTAAAAAGGGGGAAAGAAATGGAACAGGAGGTGATGAAGAAGAGGGAAATGAAATGGCACAGGGGGTGATGAAGGGGGAGTTAAATGACACAAAGGGGTGATGAAGGGGGAAGGAAATGTGGATAAAAATGGTTCAGGGGTGATGAAAGGGTGATGGCAAACAGGGTCATGAAGGGGATAATGAAATGGCACTGGGGATGATGAAGATGGTGAAATAAAATGGCACATGGGGCGATGAAGGGGGAGTAATGCCATTAATGACAGTAATTACAGAGCATGATAAAGGGGTGGAATTAAACTGCACAAGAGGTGATAAAGGGGCACAAAAAGTGATGAAAGGGAGTGATAAAGGGGCACGGGGGGTAATGAAATGGCCCAGGGGGGGGAAACAGCCACATTTTTACTACTGACACTTAAGATATAATATACGTAGTCTACTATTGTGGCACTGTGTAGCTCCCTTACTGTTCTTCCCTCCCCAGGGCAACATAGGATACCCCACATGATATGTGCAATAGGCAGTATGGTGAGGAGTAGGTCACAAAACTCTACTTGTCTAAAAAGGGTGTCAGATGAAAAGTTTGGATAGCTTTGCTGTATGCATTGCCACATCCACTCTTACTTTATTGGGCTGAACACTATAAACCCAGCCCAACCACTCGGTGCAGGGAATCCTTCTTTTGAAACAAGTCCCTTCTCCTGCAAATCTGACAGATTCCCCTGAATCTGACAAGAAGTGAATTTTGGGCTATTCCCTAATTTTTCCTCTGGACCCGCACATGCTTGGAAAATCATTTGTGCAAAAACTTGCATTTTTGTTGTTGAAGAATTAATAAACCTTATTGAAAAATGTAACAACCAGATGGATGCTGTCACGTTCTGCTGATACTGTCACCAATAGTCAGCTTGTTATCACTCCGAGATCATGCCAGTACAATCTCTTAACAAGACTCCCACACAAGTGTGTCCCTCTAGGTGCATTCTTACTTTTATGTTGCTAACAGATGGTCATTCTCAGAAAATATATTTTTTTGTTTCCATGGAAAGACAGGAGCTCTTAATTTAATCCCATTCTAAAGAGAGAGCGAAAG
Source organism: Hyla sarda (assembly GCF_029499605.1). Lineage (NCBI taxonomy): Eukaryota > Metazoa > Chordata > Amphibia > Anura > Hylidae > Hyla > Hyla sarda. The sequence continues at coordinate 94,868,095 of NC_079194.1, forward strand.
GAGGTGACTGTTCTCCTTCAGTTGTTTATTCCATCTCTTCCTCTTGAGCGGAACATTTTGTGAAGAACAATCCAACATTTGTCACAAAAAAATCAATATAATGAGGAAAAAGATGTATAATTAATATTTCAACCTGGGCTCCAGGAAAACTATTGCCATGACAATAGTGACATTTTCCTATAAAATTCTTACCTTCATAATAAGTAATGCATGTTTTTTTTTTACCTTAGGGAATCATTGAGGTCATGCAACCAATGAACAAAAATCACCAATTGTATTGCATTTACTCATGAGCCATGTACATTTGTTTATATTTCCTATTACTCATTCTTGCCAACTTGTTCTGAAGCATTGAAGTTTGCCAATACTCACATTAAACCTTGTCCACATTTTGAATAAAGTAGCAAACTAGAGAAGTCAGAGGCAACCCACACAAACCCACCGGGAGAACATGCATACTCTAATGTTGTCCATGGGTGGATTTGATCCCAGGGCCCCAGTGCTGCAGGGAACAGTGTTAGCTATATGGTAGATATTAAAGACCTCCTTATTGTGAATAGTGGAGATCAGTTTGTATAAGGTCCACAATTGAGGCCATATATATTGGTTTTCCACCATCTATACAAGGTAGTGGCTCAGTAGTTCGGGGGCTCATTGGTAAGCTGTGCAGTTTATGCATTTCCTTGTATTTGCGTGTGATTTTCCGGGTAATCAGGTTTCTTTTCCCACTCCAAAACATACTCATTAAGGGGGGCATTTACTAAGGGGTTTAGTCATTTTTTTCTGACTATTTTTGGCGCAAAATTGTCGCAATTGTGCGACTTTCCCTAGCAAGAGCTAGAAAGTAAAAAAAAAAAATTCCCGCTTAATTTACGCAAGTTTTCAGTTTTTACTTGCAGTGGTCAGGAATTTATTAACTGAGACAGTCGCAGTTGCGCAATAAACTGTCGCAATGGCCGTAAAAATAGACTAAATTTACTCCAGCTCCAACATGGAGCAGGAAAAGCTACTGCCGCCCGGGCTCCGACATACTTTCTCCCCGCTACCCTCACTGCGCTACCGGGACACTACAGGGATTTATATCCCCCCCCTCTTACCTGCCAGCGCCACACAACTCCCATCTGTCTGCTGTTGCAAGACTACAAGTCCCAGCATGGCCTTACAGTGAGGACACGCTGGGAGTTGTAGTCTTGTAGCATCGGGAGCTGAGCGGCGCGGGCGGGAGACAAGGGGGGGGGGGGGTAGCGGGGAGGCCGTGTGAGGAGCCCGGGCGGGAGACAAAGGGGGTAGCGGGGAGACCGTATGAGGAGCCCGGGCGGCTGCACTGAGAGCCATAGGCTTTGGCTGTCAGGGCATGCTGGGTGTTGTAGTTTTGCAACAGCTGGAGGGCCACAGTTTGCAGACCACTGGTGTGTGGTCTGTAAACTGTAGTCCTCCAGCTGTTGCAAAACTAAACAGCTGAAGGGGACCGGCGAAGAAGTTCACTTACCCTTCCGAGGCTCCAGCGACGATCGCTGACGGAGATCGTCGCGCGGCACTGTCGCGCGGCAGTGTCGCGCGGCAGTGTCGTGCAGCGCTGGATCCTACGGAAGCCGGTAAGTTGCGCAAGCTTCCCAACCAGGGTGCCTCCAAATGTTGCAAGACTACAACTCCCAGCATGCCTGGACACCCTTTGGCTGTCCGGGCATGCTGGGAGTTGTAGTTTTGCAACAGCTGGAGGCACCCTTGTTGGGAAACACTGGCCTAAAACAGTGTTTCCTAACCAGGGTGCCTCCAGATGTTGCAAGACTACAACTCCCAGCATGCCTGGACAGCCATTGGCTGTCCAGGCATGCTGGGAGTTGTAGTTTTGCAACAGCTGGAGGGCCACAGTTTGCAGACCACTGGTTTGTGGTCTGTAAACTGTAGTCCTCCAGCTGTTGCAAAACTAAACAGCTGAAGGGGACCGGCGAAGAAGTTCACTTACCCTTCCGAGGCTCCAGCGACGATCGCTGTCGGAGATCGTCGCGCGGCAGTGTCGTGCAGCGCTGGATCCTACGGAAGCCGGTAAGTTGCGCAGGCTTCCCAACCAGGGTGCCTCCAGTTGTTGCAAGACTACAACTCCCAGCATGCCTGGACAGCCTTTGACTGTCCAGGCATGCTGGGGCTTGTAGTTTTGCAACATCTGGAGGCACCCTGGTTGGGAAACACTGTTTTAGGCCAGTGTTTCCCAGCCAGGTTGCCTCCAGATGTTGCAAAACTACAACTCCCAGCATGCCTAGACAGCCTTTGACTGTCCAGGCATGCTGGGGCTTGTAGTTTTGCAACATCTGGAGGCACCCTGGTTGGGAAACACTGGCCTAAAACAGTGTTTCCCAACCAGGGTGCCTCCAGATGTTGCAAAACTACAAGTCCCAGGTTGGGAAACACTGTGCCCGGCCTCTGCCCCACCTTACTGTAAGGGCATGCTGGGAGTTGTAGTCCTGCAGCTGGGGGCAGGGGACAAGCTTGTCACTTGCCCACACATCTCCTGCACCACACAACTACAACTCCCAGCATGTCCTTACTGTAAGGGCATGCTAGCAGTTGTAGTCGTGCGGGAGATGTGTGAGCAGGTGATAATAAATGTACTAACCCATTTTTTTTGTTTTCTTCTCATTTTAGATCCGTTTATCCTGTGGACTCCTTCGGATTCGGTGGACTACTTCGATGACCAGCGTTTTTCTTTGTTTGATTTGAATAAAATGGTTAACGAGGGCTTGTGGGGGAGTGTTTTTTGTAATAAAAATTTTTTAAAACCTGTTGTGTTTTTTTCTTACTTTACTAGACAGGCTTAGTAGTGGAAGCTGTCTTATAGACAGAGTCCATTACTAACCTGGGCTTAGCGCTAGCCACAAAAACAGCTAGTGCTAACCCCCTATTATTACCCCGGTACCCAACGCCACAGGGGTGCCGGGAAGAGCCGGTACCAACAGGCCTGGAGCGTCAAAAATGGTGCTCCTGGGCCTAGGCGGTAACAGGCTGGCGTTATTTAGGCTGGGGAGGGCCAGTAACAATGGTCCTCGCCCACCCTGGGAACGTCAGGCTGTTACTGTTTGGTTGGTATTTGGCTGAGAATGAAAATAGGGGGGACCCTATGCGTTTTTTTTTTTAAATAAATAATTAAATACATTAAAAAAACGCATAGGGTCCCCCTATTTTTATTCTCAACCAAATACCAACCAAACAGTAACAGCCTGACGTTACCAGGGTGGGCGAGGACCATTGTTACTGGCCCTCCCCAACCTAAATAACGCCAGCCTGTTACCGCCTAGGCCCAGGAGTGCCATTTTTGACGCTCCGGGCCTGTTGGTACCGGCTCTTCCCGGCACCCCTGTGGTGTTGGGTACCGGGGTAATAATTGGGGGTTAGCGCTAGCTGTTTTTGTGGCTAACGCTAAGCCCGGCTTAGTAATGGACTCAGTCTATAAGACAGCTTCCACTACTAAGCCTGTCTAGTAAAGTAAAATAAAAATAAAACACAACAGGTTTTAAAAAAAATTTATTACAAAAAACACTCCCCCACAAGCCCTCGTTAACCATTTTATTAACATCAAGCAAAGAAAAACGCTGGTCATCGAAGTAGTCCACCGAATCCGAAGGAGTCCACAGGATACACAGATCTGTAGAAGAAGTAACCAAAAAAAAAAAAAAAGTGTAAGTACATTTAGGGAGAAAAAAACTGTGTTAAAAAAATGTAATAAACACACACACACACACACACTAAACGCCGTTTACCACTTCTGAGCCATGACTACAATTTACAATGATCCCTCAACTTACAATGGCCTCAACATACAATAGTTTCAACATACAATGGTCTTTTCTGGACCATCGTAAGTTGAAACCAGACTCAACATACAATGCTACAGACAGTCCAGATCTGTAAAACGTGTCAATGGCTGGAAGAACCAACCAATCAAAATGGGCATTCACTGGTAAAACCCCTGTATTACTGAAGTGTATGCACTGACTGGTGTCTGGTATTACATGTTCTGTACACTTTACCTGTATCAGGGTTAGCTGCTCTTTTGGACACCAGGTGAGGGCGACTCCATTACTTGTTTTGGACATTGCCTGTACTGTACAGGACCCCTGAAGAAGCTCCTGTCCTCTACATAGACCAGTGTTTGCCAAGCAGGGTGGCCCCATTTTTTGCAAAACTACAACTCCCAGCATGCCCGGACAGCCTTTGGCTGTCCAGGCATGCTGGGAGTTATAGTTTTGCAACAGCTGGAGGCTCCCTGCTTGGGAAACACTGACATAGACAGTGATTTACAGCTCCCAGCAGATCTTTATTACTTTTATATGTAGGGATTTGCTTTATCTATATCAGTTATCTACTTATTTTTCTTTGTCACTTTTTCCTATTTTGGATGACATTTTGGTGCCTTTAGAACCAATTACCACATTTCCATAGAGTTATGGTCTCAACATACAATGGTTTCAACTTACAATGGTTTTCCTGGAACCAATTAATATTGTAACTTGAGGGACCACTGTAGTTATTGAATTATTTAGATGTGGTGAAAAAGCTAAAAAAAAACTCAAAAACAAAAGATCCAGAAGGAAACCAGCAGCCAAACCTATTCAGACAGCAGGAAAAAGGAACAGACTATTTTTTCTACTACATGAAGTAAATTTCCCACTTTTGCCTATGTGTGCCAAATTTATTAATGCCGTGCAACAATTTAGTAAATTTGTCGCACATAGTCAAAAATGAAGTAGAAAAAAACAGGGTAAAAACCAGACTACATAGTAAAAGATTAGTAAATGCCCCCCTAAATGTTTTCTTACAAACCTAGCCATAGACTTTGTTGGTTTTCCTGAGATGGGCCTTTCCTCATGTTTCCCCAATAGATTCATTTCTTATCACTATGTCATATTTCCTCCATGTAGACCGATAGAGGCTTAAATGGTGAAACGTGCACAAATACTAGTGTTCACAGTTATTTGTCTTTTATGGGGAAACTACGATTCCATTATAGTACATTTACTTATAGGCAAACTGCTGACAAAAAGGGGTTTGCCCCTGAAGGAAAATCTGACTTCTCAGCCAGCCTTCTTCACTATACCATTTGCACAACTACCATTATATTTATTACAACCAAAAAGCAGCAGTCACAACATTCAGATGGCAGACTCCAACAAAGTGCAAAAGCTGTTGCCTTTTTATTTGTTACCTAAAGTGCAACGATTAAGCCATATTTTGCTATTTGTCAAGCATAAATAACATAGTTAAAATTATATATATATATATATATATATATATATATATATATATATATATATATTCAAAATCCTCTGTAGTTGCAGTATCTTGCAATACCTTTTTTTATTAGACTAACAAGATTTTGTAGAGACAAGCTTTTGGGATTCCTCCCTTTATCAAGTCATAAGCATTTCTGAGTTCACAAGGGGAAAACACATGTTCTACAGATAAGGATGAGGGGGGGGGGGGGGGGCTGGAGAGAAGAGGTGAAATGGTGGTTACACTGGACAGAGGAGAAAGGACAATTATACTACAGAACCATAGATTGAAGATAAGACTTAGACAGGGGAGGGGGAGCAGGGGTGTAATGGTGTTAGAGCAGGGAGAGGGAAGACAGTTTAGCAAAGGTATAGGAAATTTTGATAATGGGACAAGAAGCTTAAATCCACATTAAGTCCTCTGTTCTTGGAGTCATAAAAAACTATCATTTTGGCGTCAAATGTCTTTCTTTCCTGGGTGTTCTTGAAGTTTCCTTTCAGGATCTTGATTTTGAGGTTCTGTAGGGAGTGACCTGTTTAGGTGAAATGGTGTCCAACTGGGGTGCAGTAGTCCTTTTCTCTATGGTTGTTGATGGACGATCTGTGGAGGTTCATCCTTTTATTGAGTGGCTGACTGGTTTCACCAATGTAACATCCCAGATCACACTTGGTGCATTGTATCATGTAGACTACATTCTCTGTGGTGCAGGAGTATTGTCTCTTGATGTTGTATGTCTTGTTGTTGTGGGAGGCCTCAGAATTTGTGCAGATGTGTTGACAGAGTTTATAGCGCAGTTTGGTGCAGGGTTTGGTCGCATTGTCTGTATCTGATGTTTCTGTGGGTAGTTTCCTATTGACCAGCTTTTGTTTTAAGTTGGGTGGTTGTCTGAAGGCCAAGATGGGTGGTTCAGGATAGATTTGCTTTAACACCTCATCTTCTGCTAGTATTGGCTGCAGATCCTTGATGATTTTGCGTATTTCCTCAAGGGTGGGATTGTATGTGGTTACCAGTGGTATGCGTGATGAGGTTTGTTTCTCTCTGTATTGCAGCAGGTGTTCACGTGGTGTTTGAAGAGCAGAGTGGATTTTCTTATGGATGGTTCTTGGTTTGTAACCTATTTGTTTAAATTTCTCAGCTAGCGTTTGTAGATGTGTGTCTCTGTCATCAGGGTTGGAGCAGACGCGGTGGTACCTGATGGCTTGGAGGTTTATGATGCCTTTCTTGGTGTGGGATGGATGGGAACTTGAATTGTGTAGATAGCTGGATCGGTCTGTGGGTTTTCTGTATACAGATGTCTGTATTATGTCCTTGTTTATAGTTACAGTGGTGTCCAGAAAGTTTACACTTTCTGTAGAGAAGTCCATTTTGAGTTTGATGGATGGACTAAATGTGTTGAAGGCATCATGAAATTGTTTGAGTTTATCCTCTCTTTCAGTCCAAACAATGAAAATATCATCAATGTATCTGTAGTATCGGTAGGGTTTGTGAATTTGCATATTCAGGAATCGTTCTTCAAGGTCAGCCATGAACAGATTGGCATATTGTGGTGCCATCCTGGTCCCTATAGCAGTTACCATCATCTGTAGGTATATTTCACTGAAGTATTTTTGTGTGAGAATGAATTCTATAAGTTTGGTGATGATCTGAGGGCTGTATTTCTGGTTGTGGGTCTGGGAGGAGAGGAACAGTGAGCAGGCCTCAATTCCATCTCTGTGTGGGATGTTACTATACAGAGATTCTACATCCATTGTTACCAATATGGAGTTGGCAGGCAAGTTCGTAATCTGACTCAGTTAGTTAAGAAAGTCAGTGGGGTCCTGTATGAAGCTGCTGGTGCGTGTAACAAAGGGTTTTAGTGTGTTTTCTACCAAACCAGATATCTGTTCAGTTAATGTGTCCATTCCTGTTATTATTGGTCTGCCAGGGTTTCCAGATTTGTGGATTTTTGGGAGCATGTAGAATGTCCCTGCCATGTCCAAGTCATCAGGTACCACCACATCTGCTCCAACCCTGATGACAGAGACACACATCTACAAACGCTAGCTGAGAAATTTAAACAAAAAGGTTACAAACCAAGGACCATCCATAAGAAAATCCACTATGCTCTTCAAACACCACGTGAACACCTGCTGCAATACAGAGAGAAACAAACCTCATCACGCATACCACTGGTAACCACATACAATCCCACCCTTGAGGAAATGTGCAAAATCATCAAGGACCTGCAGCCAATACTAGCAGAAGATGAGGTGTTAAAGCAAATCTTTCCTGAACCACCCATCTTGGCCTTCAGAAAACCACCCAACTTAAAACAAAAGCTGGTCCATAGGAAACTACTCACAGAAACATCAGATACAGATAATGAGACCAAACCCTTCACCAAACCGCGCTGTAAACTCTGTCAAAGCATCTGCACAAATTCTGAGGCCTCCCACAACAACAAGACATACAACATCAAGGGACAATACTCCTGCACCACAGAGAATGTAGTCTACATGATACAATGCACCAAGTGTGACCTGGGATGTTACATTGGTGAGACCAGTCAGCCACTCAATAAAAGGATGAACCTCCACAGATCGTCCACCAACAACCATAGAGAAAAGGACTATTGCACCCCAGTTGGACACCATTTCACCCAAACAGGTCACTCCCTACAGGACCTCAAAATCAAGTTCCTGAAAGGACACTTCAAGAACACCCAGGAAAGAAAGACATTTGAAGCCAAAATGATAGTTTTTATGACTCCAAGAACAGAGGACTTAATGTGGATTTAAGCGTTGTCCTTTCTCCTCTGTCCAGCGTAACCACCATTCTCACCTCTGCTCTTCAGCCCCCCCCCCCCTCATCCTTATCTGTAGTCTATCGTCCTATAGCTATACAATTTATGGCCCAACTTAATGTCCATTCTCCACATATGTTGTTTTAACCCCTGCATATTTTGTGAGATAGAACTTGTGTTTTCCCCTTGTGAGCTCAGAAATGCTTATGACTTGATAAAGGGAGGAATCCCGAAAGCTTGTCTCTACAAAATCTTGTTAGTCCAATAAAAAAGGTATTACAAGAAACTGCAACTACAGATGATTTGGCTTTTTGCATCACTGGACTAATACGGCTACTCCTAACTACTATATATATATATATATATATATATATATATATATATATATATATACACACACACACACACACACACACACACACAGGTGCATATGTATAATAATACAATTATTCGCAAACACATTCCCATTAATGCCTCATTGGTTCAAAATATCATGTGATCCATAGTGACTAAGATGTTTACATGATTCCATATAGTCAGGATAAAGTGCACAGTGCAAAAGAGAGGTACTGTAAATCACTACTGAATTTACAGCAAGCCATATCACATATCGTGACGTCTCAGATCGCCAACCAATAACTTACTTCTTTAACCCCTTAAGGACACATCCCATTTTAACTGGTGGAATTTTTTTTTTCTTTTAAATCAACTGGTACCAGAAAGTTTAACAGATTTGTGCATTACTTCTATAAAAAAAATCTTTACAATTCCAGTTCTTATTAGCGGCTGTATGCTACAGAGGAAATTATTTTCTTTTTGAATTGGTGCCAGAAAGTTAAACAGAGTTGTAAATTACTTCTATTTAAAAATCTTAATCCTTTCAGTATCCATTAGCAGCTGTATGCTACTGAGGAAATTCTATTCTTTTTGAATTTCTTTTTTGTCTTGACCACAGTGTTCTCTGCTGGCACCTGATACCCGTATCAGGAACAGTCCAAACCTATGCTGCTCTGGACAGTTCCTGACATGGACAGAGGTGTCAGCAGAGAGCATTGTGGGCAAGACAAAAAAGAAATTAAAAAAGAATAGAATTTCCTCTGTAGCATATAGCTGCTAATGAGTACTGAAAGGATTAAGATTTTTAAATAGAAGTAATTTACAACTCTGTTTAACTTTCTGGCACCAGTTCATTTAACCCTTAACCCCTTAAGGATCAGGGTTTTTTCCGTTTTTGCATTTTCGTTTTTTGCTCCTTGCCTTTAAAAAAATCATAACTCCTAACATAGCACCTAAAAATCCATATGATGGCTTATTTTATGCACCACCAATTCTACTTTGTAATGACGTCATTTTGCCCAAAAATCTATGGTGAAACAGAAAAAAAAATCATTGTGCGACAAAATTGAAAAAAACCCCGCTGTTTTGTAACTTTTGGGGGCCTCCGTTTCTACGTAGTACATTTTTCGGTAAAAATGACACCTTATCTTTATTCTGTAGGTCCAAACAATTAAGATGATACCCAACTTATATAGGTTTGATTTTGTCGGACTTCTGGAAAAAATCATAACTACATGCAGGAAAATTAATATGTTTAAAATTGTCATCTTCTGACCCCTATAACTTTTTTATTTTTCCATGTATGGGGCAGTATGAGGGCTCATTTATTGCGCCGTGATCTGAAGTTTTTAACGGTACCATTTTTGCATTAATAGGGCTTATTGATCGCTTTTTATTCATTTTTAAATGATGTAAAAAGTGACCAAAAATGCACTATTTTGGACTTTGGAATTTTTTTGCGCGCACGCCATTGATCGAGCGGTTTAATTAAAGATATATTTTTATAATTCGGACATTTCCGCACGCGGTGATACAATATATGTTTATTTTTATTTACACTGTGTTTTTTTTTTTATTGGAAAAGGGGGATGATTCAAACTTTTAATAGGGGAGGATTTAAATGATTTTTATTCACTTTTTTTTTCACTTTTTTTTGCAGTGTTATAGGTCCCATAGGGACCTATAACACTGCACACACTGATCTCCTATGCTGATCACTGGTTTCTCATAAGAAACCAGTGATCAACGATTCTGCCGCATGACTGCTCAGGCCTGGATCTCAGGCACTGAGCAGTCATTCGGCGATCGGACAGCGAGGAGGCAGGAAGGGGCCCTCCTGCTGTCCTGTCAGCTGTTTGGGATGCCGCGATTAGCCGCGGCTATCCCGAACAGCCCGACTGAGCTAGCCAGCCACTTTCGGTTTCACTTTTAGCCGCGCGGCTCAGCTCTGAGTGCGCGAATAAAGGGTTAATAGCGCACGGCGCCGCGATCGGAGCTGCGCGCTATTAGAGGCGGGTCCCAGCTTCACTATGACGCCGGGCCCGCCGTGATATGACGCGGGGTTACTGTGTAACCCCGCGTTATATCAGGAGAGAAGGACCAAGGGCGTACCTGTACGCTCTTGGTCCTTAAGGGGTTAAGGACTAAGCGTTTTTCTGTTTTTGCACTTTAGTTTTTTCCTCCTCACCTTTTAAAAATCATAACCCTTTCAATTTTGCACTTAAAAATCCATATGAGGGCTTATTCTTTGCGCCACCAATTCTACCTTGTAATGACATCAGTAATTTTACCCAAAATCTACGGCAAAATGGGAATAAAAATCATTGTGCGACAATATTAAAGAAAAAACATATTTTTGTACATTTTGGGGGCTTCCGTTTCTACGCAGTACATTTTTTGGTAAACTGACACTTTATCTTTATTCTGTAGGTCCATACAATTAAAATGATACCCTACTTATATAGGTTTACTTTTGTCATACTTTTGGAAAAAATCATAACTACATGCACAAAATTAATACATTTAAAGGGGTACTCCGCCCCTAGACATCTTATCCCCTATCCAAAGTATAGGGGATTAGATGTCAGATCGCCGGGGTCCCGCTGCTGGGGACCCCTGGGATCGCCGCTGCGGCACCCCGCTGTCATTACTGCACAGAGCGAGTTCGCTCTGCACGTAATGACGGGCAATATAGGGTCCGGAGCATAGTTACGTCACGGCTCCGCCCCTCGTGACATCACAGCCCGCCCCCCCTCAATACAAGTCTATGGGAGGGGGCGTGGCGGACGTCACGCCCCCTGCCATAGACTTGCATTAAGGGGACGGGCCGTGACGTCACAAGGGGCGGAGCCATGACGTCATGCTGCTCCGTCCCAGGTATCGCCCGTCATTAAGCACAGAGCGAATTCGCTCTGTGCAGCAATGATAGCGCAGCGCCACTGTGGCGATCCCGGGGGTTCCCCAGCAGCTGGACCTTGGCGATCTGACATCTTATCCCCTATCCTTTGGAAAGGGGATAAGATGTCTAGGGGCGGAGTACCCCTTTAAAATTGTCCTCTTCTGACCCCTATAACTTTTTTTTTTTAACACATACGGGGTGGTATGAGGGCTCATTATTTGCGCCTTGATCTGAAGATTTAAATGGTACCATTTTTGTTTTGATATGACTTGTTAATCGCTTTTTATTCTGTTTTTTATGGTATAAAAAGTGATCAAAAATACGCTATTTTGGACTTTGGAATTTTTTTGTGCATACGCCATTGACCGTGCGGTTTTTATTAACAATATATTTTTATAGTTCAGACATTTACGCATGCGGCAATACCACATATGTTTATTTTTATTATGTTTATATATTTTTATATGGAATTTGGGAAAAGGGGGGTCATTTAACTTTTAATAAGTAAGGGGTCAATGGGGGAGATTTATCAAAGGATTTAGACTGGTTTTTCTTGTCTAAATTTGTCGCACAGAAAGTCACAGTCTAAATATGTGCGACTTTTGCTCTAGAGGATTTTTAGAACATGATGCATGCAAGTCTATTTTAGACTGAAATGCATTGAAAAATGCATTGGTGCTGAATTTATCAAAAGCAACTTTTCAGCGACAAGTTGCATAGGCTGAAAGTACGCCTAAATGTCAGACCATGTTGGAGCAGGTTTAAATATAGACTAAAGCATAGATCATGCAGTCTGTGCACAGAATTTATCAAGAGCTGTGCGCCATTTGATAAATTAGGTGCACAATAGACCAGACTAACCCTCTGTAGTTTGGTCTATATTGATGCGGGACATAGACAACTTTGATAAATATCCCCCAATGTGTATGTTTTTAAACAAACTTTTTTAAACTTTTTTTTACAGTTTTAGTGCCTTTAGGGGACTTTTAGGAGGAATCATTTGATTCCTCATACAGATAAATGTGGTTCCATAGAACCACATTGATCTGTGTGCGCTGCGCTCAATTGATAAAGCCTGGTACTGCCAGGCTTTATCATTCTGAGCACCGGAGCCAGCACAGGAGGAGAAGTAAGTCCTCAGACTACCTCCACAGTGGATCTCCAACCGGCGATCTTGCTGTGGTGGGGGGGAGTGATCCACCCCACTGGACCACCAGGGATGGAATAAGGCACCTTTAAATGCAGCTGTCAGCTTTGACAGTGGCATTCTAAAGGGTTAATAGCCGGACACTATTAACGCCGACCCCCAGCTACAAGAATCAGCTGAGAACCAGCTGGTATGACGCGGGCTCGAGTCGGGAGCCTGCGTCATACCCTGTTGTCACGATGCCGGCTGGCAGGTAGTGGACCCTCTGTGCCAGAGAGGGATTGGCGTGGACCGTGCTAGTGGACCGGTTCTAAGCCACTACTGGTTTTCACCAGAGCCCGCCGCAAAGCGGGATGGTCTTGCTGCGGCGGTAGTGACCAGGTCGTATCCACTAGCAACGGCTCACCTCTCTGGCTGCTGAAGATAGGCGCGGTACAAGGGAGTAGGCAGAAGCAAGGTCGGACGTAGCAGAAGGTCGGGGCAGGCAGCAAGGATCGTAGTCAGGGGCAACGGCAGAAGGTCTGGAAACACTGGCAAGGGACACACAGGGAACGCTTTCACTGGCACTAAGGCAACAAGATCCGGCAAGGGAGTGCAAGGGAAGTGAGGTAATATAGGGAGTGCACAGGTGATAACTCTAATTGGAACCACTGCGCCAATCAGCGGCGCAGTGGCCCTTTAAATCGCAGAGACCCGGCGCGCGCGCGCCCTAGGGAGCGGGGCCGCGCGCGCCGGGACAGAACAGACGGGGAGCGAGTCAGGTAGGAGAGCCGGGGTGCGCATCGCGAGCGGGCGCTACCCGCATCGCGAATCGCATCCCGGCTAGCAGCAGGATCGCAGCGCCCCGGGTCAGAGGACGTGACCGGGGCGCTGCAGCGGAGGAGGTGAAGCGAGCGCTCCGGGGAGGAGCGGGAACCCGGAGCGCTCGGCGTAACAGTACCCCCCCCCTTGGGTCTCCCCCTCTTCTTGGAGCCTGAGAACCTGAGGAGCAGACTTTTGTCAAGGATGTTGTCCTCAGGTTCCCAGGATCTCTCTTCAGGACCACAACCCTCCCAGTCTACTAAAAAAAAATTTTTTCCTCTGACCTTTTTGGCAGCCAAAATCTCCTTGACCGAGAAGACGTCCGAGGAGCCGGAAACAGGAGTGGGAGGAACAGATTTGGGAGAAAAACGGTTGAGGATGAGTGGTTTGAGAAGAGAGACGTGAAAGGCATTAGGGATACGAAGAGAAGGAGGAAGAAGAAGTTTATAAGAGACAGGATTAATTTGACACAGAATTTTGAAAGGACCAAGATAGCGTGGTCCCAACTTGTAGCTAGGGACACGGAAGCGGACATATTTAGCGGAGAGCCATACCTTGTCTCCAGGGGAAAAAACGGGGGGAGCTCTTCTTTTCTTATCCGCGAACCTCTTCATGCGTGAAGAAGCCTGTAAGAGAGAATTTTGGGTCTCTCTCCATATAATGGAAAGGTCACGAGAAATTTCATCCACAGCGGGCAGACCAGAGGGCAAGGGGGTAGGGAGGGGGGGAAGAGGGTGACGGCCGTACACCACGAAAAATGGGGATTTGGAGGAAGATTCAGAGACCCTGAAGTTATACGAGAATTCGGCCCATGGAAGGAGATCTGCCCAGTCATCCTGGCGGGAGGAAACAAAATGTCGCAAATAATCACCCAGGATCTGGTTAATTCTTTCTACTTGTCCATTGGACTGGGGATGATATGCAGAGGAAAAATTTAATTTAATCTTGAGTTGTTTACAGAGAGCTCTCCAGAATTTAGACACGAATTGGACCCCTCTATCCGAGACAATCTGCGTAGGCAACCCGTGAAGACGAAAAATGTGTACAAAAAATTGTTTAGCCAACTGAGGCGCAGAAGGAAGACCAGGAAGAGGAATGAAATGTGCCATTTTGGAGAATCGATCAACGACCACCCAAATAACGGTGTTGCCACGGGAAGGGGGTAAATCAGTAATAAAATCCATACCAATCAGAGACCAAGGCTGTTCGGGGACAGGCAGAGGATGAAGAAAACCAGCGGGCTTCTGGCGAGGAGTCTTATCCCGGGCACAGATAGTGCAGGCTCGCACAAAGTCCCCAACATCCGTCTCCAGAGTTGGCCACCAATAGAAGCGGGAGATGAGTTGCACAGATTTCTTGATGCCCGCATGACCTGCGAGATGGGAGGAGTGACCCCATTTGAGGATTCCGAGGCGTTGGCGTGGAGAAACAAAGGTCTTTCCTGGAGGAGTCTGTCTGATGGAGGCAGGAGAAGTGGAGATCAGGCAGTCAGGTGGAATGATGTGTTGCGGAGGGAGATCAACTTCTGAGGCATCCGAGGAACGAGAGAGAGCATCGGCTCTAATGTTCTTATCGGCAGGACGAAAGTGGATCTCAAAATTAAATCGGGCAAAGAACAGAGACCACCGGGCCTGGCGAGGATTCAGCCGTTGGGCCGACTGGAGGTAGGAGAGGTTCTTGTGGTCGGTGTAGATAATAACAGGAAATCTTGATCCCTCCAGCAGATGCCTCCATTCCTCAAGTGCTAATTTAATGGCTAGAAGTTCTCGATCCCCGATGGAGTAGTTCCTCTCCGCTGGAGAGAAGGTCCTAGAGAAAAAACCACAAGTGACAGCATGCCCGGAAGGATTTTTTTGTAGAAGAACAGCTCCAGCTCCTACTGAGGAGGCATCAACCTCCAATAGGAAGGGTTTGGAAGGGTCAGGTCTGGAGAGCACGGGAGCCGAAGAAAAGGCAGACTTGAGTTGTTTAAAGGAGTCTTCTGCTTGAGGAGGCCAGGACTTGGGATCAGCATTTTTCTTGGTTAAAGCCACGATAGGAGCCACAATGGTAGAAAAATGTGGAATAAATTGCCTGTAATAATTGGCGAACCCCAAAAAGCGTTGGATAGCACGGAGTCCGGAGGGGCGTGGCCAATTTAAGACGGCAGAGAGTTTGTCTGGATCCATCTGTAGTCCCTGGCCAGAGACCAAATATCCTAGAAAAGGAAGAGATTGGCATTCAAACAGACATTTCTCAATTTTGGCATAGAGTTGGTTGTCACGAAGTCTCTGAAGAACCATACGGACATGCCGGCGGTGTTCCTCTAGATTGGCAGAAAAAATTAGGATATCGTCCAGATATACCACAACACAGGAGTATAATAGATCACGAAAAATTTCATTGACAAAGTCTTGGAAGACGGCAGGGGCATTGCACAGTCCAAAGGGCATGACCAGATACTCAAAGTGTCCATCTCTGGTGTTAAATGCCGTTTTCCACTCGTCCCCCTCTCTGATGCGGATGAGGTTATAGGCGCCTCTTAAGTCCAATTTAGTGAAGATGTGGGCACCTTGGAGGCGATCAAAGAGTTCAGAGATGAGGGGTAAGGGGTAGCGGTTCTTAACCGTGATTTTATTAAGACCGCGGTAGTCAATGCAAGGACGTAGGGAGCCATCTTTTTTGGAGACAAAGAAAAATCCGGCTCCGGCAGGAGAGGAGGATTTACGGATAAAGCCCCTTTTTAGATTCTCCTGGACGTATTCGGACATGGCAAGAGTCTCTGGGGCAGAGAGAGGATAAATTCTGCCCCGGGGTGGAGTAGTACCCGGGAGGAGGTCGATAGGGCAATCATAAGGCCTGTGAGGAGGTAGAGTCTCAGCTTGTTTTTTGCAGAAAACATCCGCGAAGTCCATATAGGCCTTGGGGAGACCGGTTACTGGAAGAACCACAGAGTTACGGCAAGGGTTACTGGGAAGCGGTTTTAGACAGTTCTTGGAACAAGAGGACCCCCAACTCTTGATCTCCCCAGTGGACCAATCCAGGGTTGGGGAATGAAGTTGAAGCCAGGGAAGTCCAAGGAGAATCTCCGAGGTGCAATTGGGGAGGACCAAAAGTTCAATCCTCTCATGATGAGATCCGATGCTCATAAGAAGGGGCTCCGTGCGGAAACGTATGGTACAGTCCAATCTTTCATTATTTACACAATTGATGTAGAGGGGTCTGGCGAGACTGGTCACTGGGATGTTGAACTTGTTGACGAGAGAGGCCAAAATAAAATTTCCTGCAGAACCAGAGTCCAAGAAGGCCACTGTAGAGAAGGAGAAGGCAGAAGCAGACATCCGCACAGGCACAGTAAGACGTGGAGAAGCAGAGTAGACATCAAGGACTGTCTCACCTTTGTGCGGAGTCAGCGTACGTCTTTCCAGGCGGGGAGGACGGATAGGACAATCCCTCAGGAAGTGTTCGGTACTAGCACAGTACAGGCAGAGGTTCTCCATACGGCGCCGTGTCCTCTCTTGAGGTGTCAGGCGAGACCGGTCGACCTGCATAGCCTCCACGGCGGGAGGCACAGGAACAGATTGCAGGGGACCAGAGGAGAGAGGAGCCGAGGAGACGAAACGCCTCGTGCGAACAGAGTCCATATCTTGGCGGAGTTCCTGACGCCTTTCAGAAAAACGCATGTCAATGCGAGTGGCTAGGTGAATAAGTTCATGTAGATTAGCAGGAATTTCTCGTGCGGCCAGAACATCTTTAATGTTGCTGGATAGGCCTTTTTTGAAGGTCGCGCAGAGGGCCTCATTATTCCAGGACAATTCTGAAGCAAGTGTACGGAATTGTACGGCATACTCGCCAACGGAAGAATTACCCTGGACCAGGTTCAACAGGGCAGTCTCAGCAGAAGAGGCTCGGGCAGGTTCCTCAAAGACACTTCGGATTTCCGAGAAGAAGGAGTGTACTGAGGCAGTGACGGGGTCATTGCGGTCCCAGAGCGGTGTGGCCCATGACAGGGCTTTTCCGGACAGAAGACTGACTACGAAAGCCACCTTAGACCTTTCAGTGGGAAACAGGTCCGACATCATCTCCAGATGCAGGGAACATTGGGAAAGGAAGCCACGGCAAAACTTAGAGTCCCCATCAAACTTATCCGGCAAGGATAAGCGTATCCCAGGAGCGGCCACTCGCTGCGGAGGAGGTGCAGGAGCTGGCGGAGGAGATGACTGCTGAAGCTGTGGTAGCAACTGTTGTAGCATAACGGTCAGTTGAGACAGCTGTTGGCCTTGTTGCGCAATCTGTTGTGACTGCTGGGCGACCACCGTGGTGAGGTCAGCGACAACTGGCAGAGGAACTTCAGCGGGATCCATGGCCGGATCTACTGTCACGATGCCGGCTGGCAGGTAGTGGACCCTCTGTGCCAGAGAGGGATTGGCGTGGACCGTGCTAGTGGACCGGTTCTAAGCCACTACTGGTTTTCACCAGAGCCCGCCGCAAAGCGGGATGGTCTTGCTGCGGCGGTAGTGACCAGGTCGTATCCACTAGCAACGGCTCACCTCTCTGGCTGCTGAAGATAGGCGCGGTACAAGGGAGTAGGCAGAAGCAAGGTCGGACGTAGCAGAAGGTCGGGGCAGGCAGCAAGGATCGTAGTCAGGGGCAACGGCAGAAGGTCTGGAAACACTGGCAAGGGACACACAGGGAACGCTTTCACTGGCACTAAGGCAACAAGATCCGGCAAGGGAGTGCAAGGGAAGTGAGGTAATATAGGGAGTGCACAGGTGATAACTCTAATTGGAACCACTGCGCCAATCAGCGGCGCAGTGGCCCTTTAAATCGCAGAGACCCGGCGCGCGCGCGCCCTAGGGAGCGGGGCCGCGCGCGCCGGGACAGAACAGACGGGGAGCGAGTCAGGTAGGAGAGCCGGGGTGCGCATCGCGAGCGGGCGCTACCCGCATCGCGAATCGCATCCCGGCTAGCAGCAGGATCGCAGCGCCCCGGGTCAGAGGACGTGACCGGGGCGCTGCAGCGGAGGAGGTGAAGCGAGCGCTCCGGGGAGGAGCGGGAACCCGGAGCGCTCGGCGTAACACCTGTTAACGGCACATGGACGCGCATAGACGTCCATGGTCGTTAACGGGTTAAAAAAAAGGTTTTCCACCAGAGTACCCCTTTAAGGACACAGCCAATTTTTTTCCTCCTCACTTTCTAAAATCCATAACTCTTTTATATTTCCATTCACAGACCCATATGAGGGCTTGTTTTTTGCGTGACCATTTTCAATTTGTAATGACATTACTCATTTTACCCTAAAATGTACGGTAAACTAAAAAAACAACAACATATTTTGTGTAAGGAAATTCAGTAGTGATTTACCTCTCTTTTGCACTGAGCACTTCATCATGACCAAATGGAATCATGTAAACATTTCAGTCACTATGGACACGGGACCATGTGATTTTTTTGAACCAATGACGGATTAATGGGGATGTGTTTGCGAATGATTGTTAACATATGCACCTGTGTTTGTACCAATCAATGATTAGTGTTAAGTGTATATATATATATATATATATATATATATATATATATATATATATAGATCATGTTCACTATTTTATTTATGCTTGACAAAGGCCAAGATATGGCCAAAACATTGCACCTTGGGTAACAAATAAAAAGGCAACAGCTTTTGCACTTTGTTGCAGTCTGCCATGTGAATGCTGTGACCTGCTGTTTTTTGGTTGTCTTTGTGCCGGACTGGCTGCTTGGAGGTCTACTTGTATAGTGGCTGGGGCCTGTTGCTGTCTACCACTTCATCTATAGTATGTTAATTGCATAACAGCTTACTTAGTATTTAATGAGGTTGTCTGGAAAGCAGAAAAAGTCCTACCTCTTCTGCTCCCTGGAGCTCTCCTTCTGTTCGTCTTGCAAGTATACTGTTCCAAGATTAAAGGGTGCTATTCCTGATCGATGGGGTGAAACCACGCCTACATGCAATGTCCAATGATGTTACTGATGTAGTAGCAACATCATGCATCTTTTGGACACCATGTGTGGGAGTGGTTTTATCCACATGCAATTATAGGAAAGAGCACCTTCCTCATCCCACCTTGAACCATATACTTATGAGATGACCAGGGAGCAGGAGTGGAGTGCCAGGGAACAGAACAGGTAGACATTTTCAGGCATTCTGAACAACCCCATTAAAGCAATTTGTATAGTTATAAGAGTACTTTTCAGGCACCATTGTAAACCTGGCCAAGCACAACAGACTATATATTGTGTATTGGGCCAGTATGATTGTCCCCTTTAGGCTAAATTTCCAATAGTTTTTTTCTCTGGCAGTTTTTGGAATACTGCCACTGCAGTTTTTGAGCCAAAGCCAGAAATGTATTCAAAAGGAATATGACGTATAAAGGAAGGACTTACACTTATCCATTATGGATCCACTTCTGACTTTGCCTCAAAATCTGCAGTGGCAGTTTTCCAAAAACTGCCAGGAAAAAAAACAAGTGGAAACTTAGCCTAACAGATAAAAAGTTGACATGTATGATACTTTTTTTTATTCAGGAGATTATTCCAAGGACAACTGGAAGTGATTGCCTCCTTCTTTTTACGTGTGGAGTCAAAGTAGAAATCTGTTGACGGAATAACCATCCAGATGCCACTGTGAATACCTCAGCCTTAACCCCTTAACGATGCAGGATGTATATTTACGTCCTGTGCCGGCTCCCGCGATATGAAGCGTGGTCGCGCTGCGACCCAGCATCACATCACGTCGGTCCCGGCGGTCATCAATGGCCGGGACCCGCGGCTAATACCACACATCGCTGATCGCGGCAATGTGCGGTATTAACCCTTTGGAAGCGGCGGTCAAAGCTGACTTCTAAAGTGAAAGTGAAAGTATGCCGGCTGCTCAGTCGGGCTGTTCGGGACCACCGCGGTGAAATCGCGGTGTCCCAAACAGCTTACAGGACACCGGGAGGGCCCTTACCTGCATACTCGGTGTCCAATCGACGAATGGCAGGAGCAGTCAAGCGCCGATAACACTGATCACAGGCGTGTTAATACACGCCTGTGATCTGTGTAAAAGATCAGTGTGTGCAGTGTTATAGGTCCCTATGGGACCTATAACACTGCAAAAAAAAAGTTAAAAAAAGGTCATTTAACCCCTTCCCTAATAAAAGTTTGAATCACCCCCCTTTTCCCATAAAAAAAATAAAACATTGTAAAAAAAAAAAAATAAACATATGTGGTATCGCCGCGTGCGTAAATGTCCGAACTATAAAAATATATCATTAATTAAACCGCACGGTCAATGGCGTAGATCAAAACAAAAATCATATCAATAAAAATTTCAGATCACGGTGCAAACAATGAGTCCTATACCGCCCTGTACGTGGAAAAATAAAAAAGTTATAGGGGTCAGAAGATGACATTTTTAAACGCATAAATTTTCCTGCATGTAGTTATGATTTTTTCCAGAAGTACGAAAAAATCAAACCTATATAAGTAGGGTATCATGTTAACCGTATGGACCTACAGAATAATGATAAGGTGTCATTTTTACCGAAATATGCACTGCGTAGAAACGGAAGCCCCCAAAATTTACAAAATGGTGCTTTTTCTTCGATTTTGTCGCACAATGATTTTTTTCCGTTTTGCCGTGAATTTTTGGGTAAAATGACTAATGTCACTGCAAATTAGAATTGGTGACGCCAAAAATAAGCCATAATATGGATTTTTAGGTGGAAAATTGAAAGGGTTATGATTTTTAAAAGGTAAGGAGGAAAAAACGAAAGTGCAAAAACTGAAAAACCCTGAGTCCTTAAGGGGTTAAAGGGATTGTCCAATATTAGAAACATGTTGTTTCTTTTTTCACTGGTTTTTTCACTGGTTTTGTCCACTGGTTGTTTCTGGTATTGCAGCTTAACTCCACTGAAGTGAATGGGTCTGAGCTGCAGTACTACACACGACCTGTGG
Source organism: Hyla sarda (assembly GCF_029499605.1). Lineage (NCBI taxonomy): Eukaryota > Metazoa > Chordata > Amphibia > Anura > Hylidae > Hyla > Hyla sarda. The sequence continues at coordinate 94,889,281 of NC_079194.1, forward strand.
ACAGGAATGGTGCTGTCATTGCAAAAAAAAAAGAAGCAATGTTTATCTAATACTGGACATACCCTTTAAGTGAAAGGTTTGGGTTCAGAAGTAGCATTGTGGTCACATTTTCTATTCTACCATGAATGCAGGTGTTCGGTACATGCTCTAAGCCATGGGTTCTCAGTCTGGGGTACGCGTACCCCTAGGGGTACGCCAGGGGCTGTCAGGCGGTACGCGAAAGCGCTGACAAATACCGGCCATGCAAGTGAGCTGCGTGGTTGCCAGGGAGACGTGTAGCCTCCCCTGACGTTGCGCGGAGTTGCCGCACAGCGCAGGGGGACGTCACACGTCAGTGCGGCCCTGCCGAACATCCCGTGAAGCAGCAGGCAACGGGACCGCAGGACGCTAGGTAAACAACTGTATGGCGGGGGGGGGACTGTATGGCATGGATGGGGAACTGTATGGGACGGAGCACAAGGGATTAAGATGGAGGGGGAGAGGGATCATGGCGGAGGGGGGGATGAGGAGTAATAAAGCACAAGGCGTTAAAATTGAATGTCTTGTGCTTTATTACTCCCCATCCCCCCTCCGCCATTATCCCTCTCCCCCTCTATCTTAATCCCCTTGCACCATGCCCCATTCCTCTGATCCCCTTTTGCCATATCCGATAATAATGGCACAAGGGGATTAATATGGAGGGGGGATAGGGCAAAAGGGGATCAGAGGGAGGGGGGAATAATGACACAAGTGGAATAATATGGAGGAGGGGGGGGGGTTGATTACCCCCCCCTCCATTTTAATCCCCTTGTGCTATTATTCCTCCTCCATCTTAATCCCCTTGTGCCAATATCCCCCCCTACCTCTGATCCCCTTTTGCTATGTTTTCCCCCTCCAACTTAAACCCCTTGTGTTATGATTATCCAATATGGCAAAAGGGCATCAGAGGGAGGGGGGGAATTATCACCCCCCCCCCCATATTAATCCTCCTGTGTCATTATTCCCCCTCCTCCATATTAATCCCCTTGTGTGATTTTCCTCCCTCCCTATGATCCCCTTTTGCCATTTCCCACCTCCATCTTAATCCCCTTGTGCCATTATTATCAGAGGAAGGGGGAATGGCACAAGAGGTTAAGATGGAGGGGGGGGGGGGGTTGATTATCCTCCCCCTCCCCCTCCATCTTAATCCCCTTGTGCCATTATTCCCCCTCCATCTTAATCTCCTTTTGCCATATTGGATAATAATGGCACAAGGGGGTAAAGATGGAGGGGGAATAATGGCAAAAAGGAATCAGAGGGAGGTGCGAATAGTGGTACAGAGGGAGTAAGATGGAGGGGGAATAATAGCACAAGGGGATTAAGATGGAGGGGGATGCATTAGTTTAAAGGTAAGAACACAACGTTTGTCTGCGGGTACCCCTCGTGGGCAAGTTCCGCGTGAGGGGGTACGGTCGCCGAAAAGGTTGAGAACCACTACTCTAAGCCGATACAAAAAAGAATACTGGGAAATGTATTCTCTGAAGTTCTTGATTATGAAAAAAAAAAAAAAAAAATGATTTATCCTGTTTAATCATTAAAATAATTGTGTTACACAAATATATTGAACACACCTCCATATGGTATAGAAATGTTAATGATGGGCATATGTTTATGAGTAGGGGGTGCAACTTGGAGGATGTCTAACATATCTATATCTGTGTACTTTTCTATATGTTTTTTTATATTTAAACATAACAAATAAACATATTTCAGTCTGACAGATATGTTTGTATCAGCTTATGTTTTCATTGCATTATGGAAATTATTTACAGTATGTTAATTCACCTCTCCGATCACTCCCACACAAACTGTTTGTTCTTGTTCTAAGGGGAAGCATAAAACATCAAAATAAACACGGTTTCCCAGTCTGCTTCAACAATGCTCACGGTTGAAACAAGCTCCAGTCTATGGAAGAACTGTGGGAAACATTTTATACTTTGTATTTTGAAGGCTTCTTTACTAACATTATTTTGCAGGATTTAAAAAAAAAAAAAAGCTTTTAAAAATATTTCAAAAATGATTTATGGCAGTTTACAATTTTTTTTGTTGGCGTTGCTAATTTTATAACTTTCCTGTAATGTCCGTTTTTGTATTTTTGTGGTTTTTTTTTCTTAGGCCCTGTTCAGACTTGTTCAAGTTTTTTTCGGAGCAGTTTGTTATTCTCCATGCTAGGGAATAGTTAATTCTCTGAGCCAATTGCAACTCCGGTGTGGATATTTAAACCCTAGCTTTGCTGCACTCTGGTGGCTGGTGATTTGCACATTGCTGACTATCATTGCTGTCTGTTTTATCATGCACTTTGTACTTATCTTTTAATATTTCTGAGTTTTTAACCATGGTTAATGGTTGGTTTTTAGGATTTTGTATGTCCGTTCTGATTTAGGCTTGTTTCTTAGTCCGTGTTCACACTGTGAGAATCCTGACCTGTGTCCCTTCACGTTGTGGAGTTTCATTTTATTGTATCAGGTTTTTTTTTATAGTTCTTGATTGCTGATCTTTAGAGTTTATAGTACATGCACCAATCATAAAGTACATGATCACTGATCTAGTGTTTCCCCTGTGCCTTACCATTGGTCTATAGTGTTCTCTGAACTAGTATTGGTGTTTGTTAGTGTTCTATGTATTATATTTTTGTTTCTTCTAGGCTAGCATCCTGATCACACATTGGAGTGTACCCACTTTCTAGAAGTCTATCTGGAGTTATTATGCTGTCTACTCATTTTGTGGAGTGGGGTGTCCAGTTTGTTTCTGTTCTGTGTCCCAGTGTGAACAGTGTCATGTGTTCCTGATCAGTTAAGTGTTTTACAGTTCTTCTGTTCATCCCCTGCATTTCCTGATTTCTGCTCTTTACTCATTCTATACCTTGTCTAGTTCATTTATTCATATCTGCCATTTTTCTGGAGTCTGGATTCTGAACTGTTTGTTAGTATACTATGTTCTGCCTTGTTTGCCTGTATATATTCTGTCTTGTATATCTGCTTGTTTGGTAGTTTTCCCATTATGTTTTTGGCCTGTGGACAAATTTCCTGGTCTGTTTTTGGCCTGTGACCAAATTTCCTGATTTCTGCTTTTTACTCATTCTATACCTTGTCTAGTTCATTTATTCATATCTGCCATTTTTCTGGAGTCTTGATTCTGAACTGTTTGTTAGTATACTATATTCTGCCCTGTTTGCCTGTATATATTCTGTCTTGTGTATCTGCTTGTTTGGTAGTTTTCCCATTATGTTTTTGGCCTGTGACCAACTATGTATATTATTAGTTTTTACGTGCACTGCAATTAAGTGCAGGAGGGACCAGCTCCAAGTTGTTGATCCACCGTTTGGGGTGGATGGGCAAGTAGGCAGTGAGAGGTGGCAGAATAACATCATACACAGCGAACACATTATTTAAAATCTTTGTATGTAATGAATTTTATATTTAATTATATACTGTAAAATAACATTTGACCTTGATAAAATAAACAAAAAAGCAGGTCATGGTATTAATCCTTTTTTCACGTCATGTTTTTTTTCTCTGGTGTTTAGTCAGTTACAAGCAGCAGCTTTAGTTTTTGCCAGAGTATGGTTCCATGCTGGATTTTTGTTGTGTCTGGTGTGAGGTATTTCCTCAAACTATATAATGGATCAATTTGCAGGTTTTCTAGGCTAGTTTTATTAATTTATAGTGTTTGCCCCTGCAAATGGGGCCCCCAGACCTCTATATTATCATACAAGAGTAAGATTGTGGGTGCTGAGCCAGCATTGGCATAATTAGGGTCTTAAACCCCTTGACAACATTTGACTTAAAGGGGTATTCGGGCCTTAGACATCTTATCCCCGTCTTTGCCTCTGGAGCATCGCCCGGCACAGAATGCCGGAAGCTGCATCAAGATGGCAAGGGAGGGGGGGGGGGGGGTTCCCAGCGGCAGGACCACTTGATCAGACATTTTATCCCCTATCCTTTGGAAAGGGGAAAAGATGTCTAAGATCGGAAATACGACTTTAATCACCACTTTGGCCTTTAAGCACTGCTTCATTCATTTAAATCCTGTTAGGGGTTTGCTAAAAAATGTTTGACTTCTGGATTTACGCTGCACCCCCCCCCACTTTGCATTAAAGGGACACAGCCTCTTGCACATGCTCAGTTTACTCTTATTGCAAATTACTTTGTGAACTAGTGAAGTTGTAGCTGAAATCTATGGTGGCATTGTGGCAGATTTGTTCAGAAGCATGCGCCTTTTAATAAATCTGCCAAACATAACACTAGAAGGATTTTACTGAAAGCTAGCACATGAAACACAGGTCGGAGTAAAGTCCCTATGCATTGTGGCCTAGACAGTAATAGTGTCCTACTTTTCCAATTTTCCAGATTGCCATGGAGGGCCAACTTTGTGTTGCACATAGTGATAGTAAACCCTGTGTGCCCCCTACAGTCCCCATATAGTAAGTGTAGCTTTAGTGTCCCCTTTTTTTCACCCCAGTCAACAATAATGCCCCTTGCTCAGTAATATTTTCCCATTTTTTCCCTACTCATTAAAACTGTCTTTCTTTGGCCCCACTTAGTAGCACAGATTAGGAGCAGTACTATTACTACTGCTACTACTACTACTACTACTACTACTACTACTACTACTACTACTACTACTACTAATAATAATAATAATAATAATTATAAAATATTATTATTTTAATATAGTGCACACAGATTCCGTAGCACTGTTCTAAGGGGAGACATGTGAAACCAAAGACAACAAAAAAATATATATATATCTTCTCTGTTTACTTGTGGGGCTAAATATCTTTCCTGGGATTGTGATGGACACTCAAATCTCTGATAGCTGTCCTGTAACAAAGCCATGCACCTATATGTCCATCACATGATCAGGAGAGTTGCCAACACCTGATGGTAAACAATTCCCTTCCTATTAGATGACTACAACTAGAAATCTTGAAAACTGTGAAGATTATATACAGAAAATATATAGAAAAATTGCAGGACTTTTCACTTCTCTATCAATAATGTTTTTATTTACTGATCTGGTAATATGCCTTTAATATTATTTTTTGATAGAACCAAGCACAGACCCAATCTGTCAGTGTCTCTATTGTGCTTTGTGGTTTGCACAGAAGTGATCCTTCAGCCTTCCTAACATTTCTGATCAGCCATCAAGTGATTAACAACAGTTGGTATAATAAATCTTATATAAAGTGTTTAAAGCCTACAGACAAAATGACTGTACTATGGAGAATTCATTTGTAGAACAGATGGCAAATGTATTAGATTTATTCCCAGTAAAAACATTTTTACCAGGATGATTTCATTGGTGCTAAATCTGTTTCATTGCATTGATTTAGTCAGTTTTAATGTCATCAAAGAAAGTATTTACCACACAAGCTGCTTCAGTCATGGTGGTCAGATCCTAACCTACAATTTTATTTTACATATTACCGTATATACTCGAGTATAAGCCGAGTTTTTCAGCACGATTTTTCGTGCTGAAAACACCCCCCTCGGGTAATACTCGAGTGAACTCCCCCACCCGCAGTGGTCTTCAACCTGCGGACTTCCAGAGGTTTCAAAACTACATCTCCCAGCAAGCCCGGGCAGCCATCGGCTGTCCGGGCTTGCTGGGAGTTGTAGTTTTGAAACCTCCGGAGGTCCGCAGGTTGAAGACCACTGCGGCCTTCAACATCATCCAGCCCCCTCTCACCCCCTTTAGTTCTGAGTACTCACCTCCGCTCGGCGCTGGTCCGGTCCTGCAGGGCTGTCCGGAGAGGAGGTGGTCTGGTGGCATAGTGGTTCCGGGCTGCTATCTTCACCGGGGAGGCCTCTTCTAAGCGCTTCGGGCCCGGCCTCAGAATAGTCACGTTGCCTTGACAACGACGCAGAGGTGCGTTCATTGCCAACGTACTTCTGCGTCATTGTCAAGTCAACGCCTCTATTCCGGGCCGGAAGCGCGGAGAAGAGGCGCCCCCGGTGAAGATAGCAGCCCGGACCACCTCCTCACCGGACCACCTCCTCTCCGGACAGCCCTGCAGGACCGGACCAGCGCCGAGCGGAGGTGAGTACTCAGAACTAAAGGGGGTGATGGCTGCCCGGGCTTGCTGGGAGTTGTAGTTTTGAAACCTCTGGAGGTCCGCAGGTTGAAGACCACTGAGGGCGAATGATGAGAAGAGGATGATGAAGGGGGGGGTGTGGGGATGATGAAGGGGGGTGGGGATGATGAAGGGGGGTGTGTGGGATGATTACAAGGGGATGATGAAGGGGGGATGTGTGGGATGATGAAGGGGGGATGTGCGGGATGATAAGGGGATGATGAAGGGGGGATGTGTGGGATGATGACAAGGGGATGATGAAGGGGGGATGTGTGGGATGATAAGGGGATGATAAAGGGGGGATGTGTGGGATGATAAGGGGATGATGAAGGGGGGATGTGTGGGATGATGACAAGGGGATGATGATGAGGATGTTAATGACGGGTCTGGATGATGACAGGGGGGGATGAGGTATTTCCCACCCTAGGCTTATACTCGAGTCAATAACTTTTCCTGGGATTTTGGGTTGAAATTAGGGGTCTCGGCTTATACTCGGGTCGGCTTATACTCGAGTATATACGGTAGTTATCAGAAGTTACAGCAGCCTCTATAGCTTGGTGATCATGTGCAGTCATATTTGTTGTCACTTTTGCTTCTGGGAAACTCAAGTCAAAATCTATTATTTTTGTTATTGAAAGAACATTGGTGACACACATTGGAGACACACTATAAATGTGTATGGTATTCTAACATCCATGGGTGTATATATATGACACCTTAGAGCTGTTGCCTATAGGAATGAGGTCTAGACCTGGATGCTAGTAGTTTATATATGGTAAACTTGTGCTAATCTCCGGTGGAACTATATTGTTTTGAAGTTGGAGAAATGGAAGCTGAGCCCGTTACATACCGGTTGCCCCTTTTCGCAGCAAACAGCTAAGGTCATAGACAAACATTGACGCATGCTAGATTCAATAGTGACCATAGCATCTAAGGGGTTTAAAGTGACATGCCAGTTGTTTCCAGGGTCAGATGACTCAATCACAGGGTTGCATATTGGTTGACATGGCCGAGAACCTTCTGAATTCCTCCCTGGCTTCCATGATAGGAGTCCAGTATTACAGTCCGTTATGGTAGACTGTAAGAGGACATGTCATTTGAAAAAAAAGGTCACTGCAATTTCTTTATATTGGAGGGAATTGTACAAGTGATCAAGTGATCACCTGTGGACAAAATGTTATTTAAATCTGTTAGCTGAGAGATACCATAAACTATACCAGTCTCTTAGATGATGACTGTTTGCAAAGTTATAAAAGCATGTTTACTTATAATATCAAGAGTAATAGAGGCAGTGCTGAGCTGCAACATGCATGCCTCCTCTCTACTCTACTCCTCCCTGCCCTATATAAGTAATGTACAGGGGTCATTGCTGAAAGCCAAGCAGCAAAGGGTTGGGGAGGGAGGAAGTGTTAATGCTGCAGCAGCTCGGCACCATCTCCATGGCACTTGAAAATAAAGGGAAAACATGTATTATTTGTTTTATTTCCCTATCAGCTCATGCCTGTAGCTCTGAACATTAAATTAAACTGACAGATATCTTCAGAGTAAAATAAATAAATATTGATTAAAGACCTTCCATTGAGTCACATGACTGCAGGTCCTCAAGCCACACTGCACAGAGAAAGAGAACAAACAAGTAAGCTGTGCAAGTGATGTGTGTACGTGTGTGAGGTTTGTGAATGTGTATAAGTGATTAGGTTTTATATGCATAAGTGATTTCTCTGTGTGTAGAAGACATAAATCCCACCCAGAGCAGCAGTCTCTATTCACAGTCACAGTACATCAAATCTTATCCTCCTGTCACCTCCAGAGCTGCAGTCACTGTTCTGCTGTTACACCATGTTTATCCTCCAGTCACCTCTAGAGCTTTAGTTTAAGCAAGGATGGAAGTCTTTGTTATATATCTTCTCACAGACAAAAATATTGCCCTATGTGATCGGCTTATACGGGTATGGTCGACCTCTCTGAGGTCGACAGTACTCCCTCCCCATACAGTTCTATGGGAGATGCGGGGAGGCAACAACGCCTCCTCCCCTCCTCTCTCATAGAGATATATGGAGGAGGCATGTCGGCCGTGACGTCATGCTGCGGCCGGCACGCCTCCTGCACGGGAGAGCCGCGGCAGAGCCTCAGCCTGCATCTATATGTAGATAAGTAATAAAACATCATTCCTGACCCACCAGCTGGGTTTCATATATTTGATTTTATACATTTAATTCCAACACATTTATCAGCTTCGGTAATAATATGCAGCTGGCATTAATGCATTGCCTTTTCCCTAAAGCTCTATGATATGTGCATTGTTTTAGTGCATACAATATATTACACCGTACATTTCTAAGCTTTACATAGTCTAATCTACAAATTCTCATGTGATAAGACATCTATGCGAACAACCAATCTCATTGATATTCATGAAGTGTGAGTTAATCTGTTTGTGTACAAAATAATCTCACAGCGACTGCCAATATAAATGTATATTTATATACATACACACACCTGTGAATGAATGGAAACATGAAGTTATTGTTTAGGCAAAAAATATTCCTGCATATGTAAATAAGCTTGAGTTTAATATAGAGTAAATATACAGTCTGTGAAGTCTCTTAAATTATTCTCAAAATAAAATAAATTAAAGCAATGCAGTGGAACTACCCATAGTGCTTCATACATACCATAGTTTGTAGTATTTAAAGGAAAGCTGTCAGCCTGTTCACTCACACTAAACCGTATACACTGGGTTATAGCATGGGTGAACAGGAGTTCAACAAGGGGTCACTTACTTAAATATGTCCACTAAGTTCTGAAATATGGCCCCCAGAAGATCCTCTGCTAAATTCAGTAAAGCGCGCACAGGGGGCATGGCACCACCCACTCAATTTACATATTAATTGTCTGTGACTCCACTTCACTAGGATGTAGAGTCACAGACAATGAATATGTAAATTGAGTGGGTGGAGCCACGCCCCCTGTGCGCGATTCACTGAATTTATGTATTTGGCAGGGTACCTACCGTAATCGGCTCTGCGGGCAGATACCTTGGCTAACGCCAAGGGGGATGCCGGGAGCATTTGTGGTCCCCTAGTAGCTTCGGCGAAAAGGGACATCGAACCTGGAACCTCGCAGGTACCTTTTGGTCCGGAGGCGAAGGGTAAGGTTTGTTGGGGGGCCTCTCTCCTATCGGAGAAGGGCTTGCGATAGACCGCATCCTTTGTGCACGTTTTTTTAGTGTAACACGTTTGCACTTTTTCTTGCACTTTGGGTGAATCGAAAGCACGTTCCTCGGCTTTAGATTAAAAAAAAAAAAAAAAAAAAAAAAAATATTGTTACATTGGAAACCTCCTGGCGTATATGGTAAACATATAAATAGACCCTCTATTACCCAACCAAGGCAAAAAATGATTGTACTTTTATCTGCTGTTTATGTGGTATATTTCAGGAGTTGTATTAAAAACAAAAAGACAGCTGGGCAATTCCACAGAGCCCCATAGAGTAAAAAAAAAAAAAAAAAAAAAAAAAAAACATACTGAATCTATGTATATTTTGACAGGGCCGGACTGGTCTACCGGGATACCAAGAAAATTCCCTGTAGGCAGTGGCTGGCCCGTGCTTGGCTGCAGAATGAGCTTGACTGCTAATACTAGTGTACAAGGTTCTGACACTAGTATCAGGACCTTGTATGCAGCGGCCGCAGAGTGGCAGAGCTGAAAGCTATAAACATCTCAGCCCTGCCACTCACTCCACTTACCGACAGGAGGCCATGCAGGACGTCTGCCTCACGGCACGGGCGGCGTGCTGACAAGACGTCATTACGATGCCTACATGATGACACAGATGTTCATGCGCCAGACGGGACGGCTCTACGTGGGATGCGGTGAAAGGTAAGTTGTTTTGTTTTGTTCTTTTTTTTTTTTTTCAAATCATGCAGCAAAATGGATGGTGGGGGAGTGGAGGGAGGGGGGGGGACCTAGGTGGGGGAAGCCTGACAACCTAAGTGCCTAAAGGGGGGATATCTATTTGTCTATCGAGGGTGGAAAGGGGCGGGGTGGCTGAAGCCTATCCGACTACCTAAAGGGGGGAATATCTATCTATCTATGGAGGGTGGAAGAGGGAGTGGAGCCTGTCTACCTACCTTACATAAAAAGAGGTGGGGCAGGGGTTGGAGAGATAAACCTAGCTAAGGCTGCATTCACACCACAATTGTTACATACCAGATCTGGCTGGAAGATGTGAAAACTGGGAGCTCCCGTATCCCAGCCGGACCCGGCCCCCATCTCATTCATTTGAATGAGCCAACCGGAGCCATATCCAGCTTTGTGACCGGACTTAAAAATGTAGTATACCACGGTTTTAATCTGGTCACAATACCAGATACTGGGCAAAAATGAGCCAACGGAGTCACTATCTGACTCCGGTCGACTCATTCAAATGAATGAGATTTGGGCCAGGGCCAGCAGGGATACGGGAGCTCGCGGTTTTCACATCTCCCAGCCGGTTCCGGCCCCTGTATGTAACAATCGTGGTGTGAATGCACCATAATGTGGAATGGTGGTGAAAGTGGGAAGAAGCCTGCCCGCCTACCTAATATATTGAGGCTGAACATTTACTTAGCTAAGAAGGGGAGAGGGGAGGGGAACCCTGCTTACCAATCTAATATGGAGGGAGAGGAGGGGGAGCAGACTGCATACCTACCAACCTACCTAATATCAGGTTGGAGGGGAGCCTACTTACCTAAATGTAAAGATTACTTACTTGTCCCCTGTATACTGGTATTATTGATAATTTCGATCTCAGTACACAGGATTTGGTCAGTAACAGTATGACAGTAATATGTATGGGCAAAATATTCCTCCTTGTATACTGGTATTATTGGTAATATTGGTCTCAGTATTAGTGTTGAGCGCGAATATTCGCATTTTGAATTTTTATCGCAAATATTGCGAATATATTCACTATACATAAAAAATTACGAATATTCACTTTTTTTCCCACATATTCACACATGCGCATATTCGCACATGTGAATATTTGCATATTCCTTCTTTTCACTTGTTGGCCAGTTAGAATGATGCAAATACACTTGTCAGAGGTTATCAACAACATCCCTAGCAACCAATAGTAAAGTTGCCCACCCCTCACTGTTTTATTCCTTGAATACGCAAATATGCGAATAAGCGAATATAGCGAATACGCGAAATTCGCGAATATAGGACGAATATTCATCTATATATTCGCGAAATATTCGAAATATATATTATACAATTCGAATATGGCCAATGCCGCTCATCACTACTTAGTATACAGAATTTGGTCAGTAACAGTATGACGGTAATATGTGTGGTGATAATTTTCCTCCTTGTATACTGGTATTATTGGTAATATTCATCTCAGTATACTGGCTTTTCGCATATAACCTTTTTAACCCCTTAAGGACTCAGCCCATTTTGGCCTTAAGGACTCAGACAATTAAATTTTAACGTTTTCATTTTTTCCTCCTCGCCTTCTAAAAATCATAACTCTTTTATATTTTCATCGCCAGACTAGTATGAGGGCTTGTTTTTTGCGCGACCAGTTGTCCTTTGTAATGACATCACTCATTATATCATAAAATGTATGGCGCAACCAAAAAACACTATTTGTGTGGGGAAATTAAAAAGAAAATGCAATTTTGCTAGTTTTGGAAGGTTTCGTTTTCACGCCGTACAATTTACAGTAAAACTGGCATGTGTTCTTTATTCTGAGGGTCAATACGATTAAAATGATACCCATTATTACATACTTTTCTATTACTGTTGTGCTTAAAAAAAATCACAAACTTTTTAATCAAATTAGTACGTTTATAATCCCTTTATTTTGATGACCTCTAACTTTTTTATTTTTCCGTATAAGCGGCGGTATGAGGGCTAATTTTTTGCGCCATGATCTTTACTTTTTTTATACCACATTTGCATATAAAAAACTTTTAATACATTTTTTATAATTTTTTTTAATAAAATGTATTTTTTTTTTTTTTTTTTTTTTACGTTCACGCCGTTCACCGTACGGGATCATTAACATTTAATTTTAATAGTTCGGACATTTACACATGCGGCGATTCCAAATATGTCTATTAAATTTATTTTTTACGCTTTTTGGGGGTAAAATAGGAAAAAAACGGACGTTTTACTTTTTTATTGGGGGAGGGGATTTTTCACTTTTTTTTTACTTTTACATTTTTTTACATTTTTTTTTTACACTTGAATAGTCCCCATAGGGGACTATTCATAGCAATACCATGATTGCTAATACTGATCTGTTCTATGTATAGGACAAAGAAAAGATCAGTGTTATCGGTCATCTTCTGCTCTGGTCTGCTCGATCTCAGACCAGAGCAAGATACGCCGGTAGCCGGACAGAGGCAGGTGAGGGGACCTCCGTGCGGCTGCCTGAATGATCGGATCCCCGCAGCAGCGCTGCGGGCGATCCAATCATTCATTAAAATCGCGTACTGCCGCAGATGCTGGGATCTGTATTGATCCCCCGCACCTGAGGGGTTAATGGCGGACGCCCGCGAGATCACGGGCATTGGCCATTGCCGGCGGGTCCCTGGCTACGATCAGCAGCCGGGATCAGCCGCGCATGACACGGGCATCGCTCCGATGCCCGCGGTTATGCACAGGACGTAAATGTACGTCCTGGTGCGTTAAGTACCACCGCACCAGGACGTACATTTACGTCCTGTGTCCTTAAGGGGTTAAACATTGCTGCCATGTTTCATTATAAGGGAGTGTTGTGCCATTTTACTTTTTAAATATGTGTTGGATTGTGATTGGGTCTTGGACACTGACACCATTTTATTGAACATTTGGCATAGAAGGGGTGTATTCCTTATGTGGCAGCGATTTTGAATGCAATATTGCACAATTTGTAATCCAGTGGACATAGTTCCGTATAGCTTAGAGAGACTTCAACAATCTTATGTAATGATATTGAACAAAGTTTGGGAGTTGCAGGACATTGTTGGCTTACCTGTTCTGGCGGGATCCCACGGCCCTCTCACTACTTATCCACAGCGGCTTCCGAACTGGACGCCTGGCTCCTTGGAATCGCGAGTCATCAGTGCCGATGAGTCAAGGGAGGGAGAGGTCTGCTTGTCAGCGTGGTGATGCGAAGTTCTATGCGCTATGTACATCAGGATGTCTACTTGCTGACGTGGTGTTATTTCGCTTCATGTGCTATACGCACCAGGAGATCTGCTTGCCGGTGTAGTGAGCTGAAGTTTTGTTTGCTGTGCGCACCAGGAAGGTCAGCTGGTCTCTGGATGCTGCAAATACCTATAAATTGCTATGGGTATAAAGGCTAGACGCGTTTCGAGACCGCTGGGTCTCTTTTTCAATAGCAGTCGGTGTCAAAATGCATCTAGCCTTTATACCCATAGCAATCTATAGGTATTTGCAGCATCCTATAACCTCCACACAACCTGCACACAGCACACGAACTATACTTCAGAGACAAGCCGACCTTCCTGGTGCGCTCAGCACACAAAACTTCAGCTCACTACACCGACAAGCAGATCTCCTGGTGCGCATAGATCTCTCTCTCGATCTCTCTCTCTCTCTCGATCTCTCTCTCTCTCTCTCTCTCGATCTCTCTCTCTCTCTCGATCTCTCTCTCTCTCTCGATCTCTCTCTCTCTCTCTCGATCTCTCTCTCTCGATCTCTCTCTCGATCTCTCTCTCTCTCTCGATCTCTCTCTCGATCTCTCTCTCTCTCTCGATCTCTCTCTCTCGATCTCTCTCTCGATCTCTCTCTCTCTCTCTCTCTCTGATCAAGTTTTGTCTGGTATTGCAGATCAGCTCCATTGAAGTTAATCGGACTGAGCTTCAGTACTACACACAACCTGTGGACAAGAGGTGTGTTGTTTTTGGAAAAAAAATAAGTGTTTTTCTAATACTGGACAACCCCTTTAATATGTTTCATCTGTCTATGGAGCCGGACTCCTGCAGAAAGGTAGACTAAGGGTCGAACTGGGGAGTGAAGCTGCTATCCAGAAATGGTGGTGGTCATAGTGTGACACATCAAAAGTCGGGATACAATTCCATTCATCTGAGCTGCAATACCACACAAGGACCAGGACCAGCACAATGCCTAACTGTGGCTGCCCAAGTAACACACATACTGTATATGAAAGTAATTATTTGGGGTACCACCTCTAACCTACAGCAGTAGGTGTTATACAGGATTGAATAAGGTTTAATCTCATCTTCTCCTTTGCCTTAGAGCTAGGTGGGTAACCATTTTGATATATATATATATATATATATATATATATATATATATATATAAATATATATATATATATATATATATATATATATATATATATATATATATATATAATTTCAGTCTTTTTTCCAAGCACACAACACCCTTTATAATGCATTCCCCACATTACCATATATTTGAAAGAGGCTGAAAAACTACATTGGGAATATATTTGCCTGAACAAAACTCGTCAGAGAAGGGAAATATTTGCTCTGCGAAAAAAGCTGACATTTCCCTTTCATTTAGAAAAGAAAGTGATAAATGACAAGTCGTAAGAAATGTAGAATATTATATATGTTAATCAGGCATGGATATTGCTAGTGCAGCTGCATGGGGACTCTGAGGGATAGGGGGTCCGTTCTTATAGAATACTGGCCACTTGAGGATGATCAGATAACTAGAATGGATAGGAAGGGTAGCAGGGTCAATACAACGGCTTATGATGTAGCAGTGTTGAACCAGAAATTATTTCTTAGCTATTAGCTCTTGGCCCATAATAGCATGGGCTAAGATTTATCAAAACTGGTTATATTTTAGGAAAAGAAAGCAGTAACATAACTTCAAAAATGTCTGACTGGATGGAAATAATGGACCAAAGGGATTTGTTCAGACACCAGTTCGGTTCAGACCTCATAGGTTTATCAGAGTTGAATAAGAATTGGATAAGGATTGCTTACAGCCAGCCCTATGAGTAGTTTAAGAGGTTGCTGAAAGCAGATTTATTATTAAGATCAATGGGAGCTGTGTTAATCTGTCCTCGGTGAGTTTCCCTTAATGTGGCTGTGGGCCATCAGGATGTTATCCTTTTGACTCTATGACCGTGTAAAGGGAAGCTGGGAATTTAGAGCTTGGAGCTTTAAAAAATAGGTTTGAAAATTAATCAACGCAGAATATGAGGCCTACTCTAAAGGTAGAAGCAGCACTCCAAAAGAACTTTGTTTTTTTATTCACTCAGTGTTACAGCAATGTGTCAGCTCCTGAAAAGAGCCATCATAAGCCCTACAAGGAGCTTGAATTTTGGTGTAACAGAAATAAAGGTCTTTTGGATTTTCTAGATTTTCCTGACTCACATATCTCTCCCTATTTGCATATATGAGAACATCTGTAAGTCAGTGAAGGAGACTGCCCTAATGGCTAGGAAAATAAATCTAAGGCCTAGATTTATCAACATGCCTGAAACCAAAACTGCCTGGTTGTTCCTCTAGCAACCAATCACAGCACAGCTTTCACATCATAATGTGCTCTGGTAAAATGAAGGCTGAAATGTGATTGCTTGTTATGGGGAAAAACAGACTGATTGATAAATCTGGGCCTATGATTTTTCAGAAATCGCTCAGCCATTCAGAGCTTGTCAAAGATGGATGTGCTAGGGAAGCCTGTCAGTGTTCGAGTAGCATTAAACTAATGACAAGTTCCCTTTAAATGCTACTTACTGTATCATTTCAACAAGATTCTGACATTTCTGTCATAGTGATATATCCATAGTGCCTTTTATTTTAGCCATTGATGGTGCAGGTGCTGGAAACCCCATCAATTGCTAAAATAAAGGGTAGAAGCGCTGAGCTTAGCTTTGTGCACCTTCACGTTACAAGATGACTTGGACAGACTAAGTGTCTGGGCATCCACTTGGCAAATGAGGTTCAATGTGGATAAATGTAAAGTTATGCATCTGGGTACTAATAACCTGCATGCATCGTATGTCTTAGGGGGGATTAAACTGGCAGAGTCACAGGTAGAGAAGGATCTGGGTGTACTTGTGGATCACAGACTACAGAATAGCATGCAATGTCAGGCTGCTGCTTCCAAAGCCAGCAGGATATTGTCATGTATCAAAAGAGGCATGGACTCAAGGGACAGGGACATAATACTCCCCCTTTATAAAGCATTGGTACGGCCTCACCTGGAATATGCTGTTCAGTTTTGGTCGCCTGTACATAAAAGGGACACTGTGGAGCTGGAAAGGGTGCAGAGACGCGCGACTAAACTAATATGGGGCAAGGAACATCTTAGCTATGAGGAGCGATTAAAGGAGTTACAATTGTTTAGTCTTGAGAAGAGACGTTTAAGAGGGGATATGATAAATGTATATAAGTATATTAATGGCCCATACAAAAAATATGGAGAAAAACTGTTCCAGGTTAAACCCCCCAAAGGACGAGGGGGCACTCCCTCCGTCTGGAGAAGAAAAAGTTTAGTCTCAAGGGGCGACACACCTTCTTTACCATGAGAACTGTGAACTTATGGAACAGTCTACCTCATGAACTGGTCACAGCAGGAAAAATTAACAGCTTTAAAACAGGATTAGATACATTCCTGGAACAAAATAACATTAATGCTTATGAAGAAATATAAAATCCCATCCCTTCCCCAATATCGCGCCACACCCCTACCCTTTAATTCCGGGTGCGCCAGAAATTGTGACAATACAGAGGAGGATGTCCGAAGTTTGCAGCAGGGAGGAGAAGCCGAGTGTGCAGCTCGACCAAGGTAAGCAGTGGGATGCACTGCACACTGGTGGCTGCCATTCACCCGCATTACACTCATACACTGCATGCTCAGCTTTTTAATGACAAACAAGCTAAAGTAAAGGCGCTGAGTGCTTACACTTGTTGGTTTTTACGAATGGGGGTCTTAGCACTCAGTCATCACTAATCATAACTTCTGACATGTCACTTTGTTAAAATGATAGGTAGCCTTTAAAAAAATTGCTGGCTCAGAAATAAAATATGACTACAAAAACAATGGCAATCCTAATAAAGTCATTAAAAGCAGGTGTATTGCAATACAAATATGACAACAATACTGTGCAACAGAGACACCCTGCTGCTCCCATCCAACTTCTCTACACCTGTATGTACCTGGCTGTTATTAGTTTGGATTTCACATTACAACAGAACACCAGAAAAAACATTCATACCAGTCTTTTTGAACACATGTTTGTGTTATAATAACAGAAATAAATGAATAAAATTGCAGAATACAAGATACAAAGCAATTTCTCAGATTTTCTGGTTAATTTGGATGTTTGTTTTCTTTTCATTATGAAAAGCAACATATAAACAAGATTTGCATTCATGCAGAATTCATACGACACAAAAGAAATTGTAGCAGCAGCTACTTAAGTCATAAAATAAATGAATGTTAATCAACTATCTACAGATTCATCGGTGAAACTGCTTACAACTGCACATTAGGCCTTAATTAATCCATTTTGTCTTTGTATGTCTTTACTTATCACGGCATCATTATCATGCTCGGCCAATAAATGAGCAATCCCATTAATTATGACCCATTCGAGCCCACAGAGATAGCATGGAATATAAAGCGCATTAGTCAAATGCTATACGATTAAGACATAATAATGGTCAGCAAATAAAAAGGTGATAATATAAACATGGTTGCTGGAAGAAAACAGAAGCTTTATGGGTTAATCGCTCAGATCTCATTACTAAAACTACTTAAAGGGGAAATTATTTTCTTTTTGGAACACAGAGCTCTCTGCTGACATCACAAGCACAGTGCTCTCTGCTGACATCTCTGTCCATTTTAGGACCTGTCCGGAGCAGCATATGTTTGCTATGGAGATTTTCTCCTACTCTTGACAGTTCTTAAAATGGACAGAGATGTCAGCAGAGAGCATTGTGCTTGTGATGTCAGCAGAGAGCACTGTTTTCCAAAAAGAAAATAATATCCTCTGTAGTATTTAGCAACTAATAAGTACTGGGAGGATTAAGATTTTTTAATAGAAGTTATTTACAAATCTGTTTAGCTTTCTGGCACCAGTTGGGGATCAGTTGTTCCCCATGTGTCTGACATCTAAAATGGCTATGATCAGCTGCAGCCCCTGCAGGAGAAATGTGAGATTACATTCACTTGAATAGGCAATGTGTAATACAGGGTCATGTGGAGTAATCAGCAGTGGGAACTGCTTTTAGCAATAGCTCTCCATTGCTGATATTACAAAATATATGTTATTGTAATACTAATAGAAGGTCCCAAATTCTAAGTTGGCTGTGTACATTTCTTTCATAGACTAGACCACCATTTGGATGTTGCAACAGTTTTAGTCCTCATGCACATGTCTATATTTGGGATATGTGTCTGATCTGCTGACTGGTAATTTCACCTTTTTTCTTATGATGGAAACCAACTTTTGCCATACAAGACACTTGAGGTTGGTTAAAATAAAAGATTTGTATTTTAACAGTGTTGTACTGAATAAGAGAAGTTACATAATTAGTATGGTTAAAAAGAGGCACATGTCCATCAGGTTCATCTAAAGATGTGAAGGGAAGTGGTATGGGTGGATAAAGGGGGGTGGGATGTGATTCTGTATTTTTACATATGCATTAAAGGGTACTTTGCCAGAAAACATTTTATACCCTTTCCAAAGGATATGGAATAAGAGGTCTAATCGTGGGGGTCCCGCTGCTGGGGACCCTCACAATCTCTTCTGCGGCACCCCAATCACCTGCAGAACTCCGCTCTGTGCCGGATGACTGGCGACTAAAGCCGTCACGCCCCTCCATTCATGTCTATAGGAGAAGGCGTGATGGCTATGTACTAAGGGTCACAACCCCTCCCATAGACACAAATGGAGGGAGTGTGGCATGATATCACAAACATGGTAGCTCCAAGTTTCGGTGTTCCGGATGCCACCGCTGCCAGCACGAAGATCGCAGGGTCCCCAGCGGCAGGACCCCCATGATCAGACCTCTTATCCCCTATCCTTTGGATAGGTGATAAGATGTTTTCCAGGTGATTGCGCCGTTATGGTTACTTTGTTCTAAGAATGTATGTATAGCAAAAAAGGGGGAGTGAATAAATCTTTTATTTCTATCGCTAAAAGATAGGACATATAAGTGAATGTATTATCAGGAGACTAGTGACGTCTTTCCTGAATGCCTATTAGGAATATGTTACAGTGTGTCAATATATAATGTTATTATCTCATACACTTTCTAAGTGTTATCATCCCATAAACCCGGTCAGTGTCAGTGACCTCCTCAGGGAATAGATAAGGTATTATATTATGACAAGATAGATTAGAACATTGATTCTATAAATGATAGACATCACACACTAGTCGCTATAGGGACAGGTGATACAATGCCTGTCAAGCTATAACATGTGACCTGTAAAACAAGAAAGGTTCCCCAAGTCTTAGGGTACACCATATATATTCAAATATGCGCCTTTTTCCGGGTCTGGTCAGCCCTGTAAGAAAGACAATACAAAGAAAGCCATCAGGCTAGATTTGGCATCCATGCCAGTCCTGAAAAGCAAATGCACATAGTGCTCATGGTTTAGGCGACTTTAACTCAATCCTGTGCAACCCGTAGTGGCGGGGAGCCGCACTGTCTCGCCGACTGCTCAGTTCACATGAAGTGGCGCCGTGGCGTGTGATGTAATATCCGCTGCCGGGGCTAAGGGGCGGTGCTCGGCCAATGATGCATCCCTCAGCCATCGCCACAGGCCAGGGGGAGTGTCTGCTGCTCCAAGACATGGAGAGGCTGCCAAGCTAGAAGTTAACCCCATCGCCACCAGGGTCGGATAGGTCCATTGCTGCACAATTTCGCTAGCAGCTATCTGTTAGATACATGGCTTGATGGCTGCTCAGATCTCCTCATATGTAGATGACTGATACAAACGATTGTGAGGCTTTAACTAATGTCTGTGACTAGCGTACAGTAACCCTTGGAGGGATGTCAAGTCATCTGACAGTCAGGTAACCTTCCTTTAACAGGGAAAATAAATTATCTGTAAGTGGCTATAGGTGCTAGTTGTCTATTGTATTAATGTCTTATTTAGCATGCAGATAAGTGGACAGTAGTGTGGTAGTGTGCACCACAACATATAAAGCGGGTGCATAAAGGGGCGGGATAACACAGCGAAGGGGTATCAATTGGAACAGTTGAGAATAGATATATTCTATACACAAATTTTGACACTGGCAGGGGATATCGGTCACCTCCTATTGATGTGCGGGGACAGGGAATAGCAGGGGCCTAGTGATCCTATCACTGAGTCTAGTCACTGACTACACTAGTCCCTAGACCTAGGAGGGGTGGCCGCCCTATAAAGTCCCGGTCTGGAACCTACCCTGTTATACCCTAGTAGTCCCTATAGTTAGAAGGAGGGTGTACTATCTCATGGGTTGACTACAACCCCCACTCACTACCTATCTCACACCCCAGGTGAAAACCCCTGTCATTGTGTCTCGTCGGAGTGTATGGGATGATAACATTATATATTGACACACTTTGACATAGCTCGTTTAACAGTTTGTTAGCATTGGATATGTGTTGGCATTCAGGAAAGATGTCACTAGTCTCCTGATAATACATTCACTTATATATCCTATCTTTTAACAATAGAAATAAAAGCTAAATTTTATTCACTCCCCATTTTTTGCTATACATGATTTCTGATTGGGAGCAGTCTATATATATGTGGTGGGTAGATACCTGATACCTTTTTACTAAGTTTTCCTTCTAACAATGTATCTAAGCCTGTTTTGAAAATCTAAACAGCTTTGTTGTGGCCAGTTCCTCTTGCCAAGTCATTGAACCAGTAAACTATTAACACCTGACTAATTTATGCTAAACAGCAAAAAATGTGTAAATTTTTAAACTCTTACACTTTTTCTAAAATAGATGAAGTTTAAGTAAAGGGGTGTGGCTTCTCACAGACCAATTGCTTTATTATAATTTAAGGCAAAACATTTACAATAATTTTAGCTGAAATCCAAAGCTAAAGATGCACCTAATTTATTCTGAGGTAAATGTATCAAGAGGCATGTTCCTCTTCATGCATTTTACATACCTTATTCTAGCTTGACTTAACACTGGCATTCCTCATTTATTTGACTTAACACTGGCTTTTGGCATGACTTTCTTAGTGAGCCAGATTTATCAAAGTAGTTTATGTGGTTTATAAATTGGTGTGTGGTGTCCCGGTACCATATCCTATCTGGTACCTACGTGGGTGGGTCCCCTTAGCCAGAGTCCCTAGGACGTCGGGGTCCCCATTGTCTAGTTCACCCCTAGTCACCTCTCATTCGGATAGTTATTGCTCCAATAGCTGACTTAGGAAGCATGTAAATATTATACAAATGCCTTATAAATAGTTAATTACCTGTCCATAGCGTAGCAGGACCTGCGGGTCATGTGGTTAAGTGAACTCTATGGTATTTCTGCTAGAGGACCTATGGAGGTCCTTGTGACGTAGTCAATCCCATCACTCATTGTAACGGTGAGTGACAGATGTTCGGACCAATGGGATTGGCTCCGCCCCCTGCCCATATAAGGGAGCGGCGGCCATCTTCTCGCTCTCTTGTTCCTGTGCAGCCAAGCTGTAAGCAGCTCTCTTGTTCCTGTGCAAGCAAGCGAGAAGCATCTGTGCTGCTGAGATCTGTGAGTCTAGGCCTGAACCTTGCGGCGACGGCCGATAACTTCTAAATTCTGAGTGTATCAATCCCCACGCACTCTGCAAGATCACCGGACCTTATCTATCCCCTAAATCCGGACGGATCTGCAATAATTACCCTAAATCCAGAGACTTTAATGTATTTCAAGGTCCGCAACAATTGTCAGTCATTGAGCTATATAAATCCTGAGACTGTCATTGTTTATTGGATGTACAGCAAGCACTTAAGTAAAGTTACCCAAGTTCAAGTACATTGTGGACCTTCAGTCATTTCATTACATGCACCTGTCGTTTCTGGGAAGGGCGGTGGATTACCTCAGCATACTAGCCCTCAGCCTGGCGTCACTAACTATAGGGTTAACACTAACCCCTCATCTACCGAAACAATACCCCCACTACCAACACTCCCCCAAGGGCTACCACAGGTGCATCTTTGATACTTTTGAACAATGTTACACTACTTAATGGTTGTCTTAATTTGTGGTAGAATTTAGCATGGCACACATTTGGCACATGCTGATTTATTGTCAGCCATATGCTCTTGTCAGCGAAGTTACACTGCTTTCCAGCAAAGTCATGTCATCATCCATTATGCCCCTTTCAACTGTATGTGTGTCTTCAGGACACTCAATTTCAAATGTTGAAATGTTTTAGGCCACAGGAAGCTTACCATCTGCAGCCACTAGAGGCCAATAGTATCTTCCCTTTGGGATGCACAAACATATAGTGGACCCAGTCATTGTATTCATCCCAAAGGAAGACCTACCTAACCCTACCCCCCCCCCCCCCCCAGCCACTTACCTACCCTTTTTGCTGTGCTGGAATTATTACTGCTTGGGGCACCAAAGGGGCATTAATTATTATTGTTTGGGGCACCATAGATGGAGGAAAAGTTAGATGATCACTGGATAAGTGCGGAGCCTAAAATGTTTGTCTGGTAGGTTCTGCAGAGATGAAATGTGTATGGAAGGCATCTTCCGGGCTGTCTGTGCCAGATAGACATGCAAAAGGAAAAGTGATCAACTCTGGTCAGAAAAAATGTTGCATATGAGTCACTAGATGTAAGTGTATGTGAACAATTATATGGTCTTCAGTGACTGCAGAGCTGGTGTCTACCGCTGTTTCGGGGATATTGGTCTGTGTATAGTCTTTTTATTTAGTAACAGTATGGTGGTAACACTGTTTATGGTCATGGTGTGGGGCAATTATGATTTCGTTCAACCCTCCCCTCTTAAGAAAACCTTACATTTGCCTCTGCGCCACCTTATTGAACCTAGATGCAAAAAGTGTCTAAAACACTTATCAAATGTGCTAACTTTCTTGCACATTTGCAAAAGTATATGTGTCCCAATGTCTTCGAAGATGAAACTGCAGTTTTTATCACTAAAACAGAGCTGCAATATAGGCATATTTTGAGATTATCAGCACATCATTCTGGACCTACTTACAATAAATATAATTAAAATAAAATAGTTTTAAGGGTAGAGAATAACTTTACTGTACAATTATTTGACTTATATTTGTAATAAACAGAAAATTACATTTCAGATCTGGTAGAAATATCTTATAAGTAAACATTACTTCCTGATGAAAATGTTTTAAATAATTGTACAAATAATGCTCATACTGCAAGTTCGCTGTGGAAGGAATTGATATGCAAAATATCAGTGGAAATGCTGGAGACATCATTGGAAAATCTGTAGAATATTAAGGAGACCATGACAATTGGACAAAGAGTTGACAAAGCGTTCTAAGCTGTGGTTCTGCTGCTATGAATGATCAATTAGATGCTCATAAATTAGCTTATCACAAATTACATGCCCGCTCTATCTATTAATGTAATGACCTTGAAAACCAAGACATTTTATGCCTTAACCAAATGAGCCTGGTGTATGGAATCAATTAGGTCAATTAAAATCATAATTTGCCCTACAAACTCTTTGTGGTTATCAAGCAATTGCTTACTTTCATGTCCTCAGAGGTCTATAGAGGTATGTACAAAATTACACCTATTATTTATTTATTTGTTTTTGTTATGCACCAGGATCTGATTTTTATTTCTTTTTTCCTGTTGCCATGAAGCTCCAGTAGGTCCTTCTATCCACTTGATGACATTTAGGGTGTGTTCACACTGAGAAATTGGAGGGGAATTTACTCAAGTAAATCTGCTTGCATAGTCAGCTGCAATTTTTCCTCAAATGTAAGTTGCATTGACTTCAATGGACTTTCGGCTGCCCTCACACTGAGGAATTTTTGATAGCAGAATTCTATTCCGCCTGAGAAATGAATGTTTATTCTTTAGGTGGAATCTGTGGCTAAAAGCCCATTGAAGGCAATGGTATTTTTTCTTCACTGACGAAATGAGTTTGAGAATTTGACTGGAATTTGCGCAGAATTTTCTCAGAAATTCAGTACAAAAATTCCATATCGAAATTCTGCACTGAATGCTTCAAAAATTCTGTGCGAATTCCACGGAAGGGAGAAAATGGCAAAAAACAAGATTTTTTGGACCAAAATGATTCCTCTTCAATTCCGCTCCATTCCTCAGTGTGAACATACCATTTGTCTATGTTCACACGGGGAATGTCCACACTGAAAATCTTAGTGCGGACAATCCCCTAACAGCAGAGCGCTGGCAGAACATGCCGGCACTAGGACCGCTCCTAGATGGCAGTGCATTTCCTTGCATAATCCACAGAAAGAATAGACATGTCTATTCTTTCTGAGGGTGCCAGAATAAGAATTTCTGCAACATTTGGCGTGGAAATTCTGCCATGTGCACAGTGCAGCAGAATCCCATTGCAATCAATAGGACGGAATATCCATACAGAATTCTTCTGTGGGAATGCGTGCTAAAATTCTGTCATGTCAACATGGCCTTAGAGTCAGATTGAGCCAGTAGGTGAAAGTTGATACACATTTTTGAAAATTTTTGCTTATATTATCTAGAATTTTTTTTTTACCATCCTTGCAATATACAGCACATGTCACTTTTGTATGAACAAACCACAGATAATAAAATCTAAGATTAATTTTAAATAACAAGTATGTTAAGATCTGAGCTATCCTACTGAAGATTATCTACAAACTTCAGAAACTGAAATGGATTAATATTTTTTAGCTTCTAGGCATAGACTACTAGGTGTAAAAATAAAAAGGAAAATAGAATAATTAGGATAAATTTGTAGCTGTAGAGCTGCCTGCCCTGCATCTATCGATGAGGCATCTCCTTCACACAAGTTTATGGGAACTCGGAGCCTGACTCCCAATCACACTGGAGTCAGTAATGTGTTTACATTTTGTCTGCAGTTATTAATATTCTCTTTTATGAGACTCACTTTAGAAGTTTGTGTCTGCTTTATTATGCTGTTTGTGCAGCCAAAACTTGTTTGGAGGGGTGTCATGAAGGGTTCTCGGGGACAATTCTTCTCTTATTTACTGGAGGCTATTTTGACTTGTTTGTGTGTATATGCTGGAATATTCATTACAACCACAAGAAATCTATACTTTGGAACTCTAAACTGGAAATTCCAGAGGTGCACTAAAGGTACAGTATGTTTACACTTTATGTCATAAATTGGAAGAAAGTTTTTGAAACTATTGATTCTGGAAATGTTGACATTTTAATGTAACTCAGTTATGCTAAGCTAATATACATGTGGACAGCAGGACATAGTACAACAGATGCTGACCGCAGGTATATGTTGTTGTCTATGGTTTCATCCATTATTTTCATGTAAAGAGGTATGGTGACAGCTCCTACCTCCACTGATCTACACCTGAGCCCGGAACTGTCTGGCAGTACAAAGATCCCATTTTACTGCACCTTTAAGCTGGATCCTTCTTCTAGAGACATGTTTCCATGTAAAATGTCATCTGAAGAAAGATATGAGACCTAAGTCACCTGGCAGACAGACAGCATTTCCTGTATGAGTTTGTATAAAGACAGCTCTCAATCTTTTTATTTGGCTTTCATGCATCCTACTCTACAATACCATGCAAACTATCTACAAAGCTGGAGGCATACATGGTAAACTTTACTGCTCAGTAAACACTTGCTAGGCTTGGCACAGTGTAGCTGGCGAAAAAAGTAAAAATGCTGATGCACAGAGCATTGCTGCTTCCTGTAGAGGAGCAGGGACTGCTGTCAAAGACAGGAGTACTTGCTTCTCTATGTAATTTGTGATGCAGTCTCATTGAGAGCACTAATAAAACTAAGTACTGAGCAATGAAGCATACACTGATGCAGAGTACATGGCCGAGTTAATGTAAAGAGTAGGCAGAGACACATTGCTTACCTCTGGGCACCAGTGAATGTGAATTGAGAAATAAAGCATGCAACGTATGCTTTGTTGCTCAGTAAGAATATAATCAGAGATGCCTGTCTTTGGCATTAATCCCTGCTCCTGTACTTACTGTATTTGACTGAAGCAAATCCCCCAAAAAATGAATTGGGATTAACACATTATGTTTTTAAATTCTGAATTTATTTACTTAATTTTTCTTTGATTTGTTCATTTCTAGTTGCATTCATAATTCTTCCATATATTTTTCCATTATACGTATAGGAGATAATGAAGGCATAGCATTTTAAGTGTAGTAAAGGACACACAAAGACTGAAAACTTAATACATTTTGTTATTTTCTGAATATAGACATAGAAAGGGCTTTAAAAAGGTTAACAACATTTCACAACTGTTCCACAATCTGTTTTGATACTTCTGGGACCCTAAGTGGTCATCTGGATCGGTCAACCAAACTGCAAATCCACCATCTACTAACTTAGAAAGTGTGTTCAAAGTAAGTGGTTAAACTAACGGGACTATCACTTTCGATGTTTATTAATATTTTTAAATGACCTTTCACGAAATGAGTCTAATGAGAGATCAAGTCAGTATCCTCTTAATTATCAAAAATTCTCTTAGTCCTGGCAATTTGGCACAGATGTTATGACTTACTTGCCCTAGAGTATTGTATGGAAAATGGGTACTCCAAACCCAAATTTTTTGCAAAAACACATTGTCCAAATCACACAACCCCTTTATCTACCCATGAGTCTTCTTCTATATCTACATCTCTTCTACTGGTGCTTCTCAGTAAGCCATATGCATTTACAGCAGTTTTTTTTTTTTTTTCAGATTTATTTGACTAGATAGTGTAAAGTACCATACATTACATGCATGTAACAGGGAATTGTGGCAAAACTTCCTTGATGGCTTCGCTTGTTAGCATGTCAGAGGAATGTCTATTTCTACAGGACACTGTGCACTAACATCTTCCTGCGGTGGTGCTCAGTAAATTGATATACAAGTAAACCATGCAGTAAAAAAAGAAAGACTGCAACTCACCACTCCATGAAGACAGGAACCTGGTTTATTCACAACATACAAACAAGAACTTGCGGTGTGGAGGATGGGTTTACAGATGCAAGGGCATCTGTAAACCTATCCTCCCCACTGCAAGGTCTTGTAAACCAGGTTCCTGTCTTCATGTAGTTGTGAGTTGCCGTCCTTCTTTTCTTACCGTAAGTACCATATATTACCGCTTTTCATTACAGACGAAGAATGCTTTGGCACTTGAAACGTGTCTGATGGATTTAAAGGTGTGCTGTACCTGTGTGTTTTCAAATATCTTTTATACAATACAGCTGGAATATTGTTTGAAGTGCTGGTTCATCTGCTTTTACTTCCATAAATTGCATATCACCCGGTTGAGTGCAGATCCGTGCACTGACATTGCACTGAGCTGGATTATCTCCCTCTGCAAGTTTTGCTGCCCTACAGTTATATATCACTCTTTCTTTAACCTCTTCAGGACATAGGGCGTATGGATACGCCCTGAATAGCGAGTCCTTAAGGACCGAGGGCGTATCCATACGCCCGTGGGAATTCCGGCCCCCACCGCTAGCCGGTTGGGGACCGGAGCCGGATGCCTGCTGAAATCGTTCAGCAGGCATCCCGGCATATCGCCCAGGGGGGTCATTATGCCCCCCAATGTCGGCGATCGCCGCAGATCGCTGGACAATTCAGTCCAGCGATCTGCGGCGATTCCGGGTCAATCGGGTCTCCGGTGACCCGGTGACCCGGAATTACTGGCTGTTCGGGGCCGTCTCTGACGGCCCCGAACAGCCAGAGCCTGCAGGGGTGAGGTGGCACTGGTGCCACCTCACGATCGCCCTGATTCGTCGGCCGGATTACCGGCCGACCAATCAGGGCGCCTGCTGCGGGTGTCACTCCCGCACCCGCTCCGCCCCTCTTCCGGAGGACGTGAGCGGGTGCGGGAAGACGACCCCCGGTGCTGGGGACCCCGATCCCCAGCGCCCCTGTTGGGATCGGGGCCCCAGGAGCAGCTGCGGCGGCGGGACTGACCTGCAGCGTCTGGATCGTTGGAGGTGAGTGACAGCCTCCTGCTGTTGCTTAGCAACAGCTCCCAGCATGCAAAAAGGGCATGCTGGGAGCTGTAGTTATGCAACAGCAGGAGGCAGACCACCACAACTCCGAGCATTCCCTTATGGGCATGCTGGGACTTATGGTTTTGCAACAGCTGGAGGCACATTCTTTCTATGGAAAAGTGTACCTTCAGCTGTTGTATAACTACAACTCCCAGCTTGCACAAACAGCTAAAGTGCATGCTGGGAGTTGTAGTGGTGCATCTGCTGGTTGCATAACTACAACTCCCAGCATGCCCGTTGGCTGTCGGTGACTGCTGAGAGTTGTAGTTTTGCAACAGCTGAAGGCACACTGATTGTGAAACTCAGAGTTTTTTTTTACCTAACTCAGTGTTTCACGACCGGTGTGCCTCCAGCTGTTGCAAACTACAACTCTCAGCAGTCACCGTACACCATGCACCGTACATGCTGGGAGTTGTAGTTTTGCAACAGCTGGAGGCACACTGGTTGTGAAACACTGAGTTAGGTCACAAACTCCGTGATACATAACCAGTGTGCCTACAGTTGTTGCAAAACTGCAACTCTCAGCAGTCACCGACAGCCAACGGGCATGCTGGGAGTTGTAGTTATGCAACAGCTGGATGTCCCCCCCCCCCAATGTGAACGTACAGGGTACACTCACATGGGCGGAGGCTTACAGTAAGTATCCGGCTGCAAATTTGAGCTGCCGCAAACTTTCTGCTGCAGCTCAAATTGCCAGCGAGAAACTACTGTGAACCCCCCGCCCGTGTGACTGTACCCTAAAAACACTACACTACACTAACACAAAAAATAAAATAAAAAGTAAAAAACACTACATAAACACATACCCCTACACAGCCCCCCTCCCCTCCCCAATAAAAATGAAAAACGTCTGGTACACCACTGTTTCCAGAACGGAGCCTCCAGCTGTTGCAAAACAACTCCCAGTATTGTCGGACAGCCGTTGACTGTCCAGGCATGCTGGGAGTTTTGCAACAGCTGGAGGCACCCTGTTTGGGAATCACTGGCGTAGAATACCCCTATGTCCACCCCTATGCAATCCCTAATTTAGGCCTCAAATGCGCATGGCGCTCTCACTTTGGAGCCCTGTCGTATTTCAAGGCAAGAGTTTAGGGTCACATATGGGGTATCGCCGTACTCGGGAGAAATTGTGTTACAAATTTTGGGGGGTATTTTCTGCTTTTACCCTTTTTAAAAATGTAAAATTTTTGGGAAAACAAGCATTTTAGGTAAAAAAAAAAATTTTTTTTTACATATGCAAAAGTCGTGAAACACCTGTGGGGTATAAAGGTTCACTTAACCCCTTGTTACGTTCCCCGAGGGGTCTAGTTTCCAAAATGGTATGCCATGTGTTTTTTTTTTTGCTATCCTGGCACCATAGGGGCTTCCTAAATGCGGCATGCCCCCAGAGCAAAATTTGCGTTCAAAAAGCCAAATGTGACTCCTTCTCTTCTGAGACCTGTAGTGCGCCAGCAGAGCACTTTTCACCCCCATATGGGGTGTTTTCTGAATCGGGAGAAATTGGGCTTCAAATTTTTAGGGGTATTTTCTGCTATTACCCTTTTTAAAAATAAAATTTTTTTGGGAAAACAAGCATTTTAGGCAAAATTTTTTATTTATTTTTTACATTTGCAAAAGTCGTGAAACACCTGTGGGGTATTAAGGTTCACTTTATCCCATGTTACATTCCCCGAGGGGTCTAGTTTCCAAAATGGTATGCCATGTGGGGTTTTTTTGCTGTTCTGGCACCATAAGGGCTTCCTAAAGGTAACATGCCCCCCAAAAACCATTTCAGAAAAACGTACTCTCCAAAATCCCCTTGTCGCTCCTTCCCTTCTGAGCCCTCTACTGCGCCCGCCGAACACTTTACATAGACATATGAGGTATGTGCTTACTTGAGAGAAATTGGGCTACAAATACAAGTAAAAATTTTGTCCTTTTACCCCTTGTAAAAATTCAAAAATTGGGTCTACAAGAACATGCGAGTGTAAAAAATGAAGATTGTGAATTTTCTCCTTCACTTTGCTGCTATTCGTGTGAAACACCTAAAGGGTTAAAACGCTGACTGAATGTCATTTTGAATACTTTGGGGGGTGTAGTTTTTATAATGGGGTCATTTATGGGGTATTTCTAATATGAAGACCCTTAAAATCCACTTCAAACCTGAACTGGTCCCTGAAAAATACTGAGTTTGAAAATTTTGTGAAAAATCGGAAAATTGCTGCTGACCGTTGAAGCCCTCTGGTGTCTTCCAAAAGTAAAAACTCATCAATTTTATGAAGCAAATATAAAGTAGACATATTGTATATGTGAACCAAAAAAAAATGTATTCGTAATATCCATTTTCCTTACAAGCAGAAAGCTTCAAAGTTAGAAAAATGCGAAATTTTCAAATTTTTCATCAAATTTACGGATTTTTCACCAAAAAAGGATGCAAGTATCGATAAAAATTTACCACTATGTTAAAGTAGAATATGTCACGAAAAAACAATCTCGGAATCAGAATGATAACTAAAAGCATTCCAGAGTTATTAATGTTTAAAGTGACAGTGGTCAGATGTGCAAAAAACGCTCCGGTCCTTAAGGCCAAAATGGGCTCCGTCCTGAAGGGGTTAATAGCCCACAACTTCTTACACTCCATGGGCCAGGCGCTTTGTACCTAGTCCAGGGAGACTAGGGCCAAATTTAAATCAGTTGACTCCTATAAAAACTCGATGGCCTGATTCAAGTAAAAATTCCCAAAACAAATCTCAGGAAGTTTGGCCATCTTTTCCAAGACAAATTATATTTTTTCCATAAAGATCTGTTGAAATATTTCTTAGCCGCTATTAACAAAGCAGAAAAATTTTTTTCCTAATATAATTCCCCATGAAACAGAAAATTCTGGCATTGTGACATCCCTCTGTTATTCCTCCTGGAAATAATAATTTGACACCTGGGTATTACCATTCTCTTTGTCAAAAGGCTGGGTCTTTACACAGTTTGACATTGTCCAGTCAGTGATGCCATTGCCAAACTGTGTAGGTATACTACCAACCAAAAGAATGGTAACACCATCTGTCAACTCAACTTCTCAGTATTTACTAAAACAGACACATCAGGCAAGCTGACAGTTTCTCTCATAGGACAACATTTTCATGTGACAGTTCCACTAAAAGCATATAACTGATTGATGTGCATTTTACCAGGTATTATCAGCCACTCTAATGTTTACTTCTTATAATGCTATGACAAACATTCAGACAAATTGCAATTTTTTCAATATCAGAAAGTTTTCATCTTTTATTCCACTTTCAAAGAAAAAAATCATAAGAAGAAATACAATGTAAAGGATTATCATAGTCAATACTGATGAATGTGACTGCAAGACTAAATAAAGTCTTCCTATGTGCAGACATTCAACACTTTTGACAGCCATGACCCCAGTTTGTGCTGTGTAGCTACCAAGACATAAGTTATTGCAGTAGAGTTCATTGTTCGTGATACCCTTTGCAGTTTTTTATTCTACTACTTTTGTGTGTGACCTTGCTTTTTTTCCCAACTTGAATTGTATCTTTCCACTATAAACCTTTGCCTTTTTCTTTGGATTCTCAATTTATAACATTTTTGGGCACTAAATTATATACTTAGTTTTGACCTTGTTTGGCTGACCTATTCATACACAAATGTGCAATGATAGCATTAGGTCCAAGGCCTAAGCAAAATATAATGCTAGAAACATGTCCTAAGCCCAACAGTATATTAGATACATTAAAATAAATATGCATGATGGAATATGAGGTAGAATAAAGACACAGCACATTTTCGGTTTTGAGATAAAATTGAAAAAAAAAATGCTTTGGATTTTTACCATTTACAGTGCAGTAAAATTGACCTGTATTTCTAAAATTGGTATGATTTTATATATACCTGATTTGTGTAATATCTAGTATGTCTTATTTCTTTAAAAAAAAAAAAATATGTAAAAAAATCCACTTTCTGGTTTCTATAATTTTTTTTTTTTTTTTTGTGCCTGTGTGTGTATGGAAGTGCATCATATTTGCACCATTTGCACCATAATCAGTAGTCTCTCTATTGGTACCAATATATATTTTTAAACAAACTATTGGAAATGTTTAACACTTTTTATTAGCCCTCCTAGCAATAGAACAATTGTTCAATTGCTCATACTGATAATTGCAGTTCATGATTGATATATGAAACCAGCCTGCTAGTCCTGAAAGTCACTGGGGCCTGGTCAAGGGCTCAGACTGTAATGAAAAGAGCCATCACATCGCAAGGCGCAAACCTGAACCACTGCACCACCAATGATGTTAAAGAGTACCTGTCATGATCTTGTAAAATTTTACAATACTCCCAGTTCACTGCCCCCTTCATGATAAACCACCCCCTGCCTTTATTTTTAATATTTTTTTAGTTTTCTACCTTAATATTGCTCTGTATTTTCTGCTCAGTCAGATTAACAGACTGGGAAGGAGCGTTACCCAGCAGGCGTAACGTCATCTGAAGCCAAACAGGGGAGAACTTTCTTCCTCACTCTGCTACACACAGTGCAGAGCAGTTCAGTGTAAGATGAGCTATGATTGGCTAAGGCTGCACCCACCCCCTTCAGCATTTCCTGATTTTGGACTTTTGACAGGCCAGCAGGATTTCAAAGTCTGTGGAAGAGATGGGGAGAAATGCGCTCTGGACAACCAGGGAGACACCTGGTGGCAACTTTTTTAAACACAAATAAAACATAGAAAACTTTTTTTTAAACAAAGTACATTAGAAATATTTTTATTTACCATAAGGAGTGCAATAGCAAAAATAAGATGTTAATGACAATGTCAATTTAACAACTGACCTTTAGCTGCATCTGTCAACTTTGACAGTGGCATCTAAAGGGTTAATAGATGGCAGCAGTGATTTTAGTGGAGACCCCAGTTACTGAAATCTGCTATGGTTCCAGGTATGAAGTTGACTTGTCCTGCATTGTCAAGAGGTTATAGTGCACCTGTAATAAAAAAAAAAAAAAAAAAAAAAAAAAACAATATCACCCCTGTGATCATTAGAATGGGTGAGGAGGAGAAGCATGTGGAAGCGTTCTTTACTCCTTGGCTGGCAGCAATCTAGCTAATAAATCCAGCTTTATAGACTTATAATCGGACAATTTAGTAAAACTGTATTGACATTGCTATAAAGTCAGGGATATACACCCAATTTTTTCGAATGAGAGGGAAACTTTGAAGCAGTTATTAGTGACTTTTACCTTTTTTTCCCTGGTGTTTAGTTAGATAACTGTGATCATATCTTTCTTATTGGGTTTATTTTTTATTTACAGTCTCAGTTGGTCCTTTGGATATTCTACATGACCCCCTACTCTGTTAAACTTAGAAAAAGTTCCTACTGTGTGACTTGAAAGACACTTTCCTGCAATGAGCGTCTCTTATAAATGCATGGAGAAATTGCCATCCGGTCAACTCTTTGGGAATTATAAATGAAAAATGAAACCAACACAGTAAGAAAATTGTTCATGCTTCCATTTAAATATGCAGCATAACCACTAGGAAAACAAATAGGGCTAGTGCAATGATTTTTTAGCCACCCTAGGCATATCTACTTTCATTGTCTCCAGATCTACATTCATTGTCCCTCATATACACTCTCATTGCCCCCTGTGTGCACTATCATTGCCCCATATGCATTCTTATTTCGCCCCTTGCCATATGCATTCTCATCAGCCCTATATACATTCTCATAGCCCCATATGCATTCTCATTGTCCCCATAGATATTCTCATTGCCTCCCCATATGCATTCTCATTGCCCCCCCCCATATTTCTCACATTGCCTCTTTCATATTTCTCACTTGCCTCCCCCATATTCACTTACATTGCCCCCCATATGTACTCACATTGCCTTCCCGTTTACACTTACATTACCTCCCATCCACTCACATTGCATCCCACATCCACTCTCATTGTCCCCCCATATCTACTTTCATTGCCCCTCATATACACTCTCATTACCCCCAAATGCACTCTCATTTCCCACAAATGCACTCTCATTGCCCACATATGCACTCTCATTGCCCCATAGGTATTCTTATTGCGCCTCTCCCCATATGCATTCTCATCGCCCCTATATACACTCTCACAGCCCCCATATGCATTCTCATTGTCCCCATAGGTATTCTTATTGCCCCCCATATACATTCTCCTTGCCCCATATACATTTTCATTGCCCCCCATATAGATACTCATTATCCCCCCTATATGCCTTATTGCCTACCCCCATACTGTATATGCATTCTCTTTGCCCCCATGAAAATAAAAAAAACACAACTCACCTCTCTATTGTTCTCCCAAATCTCCAGACGCTCCTCTCCCCACAGCCTTTACTCTTTCTGTGTGCATCTCCTCAAACAGAAACATTGAATGCACAGGGAACCCTGCCTGATGTGACAGGACAGACAGAGATGCAGAGCTCCATCCTGTTATGGCCTAAGCGTACTTTGAACTCTGTGAGCATCTTAAAGGTGCACACAAAGTTTAAAGCTGTGTTCACTCGTGGCGTTTGGGGCATTGTGGAGATGTGGACAAGATCCTTGAGCGGCGCTCTCATCCCCTGGGCACTCTAGGTCGGTGCTTACCTTGGCTACCTATGATATATATATATATATATATATATATATATATATATATATATTATCTGATCTATCCAATTCTATCCATCCATTAGCATCTTATTTATAAGCTATAAAGTTCAGCTTTGTAAATACCATTAAAATGGCAGAATTTATTGTTCATGTAGAAAAAAGACATTCAGAAAGAAAACAAAGACTATGAACGATATCGCTCGAAGACATTAACTTTCTTATCTCATATGCTCTGTGAGCAGTTGTCTTGTTCTCTCATCTTGAAGGAACTTTACGGCTAGCCAAGTTTGCGTTCTTACCACAGACTTCTCTGGACATTATCATCAATACTCCTGACATACACCCAAGAGAGACCTTGGGCAATGTGTTTGAAAAATGAACCACTTGGACCACAATTCCTTTCACTTTGTGTAGTAGAACAAACAAGAAAAGAAATAATTACAGCTCTACAGTTGTTCTTTTATGTAGAAACTTTTTTTTTTCATCAGCTTCCCCCCTTAGATCCTCCAGGCCGTTGTTTTCAATTCCGCTACTGAACCAGAATCACCCTAAGGGTGATGTGGCATGCTTGCTGTCTCTTAGTTAATGAAGGTTGACTACTGTGTCCCCAGCTCTGAAGAAACAGGGGATGCTAAATTACAGTTTTGTTACCTATTATGTCATTTCTTATTTTTTCTTTGAAAACAATGGTTTTCTTACATATTTTATATGCGGAACTGAAATAGCTGGTTCCTTTTTGATGTTACTGGCTATATTTAGGAACAAGCAAATTGTATAATTAATTGTGAAAATGTATGCTTTCTAAGACTGTGTCAGTCTATCTATCTAAACAGTAATACAAGGTTTTCAGTGATCCTTAAAGGTGTACTCAACATTTTTTTTTTTTTTTTATCAACTGATGCCAAAAAGTTAAACAGATTTGTAAATGAGGTGAGTGCACTTAATTTCAGCAGCCAGGACCCACGGCCGATCAGGCTGATATCTGGCATTATCCCTTTACATGCTGTGATCAAAGTTGATTGTTACATCCAAAACTGGAATAAAAAACTGACAGAGGCCTCTTACCTATGTTGGTTCCATTCGATCAGAGCTCCTTCACTGAGCAAAAAACAGGTGGAAAAATGAAAGAGGTTATGGCTATTAGAAGACAGGGAAGGAAAAACTATAATGGAGGAAGGGAGGAGGAAAACAAAAAGTGCAAAAATGAAAAATACTGATGTCTATAAGGGGTTTAGTGAAGCTAAATTTACAGAATGTATAAACAATGCGTGAGCACATACTGTAGAGCTGAAAGCAGCGCTCGCTTGCCAGGGACAGACTATAATCCCACATACCTTTAAAACAGAAAGGCACATTAAGAAACTGGAGAAAAAAGAAAAGTTTGTGAACAGGGTACTCTAAGCTATGTACTGATAATGCAATCTCATGTTTAGGGGTTGGTCACAGGTCCTCTTTAAGGGTTGAACACTGTTTTAAAGGGAGGCTGCCTCCACTAGGTGGCACTATTGAGCATGTTCCTCAAGTTCTCTAAAGAAAGCAGTGATGTGCTATACGTAACTATCTACTGTTCTTACTGCTCAGTGAGTATTTACAGGAGGTTCACAGCATAGGCCTCCCATTTAGTATGTAGTTTTCATAGTGCCCTCCTCCTCTACAGTAAAAAAAAAAAAAAAAAGGTGCTTTGAATTGTTGTTTACTGTATGACCCACAGTGGTAAGTGGCAATGCCATGTATTGACACTTAACTCTTTATACACCATGGGTGTAGGGCGGAATCTGGAACAGCATTGAATTAAAAAAAATATATAAAAAAAACATTGAGGTTTGCTCATCTATCAATCTATCTATCTATGCAAACAAAGTATGCTGCAGCACTTAGGTAGTGGTGAAAAGATGAACTAGCTTTATTCCATTCCAAACAGTGCAACGTTTCTGCTGCCTGAAGACATTCTTCAGATGTATAAATTAAATAAAATGAATAAAGGAAATCAAAACAAGGAATAACTAAATTAAAAACAAAAGAAGGAAGGTATGTAGAAGAGAATAAGGGGCTAGCCAACTGCCTTAATGAATACTTCTGTTCAGTTTTTACAGAAGGAAAAGAAGGAAAAGGACCTCAATTAGAGAGAAAAACTAAGGAATCGTTTGATGCATGTGTCTTTACAGAGGAAGAGGTTCTACGTTTGCTTTCTAAAGTGAAGACAAATAAATCACAGGGGCCTGATGGGATACACCCAAAATTATTAAAAGAGTTTAGTGGTGAGCTAGCAAAACCGTTAGCAGATTTATTTAACCAATCAATGGTAACAGGAGCCATCCCGGAAGATTGGAAATTAGCAAATGTTGTGCCCATTCACAAGAAAGGTAGTAAGGAGGAATCAAGCAACTATAGGCCAGTAAGTCTGACATCAATAGTGGGGAAATTAATGGAAACCCTACTAAAGTATAGGATTGTGGAACATCTAAAATCCCATGGATTGCAAGATGAAAAAAAACATGGGTTTACTTCAGGGAGATCATGTCAAACAAATCTTATTGATTTTTTTGACTGAGTGACTAAAAGAATAGATGGCGGAGGGGCAGTAGACATCGCATATCTAAATTTTAGTAAGGCTTTTGACACTGTCCCACATAGAAGACTTATCAATAAACTACAGTCATTGAGCTTGGACTCCCATATTGTTGAGTGGATTAGGCAGTGGCTGAGTAACAGCCAACATAGGGTTGTAGTCAATGGAGAATATTCATAGCAAGGTCTTGTCACCAGTGGGATACCTCAGGGATCTGTACTGTGACCAATATTGTTTAATATCTTCATTAGCGATATTACAGAAGGTCTCGATGGTAAGGTATGTATTTTTGCTGATGACACAAAGATATGTAACAGGGTTGATGTTCCTGGAGGGATCCGCCAAATGGAAAAGGATTTAGGCAAACTAGAAGAATGGTCAGAACTATGGCAACTGAAATTTAATGTGGATAAGTGCAAGATAATGCACCTGGGGCGTAAAAACCCTCAGGCAAAATATAGATTATTTGACACAGCCCTGACCTCAGTATCTGGGGAGAGGGATTTAGGAGTAATTATTTCAGAAGACTTAAAGGTAGGAAGACAATGTAATAGAGCAGCAGGAAACGCTAGCAGAATGCTGGTGTGTATAGGGAGAGGTATAAGCAGTAGAAAGAGAGAAGTGCTCATGCTGCTGTACAGAACACTGGTGAGACCTCAATTGGAGTATTGTGCGCAGTACTGGAGGCCGTATCTCCAGAAGGATATAGATACTCTAGAGAGAGTTCAAAGAAGAGCTACTAAACTAGTACATGGATTGCAGGATAAAACGTACCAGGAAAGGTTAAAGGACCTTAACATGTATAGCTTGGAAGAAAGAAGAAACAGAGGGGATATGATAGAGACTTTTAAATACATAAAGGGAATCAACATGGTAAAGGAGGAGAGCATATTTAAAAGAAGAAAAACTACCACAAGAGGACATAGTTTTAAATTAGAGGGGCAAAGGTTTAAAAGTAATATCAGGAAGTATTACTTTACTGAGAGAGTAGTGGATGCATGGAATAGCCTTCCTGCAGAAGTGGTCGATGCAAATACAGTGAAGGAGTTTAAACATGCATGGGATAAGCATAAGGCTATCCTTCATATAAGATAGGGCCAGGAACTATTCATAGTATTCAGATTATTGGG
Organism: Hyla sarda; assembly: GCF_029499605.1. NCBI lineage: Eukaryota > Metazoa > Chordata > Amphibia > Anura > Hylidae > Hyla > Hyla sarda. Next base: position 94,927,874 of record NC_079194.1, read on the forward strand.
CAGACTAGATGGGCCAAATGGTTCTTATCTGCCGACACATTCTATGTTTCTAGCACAAGTGCAAAGTGACCAAGATAGTGATAAACATGTGGAAACATACTCATAATCAATTAATTACAAAACATATAAAAAGTGTACATAAGTGACTAGAGATGAGCAAACTTTTGAAAAATTTGATTCGGCCGAATTGCCGAATTTTCCAAGAAAATTTGTTTCGGGCAAATATATAGTAAAAACGTCTATACAGAGAGCCTCAATAGGAGTGTACAACACTTTGCTTTGTTCTCACACACATATGGAGTGTGATGGGGTAGTGAAATAATACTGTTATTCAGAATAACATGCATATTACAGGAATCACTATTGGAATCACTGCCGCAGAGCGGCACAATGACAGAGCCTGGAGGTGGCATCAGTATGAGGAGACCATATAGTGGCTGAATGACATAGCGTGAAGGTGTTGGCAGCATGAGGAGACCATATAGTGGCTGAATGACACAGCGTGGAGGGGTTGGCAGCATGAGGAGAACATTTAGTGACTGAATGACACAGCCTGGAGTTGGCAGCAGCATGAGTAGACACTAGCGCTTCACAATCCCTAAGATTAAAAGATGAATTTTGAAATTTAAATTGAAGATTTATGGTAGCTAGTGCTACCATAAAAATGTATGGCCCAGCAGCATCAGTAAACCATATATTGTCTGAATGACACAGCCTGGAGGAGACCATATAGTGTCTGAATGGCACTGCCTGGAGTAGGCAGAAGCATGAGGGGACCATCGAAATTTAAGATAAGTGTCTCGGGCCCCGGCGTGTGGGTACAAAGGACCAAATACAACAAGGAGTCCCATGTCCCATGGCAGCATAATGACAGAGCCTGGAGATGGCATTAGTATGAGGAAACCATACAGTGTCTGAATGACTGCAAGGAGTTTGTGGCAGCATAAGGAGACCATATAGTGTCTGAATGGCAAAGCGTGGAGATCGCTGAAGCATGAGGAGACCATATAGTGTCTGAATGGCACAGCCTGGAGGAAGCTGAAGCATGAGGATACCATTTAGTTGCTGAATGGCACAGCCTGGAGCTGGCAGCAGCATGAGTAGACACTAGGGCTTCCCAATCCCGAAGATTAAAAGATGAATTCTGAAATTTAAATTGAAGATTTATGGTAGCTAGTGTTATCATAAATATTTTTAGGCCCAGGCCCAGCAGCATCAGTAAACCATATATTGACTGAATGACACAGCCTGGAAGTGGCTGAAGCATGAGGAGACCATATAGTGGCTTAATGACACAGCCTGGAGGTGGCTTCAGCATAGGGAGATCATATAGTGTCTGAATGGCACAGTCTAGAGTTGGCTGAAGCATGAGGATACCATATAGTGTCTGAATGGCACAGTCTTGAGGAAGCTGAAGCATCAGGAGACCATATAGTGTCTGAATGGCACAGCCTCGAGGCGGCTGAAGCATGAGGAGACAATATAGTGTCTGAATGGCACAGCCTGGAGGTGGCTGAAGCATGGGGAAACCATATAGTGGCTAAATGACACAGCAAAGAAGTGTTGGCAGCATGAGGAGAGCATATAGTTGCTGAATGACAAAGCCTGGAGCTGGCAGCAGCATGAGTAGACACTAGGGCCTCACAATCCCTAAAATGAAAAAATGAATTTTTAAATGTAAATTGAAGATTCATGGTAGCTAGTGCTACCATAAAACTTTTAAGGCCCAGGGCCAGCAGCATCAGTAAACCACATGTTGGCTGAATGGCACAGCCTGGAGGTGGCTGAAGCATGCGGAGACAAAATAGTGGCTGAATGGCACAGCCTGGAGTTTGTGGCAGCATGAAGAGACCATATAGTGGTTGAACTGCAAAGCCTGAAGGTGGCTGAAGCATGAAAAGAACCTATAGTGGCTGAATGGCACAGCCTGGAGTTGGCTGAAGCATGAGTAGACCAGATAGTGTCTGAATGGCACAGCCTGGAGGTGGCTGAAGCATGAGGAGACCAAATAGTGTCTGAGTGGCACAGCCTGGAGTTTGTGGCAGCATGAAAAGACCACATAGTGGCTGAATGGCACAGCCTGGAGTTGGCTATTGCATGATGAGACCATATAGTGTCTGAATGGCACAGCCTGAAGTTGGCTGAAGCATGAAAAGAGACCATATAGTGGCTGAATGAGACAGCCTGGAGGTGGCAGCAGCAGCATCAGGAGTCCTGAAAGTCACCCAGTGACAGAGTGGTGCGATGGGTGGCAATACCAGTACCCGGTTACGAAGGTGGATGAAAAAAGGTCTGATGCGGAGGAATGTTTGTAACTGGGGAGCAGCGCCTTAAATCTGTTTGGCACTATCCATATTTGTGAAGTGTTGGTTTGGCACCATGGTCAATCTACTCTGATGCATCAGGCATTGGTGGGTGGAAATCCTGGCTGATCCATGCCTGATTCATGTTCACAAAGGTCAGTCTCTCCACATTTTTCGTGGATAGACAAGTTCTCCTTGGGGTGACCATGGCCCCCGCTGCACTAAACACTTGCTTTGATGGCACACTACTGGCTGGGCAGGACAGCTTTTCTAGGGCAAACTCTGCTAGTTGCAGCCACAAATCAAGTTTGGCTGCTCAAAAGTCCAGCAGATCTTCAAGTTGTGTTGGCATGGGTATGTCAAGGCATGTCACCACCTCATGGTTCAGGACCTGCTCCAGGTGTACCTGTTGCTTCACTAGGCGGGTGAAGAAAGCTACTCATCAGCAACTGTAGACTCAGGCTGCTGCTGAGGGAGCTGGTACTGCCACCCCACTCCTCCCCAGCAGCCATGGCAGTGGAAGGTGAGCGCAGTGGGCCCCCCTATTGGGACCTGCGAAAGGACAGCCGATGACGCCGATAGGCATCGGCCAACTGAGTACATAGGATGTCACTGTAGTAGGTCACTTTGTCCTCCCTCTCAGTGATTGTAAAAACAGGCCCCTATTTTGTGGCGGTGTGGTGGCGGATGAGAGGATCAAGTCTCGTGGGAGTGTAGGGTAGTTAGGGTGTTGCTGTTCAGGATAGTTAAGGGCGCTGTTAACCCTTGTCACTCATGATGCCAGGGTGAGAGTTAAATGCTGTGTTCTTGATAGGCCTATTGCCACCCTTCCCAAGAGCAATAGGTGATGCAGAAATAAAGGATTGTCCACAACCACTGTTAACTGAAAACTTTCTGGAACTTTTTCTGAAGAATTTCTGTACATGTAGTAATAGTAACAGTCCAGATAACAGAGTCTCTTTTCATATAGCGTGAGCAGCGATTGACAGTCGGTTGGGATCAGATAAGCCCAAATTAGCTTCTTAAGGATTGTATAGCAGAGATCCGCTGGATTTAGGAGAGTATTTAGGTCCAGTGATCTTGCGATGAGTAGTGGGGAATTGCTTAGTCTATCCGCTATGTTAAAGGCCTAGGCCGCAAGGCTTTGGCCTAGCAAATAGTCTTGTAAGCTGCGGAGGTCCTACCTCTTCCAGAGTCAGAAACCCAAGAGAGGGATCAAGATGGCGCAGGTCCCTTATATGGGCAGGTGCTGGCCGTTTTTGATTGGTCCGTAACGACTGTCACTCACCGTTACAGTGCATTGTGGGTGAACACGTCACGGGAACCTCCAAAGGTCCTGTAGCAAAACCATAGAGTTCTAACCTAATCACGTGACCCGCAGGTCCTGCTACTCTCGGAACAGGTAGATAACTAAATATATACATATCTATACTTATACTTATATTTATATTGATAAGAACTGCCATATAGTCATTGACTAACTGAAGGGTGACAAGGGGAAAACTACAAAAGAGGGACCCCCGACGTCCTAGGGACTGACTATGGGGACCTCTATACAGATAACGTATAAAATACGGTATCGGAACACCACAGCGCTAGCGAGGGTACAATAAGGTGAAGATCCAGAAGTCATCCCGCTGCCGAATGGTGACAATTTGGCTGTCACTACGCAAGCAAGTGAGCCTGCATCGTGTCATTTGTGCAAGTGACTCGGAGGGACTCCCTGCCTCAATCTCCATTGCATACTGCCATATAGTTTCCATATAGTCTGGGCCCTCTGTCTCGCCTTCCTCATAACCCTCTATCTCCTCTGGCTGCTCCTGCTCCTCCTCTCCTGTCAGATTACTAGAAAAACTGCCCATTTGGTGAAAATTAAACTGTGCTCCACTGTGCACCTCCCTCTCCTCCTCCTCCTCCTCCTCCAGTTCAGCCCCCACAGGTTCACGTGGCCGTGAGATGTAGGCGCCATGTCCCCAGTGCCCTGACCAGCCATCATTTCCAACACGTGTTATAAGAAATGAAGCAGTGGAATTGCGTCGTTCATCCCGTAATCCTGGCGACTTTATAATAATGTTGCTTACTCGAAGGGCCTGAGCAAATCACAGGTGTCACTTATGAGCTTCTACTGGTTCAAATTGAAGTTACACAGAGGAGTACCCCTATCTGCTTGGATCATCAAGAAAAAGGTGATTGCTTTTCTCTGTTCGTACAGTCTGTCCAACATATGGAGGGTGGAATTCCAACGTGTTGCGATGTCACAAATTAGACTATGTCGGGGGATACGGTTCTGACGCTGAAGCTCAAGGAGGATGTGCTTTGCAGTGTATGAGTGGCTGAAGTTCATGCAAAGTTTCCATCCCATTGTTAGGATGTCTTGCAAATGGAGGGAATACTTCAGGAACCGCTTCACAACCGTATTGAAAATGTGTGCAATGCAGAGCGCATGGCTCACCCTTCCCAGTCGCAGCACATGCAAGATGTTCTTCCCGTTGTCAGTCACCATGGTTACCATTTCCAGTTTTCGTAGAGTAAGCCATGCTCCGATTTATTTACGAATGACTTTTAGCAGTTCCTTCTCTGTGTGACTCCGTTCGCCAAGGCAAACCATGCGAAGAACAGTTTAACCGCCATGCCCTGCACACATGGTATGCTGAAGGACCACTGATACTTGTCTGAGCAGTGGAGGCTGAGGACACGGTGGAGGATGAGGAGGCGGAGTCACACACTGTCACAGGACCAATGGCCTGAGAACGTGAAAGAGGAAGCAGCGGTACCTGTCCAAGTAAGTGTTGTGGCTGTGCTGGAACCACATTCACCCAGTGAGCCGTAAAGGATATGTATTGTCCCTGACCATAGTTACAGCTCCAAATGTCGCCGCTGCCATGCACTTTGGAACACACCGACAGGCTCAAGGACTTGCCCACCTTCTCTTCCACAAAATTGTGCAGGGCTGGTACTGCCTTCTTTGCAAAGAAATTATGGCTTTTGCGCTCTCCACCTCGCCTTGGCACAAGCCATCAGTTCTCTGAAAGATGCTGAGTCCATCACTTGAAAAAGGAGGGACTGCAGCACCAGCAATATTTGTCTAGAACAGCAGCAGGTGTGTCCTTTTGACTGTCCTTTCACAGTATCTAAGCCCTTGCCAGATTAATAAGTACAAAATAGTACACTACTTAGATATAGGTATGTGGTTTGCACTCATGAGGGCAGAAAAATGCATTACTGTATGCTTAATAAATGTATTGGAGTAAAACACCAGCCGGTGATTACTTTTGGCTGTCCTTTTACAGTATGTAGGCCCTTGACAGATTAACAGGTGCAAAATAGTAAACTAATTAAATGTAGGTATGTGGTATGCACTTTTGAGGGGGAAAAAATGCGCTACAGCACACTTAAAAAAGTATTTGAGTACAACACCAGCTGGTATTTTTGCCTGGACTTTTACAGTATCTAGGCCCTTGACAGATTAATAGGTACAAAATAGTACACTACTTAGATGTACATATGTGGTATTCACTTATGAGGGCAGAAAAATGTGCTTCAGTAGGCATACAAAAACGTTTTTTAGTAAAACACCAGCCGGTGATTACTTTTGGCAGAAAAATGTGCTACAGTATGCTTAATAAACATATTGCTCTGTGTCCTACAGAAGGCTGAGGTGACTAAGAGGTGAAATGCTTTTCCAACAAGCTTTTCTTGCCATTGTACCATACATTCATAGACATATCTCGCCTAGGTCCAACTTCTAATATGTCAGGAACCACCAATGATCATAGGTGGACCATGACAACCACGGTGTCTCAATAGGCACATATATATGACCCCAGTATTTACCTAGAACGAGACATGTGATGTATTTTGCCTCTGCCTGTTGGCCGCTGTCTTTTCTGAAGTTATGTGTATGTGCGCATGCACAGTTTTGTCTGGATGCCGGCGGCGTGAGATGTTTTTCCTAAGCTGCACACACTACGCACAAGCGCAGTATGGACATGCTAACTCCGACATCACCATTTGTTTTACTATTATCTGTATAGTAAAACTAATATGTTGATATGATGTACACCTCCACTTATTATGCACTTTTACATTAGTGTGCAGTTTTATAATATGTACATGTATATGAAACAACTATTGATCACTTGATGTTTATGAGAACATTATAATTATGTATACTATGTCATGTTTTTATATCATTTATGTACACTTTTTTATATGTTTTGTAATTAATTGATGTAATTGATTATGCATATGTTTCAAGAGCTGCCATCAGAAATTTCAGGACCCCTTACACAGCTCAAGGCCCCACCTGCACCTCTTATCACCCCCATAACCCCCCCTGCACCTCTTATCACCCCCATAACCCCCCCTGCACCTCTTATCACCTCCATAACATCCCCCCTGCCCCCGCAAGTTCACCTACCCTGCCGGGGATTGGTGCAACCGCGTGAGGCTGCTGCTGCTCCTGTCACTGCACGGCGAGGATGCTGGAGATCGCGCAGGGACGTAGGCAGGGACAGGTCAGGTGAGGTGATTGAAGTAGACGTGCGTGCCTGCGTGGGGCACGTGACATCTCTACTCCCATCAACCCCTGGCCTGTCCGGCCCTGTAATGATTCTGAAGGGGCCCGTGCCCCAGAAATAGGTAAATTAATAGAAATGTGTGAGCCCCCCACACTATAAGGCCCGGTCACAGTCCTTGCGGGCACCCAGCGCTAGTGGTCAGTGAGTGAAAAAAAAAAGGTCCAGGGACGTCCGGGCCTCCTGAAGCTCCGGGCCCCATACAGGTGTATGGGTTGTACCCCCCTGTATGTTTCCACATATATATATATATATATATATATATATATATCTCATTATCTTGGTCAATTTGCACTTGTGCTTAAGAAAGGCTGCACAGGCAGCAGAAACATTGCACTGTGTGCAATGGAATAAAGCTACTTCTTTTCACCACTACTTGAGTGCTGCAGCATACTTTGTTTGCATAGATCTACATCAGCTCCAGACCTGAGCTTTACGCTGCTTTGCACCAACTTACTTATTGCCTGGATGGGCTGCTCTCCTCCCGTGTTTTTGTATCTATCATCTATCTATCTATCTATCTATCATCTATCTATTTGTCTGTCTGCCGCCTGCCTGCCTGTCTATCTATCTATCAATCTTTCTATCTCATATCTATCTATCTATATAGTTACATAGTTACATAGTTACATAGTTAGTATGGTCGAAAAAAGACATATGTCCATCAAGTTCAACCAGGGAATTAATGGGTAGGGGTGTGGCGCGATATTGGGGAAGGGATGGGATTTTATATTTCTTCATAAGCATTAATGTTATTTTGTTCCAGGAATGTATCTAATCCTGTTTTAAAGCTGTTAATTTTTTCTGCTGTGACCAGTTCCTGAGGTAGACTGTTCCATAAGTTCACAGTTCTCATGGTAAAGAAGGCGTGTCGCCCCTTGAGACTAAACTTTTTCTTCTCCAGACGGAGGGAGTGCCCCCTCGTCCTTTGGGGGGGTTTAACCTGGAACAGTTTTTCTCCATATTTTTTGTATGGGCCATTAATATACTTATATACGTTTATCATATCCCCCCTTAAACGTCTCTTCTCAAGACTAAACAATTGTAACTCCTTTAGCTCCTCATAGCTAAGATGTTCCATGCCCCATATTAGTTTAGTCACGCGTCTCTGCACCCTTTCCAGCTCCACAGTGTCCCTTTTATGTACAGGCGACCAAAACTGAACAGCATATTCCAGGTGAGGCCGTACCAATGCTTTATAAAGGGGGAGTATTATGTCCCTGTCCCTCGAGTCCATGCCTCTTTTTATACATGACAATATCCTGCCGGCTTTGGAAGCAGCAGCCTGACATTGCATGCTATTCTGTAGTCTGTGATCTACAAGTACACCCAGATCCTTCTCTACCAGTGACTCTGCCAATTTAATCCCCCCTAAAACATACGACGCATGCAGATTATTAGTACCCAGATGCATAACTTTACATTTATCCACATTGAACCTCATTTGCCAAGTGGATGCCCAGACACTTAGTCTATCCAAGTCATCTTGTAACTTATGCACATCCTCTATAGACTGTACCGTGCTACAAAGCTTGGTGTCATCTGCAAAGATAGAAACAGAGCTGTTAATACCATCCTCTATATCACTGATAAATAAATTAAACAACAGCGGGCCCAGTACTGAACCTTGGGGTACACCACTAATTACCGGGGACCAATCAGAGTACGAATCATTGACCATCACTCTCTGGGTACGATTCATGAGCCAGTGTTCAATCCAGTTACAAACTAAAATTTCCAAACCCAAAGACCTTAACTTACCTGTCAGACGTCTATGAGGGACAGTATCAAATGCTTTAGCAAAATCCAGAAGCACTATATCCACAGCCATTCCTCTGTCAAGGCTTCTACTCACCTCTTCATAAAAGCAAATTAGATTGGTTTGACAACTTCTTTCCTTAGTAAACCCATGCTGGTTATCACTTATAATACAGTTATCCCCTATGTATTCCTGTATGTAATCCCTTATAAGCCCTTCAAACAATTTACCCACAATGCACGTTAGACTTACCGGTCTATAGTTTCCTGGGGAAGACCTAGAGCCCTTTTTGAAGATTGCCACCACATTCGCCTTGCGCCAGTCCCTTGGCACAATACCAGACACCAGAGAATCTCTAAATATCATGAACAGGGGTACAGATATTACTGAACTTACCTCTCTAAGAACTCTTGGGTACAATCCATCTGGCCCTGGAGATTTGCTTACGTTTACTTTACTTAACTTACCTTGTACCATCTCTACATTAAGCCAGTTCAGTGCATTACATGATTTGTTACCAGCACTGACCTGTCCAATGTCAGCTCCTTCTTCCTTAGTATATACAGAACTAAAGAACCCATTCAGTAGCTCCGCCTTCTCTTGATCGCCTGTGACAACCTCCCCATTATCATTATTAAGGGGTCCTACATGCTCTGTCGTTGGTTTTTTTGCATTTATATATCTAAAAAAATATTTAGGATTAGTTTTGCTTTCTTTGGCCACCTGTCTCTCGTTTTGAATGTTTGCTGTTTTTATTACATTTTTACTGATTTTATTAAGCTCCTTGTACTGTGTAAATGTTATAGCTGACCCATCAGATTTGAATTTTTTGAAGGCAATTTTTTTGTTGTTTATTGCTCTTTTAACATCATTTGTCAGCCATGTAGGATTTAGTTTTAGTCATTTATATTTGTTCCCCTTTGGTATATATTTAGCTGTATGGTTATTTAGAGTTGATTTAAAGATGTCCCATTTACCTTCTGTATCAGTATTTGAGAACACCTCCCTCCAGTCTATGTCCTGTAGTGCAGCCCTCAGCCCAGGGAAGTTTGCCTTTTTAAAGTTATATGTTTTTGCCTTCCCCGCCTCTCTTTGTTTTCTACATTTTAAGTCAAAAGTAACTATATTGTGGTCGCTATTACCAAGGTTTTCCCGCACAGTTACATTATCAACCAGCTCTGCATTGTTGGAAATGATCAGATCCAACAAGGCATCACTTCTTGTTGGGTCCTCCACAAACTGGCCCATAAAATTATCCTGCAATAAATTTAGGAATTGTCGCCCCTTTGTAGTTTTAGCCAACCCCGGACCCCAATCTATATCTGGATAGTTAAAATCTCCCATTATTACCACTGTACCTGCCCGGGCGGCCCTCTCTATTTGTTTATGAAGCCAAACTTCTCTCTCTTCAGTGATATTAGGGGGTCTGTAGATTACACCAAGTATTATTTTTTCAGTATTTCCCTCCTTTTGTAATTCTACCCAGAGTGATTCCACCTCCTCAGAATCATCACACACTATGGCATCGTTCACACTGACTTTCATACCATTTCTAACATACAGACAGACTCCACCACCTTTTCTGTTCATTCTATCTTTGCGAAACAATGTAAACCCCTGCAGATTGACAGCCCAGTCATGCGAGGAGTCCAGCCATGTCTCAGTGACCCCAACTATATCAATATGTTCCTCCAGTATCAAGGCCTCAAGCTCCCCAATTTTATTTGCTAGGCTTCTGGCATTTGTGAACATACACTTTGCATTTCCATCCTTTATGTTATTGGGGTTAATGGGATTCAAGGGTGTAAGTTTTATTTTCCTATGAAGCCTATTCCTATTAACTATTCTAACCCCTCCCTCCGCTCCACCCCCAGGTACATTTATAATTCCCACCTCTCTATCTACACTATCTTCCCCCTCTTTGCTGTAGGTTCCCTCCCCCCAAGTCCCTAGTTTAAACACTCCTCCACCCTTCTAGCCATCTTCTCTCCAAGCAAAGCTGCACCCTCCCCATTGAGGTGAAGCCCGTCCCTACTGTAGAGCCGGTAACCGACAGCGAAGTCAGCCCAGTTCTCCATGAACCCAAACCCTTCCTTCCTACACCAGCTTCTGAGCCACTTGTTTACCTCCCTGATCTCCTGCTGCCTCTCTGGTGCGGCTCGTGGTACTGGTAGTATTTCAGAAAATACTACCTTGGAGGTCCTTGCCTTAAGCTTGTCCCTGAAATCATTTTTAAGGACACTCCACCTACCTCTTACTTTGTCATTGGTGCCAATATGTACCATGACTGCTGGGTCCTCTCCAGCCCCGCCCAGCAACCTGTCAACCCGATCCGTGATGTGCCGAACTCGTGCGCCAGGCAGACAACACACTGTTCGGCGATCCCGGTCTTTGTGACAGATTGCCCTGTCTGTCCCCCTAATGATTGAGTCCCCCACCACTAGTACCTGTCTGGCCTGCCCTGTACTCCTCCCTCCCTCCTTACTGGAGCAGACACCTCCCTGGCGGTCAGAGGCGGTATCCTGCTGCAGTTCTGCTAGCTCTGTAATGGCATCCCCCTCATCTGCCAAGCGGGCAAACTTGTTGGGGTGTGCCAGTTCAGGACTAGCCTCCCTGACACTTTTTCCCCTACCACTCTTTCTAACTGTAACCCAGCTAACTGCCTGACTGTCCTGCAACTCCGTCCCACTGTCCTCCCCCACCTCTATTCCCTAGAGTGCCTGCTCAGTGAGCAGGAGACTCATCTCCATGTTGTTAATGCTTCTCATTGTTGTCAGTCGCCCCTCTAGATGCAGGATCTGGGCTTCCAAACTGACAACTAGCACACATCTCGCGCAACAATATGCACCCTCAAACTGTTGTTCAAGGATTGCATACATTGAACAGGATGTACATTGGACTGCATTTTCCAACATGGAGGCCATCTAGTTATGGGGATTTCACAAATGTATAGGCAAAAACAGACAGTCAAAATTACACTTAAAATTTTTTGTAGACCTTGTGGGTTCAGAAATTAACACTCACAGCGATCTCAACCTCCTGCTTTCAAACTCCTGTTTTTGAAACTCCTCTTTCACGCCCCCTCTTACACAGCAACAATCAGAAGAGCAAGCTCTCAATAAGAGTCCCAAGCTAAGATTTATACACCTGTGCCCAATCTACTCCTCCTCCCCCTAGAGGTGGAACAGAGAAAAAAAAAATGAAAAAGGGTGTTTAAACTCTAACAGTTATCCCACTATGTGCAAGAGAGAAAGACTTACCCAAAATATAAATCTGGACTATAGGCAGTCGCACCCACTCCGCAGATTCACTCCGCACAACAGATAATCACAGTTTTTGAAACTCCTCTTTCACGCCCCCTCTTACACAGCAACACTCAGAAGAAACACTCTCTGTCTCTGTCCTCAATGGGACTTCAAATCTAAATTCCAAATTAGGCTCTCTCTATTTTTTGGAGGGTGGCAGGAAACTGGAGTATTCAGAGGAAAAATTCCATACAGATATTGTTCTTGGTCAGATTTGAATTTGAGTCCCCAATGCTGTAAAACAACAGTTACTACACATACTACACAGGTTGTGTATTGCTCATTTAGTAGCTATTTTTGTTAACTTTTAAGACCAAGGGTGCTAGGACACATTTTTAATCACCAAGGGAATTTATCCTATCCGTGTCTAGAAGTCATCTGGAATGGCAGTCAGCAATAAAACATAGCAACGTTACCTTATAAAACTTACCTTAGAGTAATGTGCATACAAATCTTTCTCTGTCAACTTTTATACAGTTTGTTAAGATGCGTGAAAAGAATTTTAGCTGAAAAACAACCTTCAAAATATTTCAGGGAATGAGAAAAAAAAAAGTCTTGCCTTCAAAATCATTGAATATATTTTGAGAACACTAGACAGTTTAATGACACATCTATAATAGGTTATGAAGAACAGGGTTTTGAGACAATGAAAACACTCATCAGACTTTTGCTCACAGTCCATTTTTTAACAGTCGCACTCTCAATGAGGAAAGTGATTTTCATGCAAATAGTGCACAATCTATAATATTTTCAATAGCGATAGAAAAAGTTTTCTGAATCTATTTAAATTGTGTCATTTCTCTGATGAAATGAACAGCCAAGTTTGCAGCTGTCAGGATCTCCATAGGAGACAGGGAAAAAGAGAAAAACAGAAAAAAGCAGATCACTCGCCAAGCCCTCCAAACAAGGAGCTGACAGCTTGGCAGTGGCAAGTCTCTGACATTTAATCTTCTAAACATATTGCTGCTGCCTCCATTGTGTTGAAAATATGTATTAAGTAAATTTAATATGTATATTGTGCAGCCTGAGATGGACAAAAGAGATTATCTCTACAGAGATGACATGGTAAAAAGAGGTGGAAAGCAAAACAATGAATTGTGAGCAGCTTGTTATCTGATGTGAAGTTCTTTTTTAGGAAGAAAAAATATTATAATTTGAATTGTCTAAAAAATTTACCACATTTTGCTAATAATATCTTTTAACATGGTTTAAAGTTTAGTTTTTCTGATTCACATCTCAAAATCCACTTCATGGACATAGATTCAAAAGACAACATTCTGGTAGCATTCAGTCGCCACTAGGTGAAGCTTAAAGGGGTACTCCGGTGGAAAACTTTTTTTTTTAAATGAACTGGTGCCAGAAAGTTAAACAGATTTGTAAATTACTTCTATTTAAAAAAATCTTAATCCTTCCAGTACTTATTAGCAGCTGTATGCTACAGAGGAATTTTTTTTCTTTTTGAATTTCTTTTTTGTCTTGTCCACAGTGCTCTCTGCTGACACCTCTCCATGTCAGAAACTGTCCAGAGCAGCATAGGTTTGCTATGGGGATTTTCTCCTGCTCCGGACAGTTACTGATACGGGCATCAGGTATCAGCAGAGAGCACTGTGGACAAGACAAAAAAGAAATTCAAAAAGAAAATAATTTCCTCTGTAGCATACAGCTGCTAATAAGTGTTGGAAGGACAAATATTTTAATAGAAGTAATTTACAAATCTGTTTAACTTTCTGGCACCAGTTGATTTAAAAAAAAAAAATGTTTTCCACCGGAGTACCCCTTTAAAGGAAAACTGTCAGCCAGTTCACACACACTAAACCCAATTTACTGGGTAATAGTGTGGGTGAACTAGAGTCCATAAAGCGTTCACATACTTTAGTGTGTGCCCTGGGCACTGTGAAGGCGGTCCCCCAGAATCCATATCATTTTGGGTCTCGGAGGAAAGGGCTTAAGCCTGCCCCCATGGTTTGCATATTCATTTTCTTCAACTTCTCGTCCTAGTGACATGGAGTCACATGCCCCCAAAGCACAGCGTTCTGTCTGCAGAGCGCATGCGCCTGAAGTTTTTATGCTACTTTCATGCCCTGATGACATGAGAGCTTTGCATCCGGAGAGTGCTCTGCACAGTGTAACTGCACATGTGACAGGTCCTCGCTACTCCCGACTTCTGTAATGAGGGCCCTGCACATGCGCAGTTACACTGCGCAGAGTGCTCTCCGGACGCACAGATTTCATGTCATCAGAACTTGAGAGCTTCATAAAAACATTGGGGGCATGTGAGTCCACGTTACTAGGATGTGGAGTAGAAGAATATGAATATGCAAACCACGGAGGCAGGCTAAGGTCCCTTTCTCCGGGACCCAAAATTATGTCATAGCACTATACGTAAACGCTATCGGGGAGATTTATCAAAACCCGTGTAGAGTAAAAGTTGATCAGTAGCCCATAGCAACCAATCAGATCGCTACTTTCAATTTTAAAAGGCCTCTGAAAAATAAAAGAAGGGATCTGATTGGTTGATATGGGCAACTGGTCAACATTTACTCTACACAGGTTTTGATAAATCTCCTCCCATTGTTTATCAATAAAAGTCTATATTAACAGTATATGTTTTTTTTTTACTTCTTTAAAGGGGTACTTCGGCATTAGACTTTCTAAAATTATGCCCAAGTTGCCAGAGTTTAGAAAGGAAACCTTGCACTTACCTTCTGTTGCTCCCCGTATCGCTCTGTATCTCTTTCCTGTTCTACCATTTGATCCTCTTCCTGGTACCAAGGGTCAACGTATCAGACTGCAGCTTAGTCAATCGTTGTCTGTAGGGGTGTCCCACCTCGACCAGTGAATGGCTGAGCGGCAGTGTGATGTACTGAGCCCCAGCACCTGGAAGTCACACTTCTGCTCAGCCAATCACTCTCCAAGGCAGACACTGCTGTGGTCAGCAATTAGTAAAGCTGCAGTCTGACATATCGACCACCTGCACCAGGAAGGGGATCCATCTTGAAGTTGGGACAATGATACTGTGCATAATTTTTTTGGGGAAAAAATCTTCCCTGCAGAGAATAACTATTCCATTGGAGATTGAGAAGTCCTGGTGACAAAACTTGCTTCAGAGGAGAGGTGTCATTTTATCAAGGATGCCAATTTCCTTTCATAAAAACTTGTAACATGTAACCTATTACAGAATTCAGTCCATAGAATAAATAGAAAAAAAATCTTAGCCAGGCTTGATGGATCCTGTTTTGATTCCATTTCAACTTTGTTATTAACTACCATCTGGTAGGTAAGAACTGTAAAGCAGAAGTTCTCACCAAGTCATTTGTAATCTCTTATTCCTTTCCTGAGGATCGTGTACATGAAATAGACCTTAAGCTTATCTTTGCAGTTTGGTCTGTTGTGTTATCAATTTTCATAGAAAGGCTATTTCATTAGTATTTTCTGGACAGTCTGAATTTGAGCATGTCTATGATCTCCCCCCCCCCCCCCCCGCCCCTTACTGCAGGTGGAGACAGAATGTTAAGATTTTATTGCCACCTCCACCTTATTTTCCTACTTTAAACAAGCAAACACCTTCTGACCTTTTTCAACCTATGCCTGTTGCCCCCTTGGATAGACATCCCTATGGACTTTGTTACTGATCTGCCTTCCATCAAAAGTTTTACTACCATCTTTAAGGGCATGAACTGATTTTGTAAAATGGCACGCTTTATGATATCTACTAAACTCCAAATGGTTAAGACTTTTGTTATGGAGGTATTTTGCATTCATGGCTTTTCATGTCTTACAATTGCAGAATCAAGTTTTTATCACAGTTGTGGAGAGATTATTTACTAAGCCATAAAAATTTCCTGAAAATATATTTGTTTAATACTTTTTTATATTTATACACTCATTTGGTCCTGCACACAAAATTATCTTAAAGCTTCTGAACACCAATGCAAAAGCTGTAACAAGGCTTTGTAAGCCTCAGGGACTACATGTTACCGTTATCACTGCAGCCGATTTAGCAGAACAACCTTCTGTTGTCTACATGGGGTCTGCAATATCATTGGTCTGCAACTCTGTGTGGCCCCTGATCGTAAGAACACAAACACACTTGCTTTGTCCTTATAGCTGTGAGAGTAGTACGTGACTGGTCATCTCTCTATAATGCTCTTTAAATCCTTGTGTCACACACTAATCCCTCAGGCATTTCACAAGGCATAACATTGCGTTAGTTGCACCCAGAACTCTCCTATAACATTTTACTCTGACCCTTAGGAGTTGTAACAATGGTTGAACAGTTGTGCCCTGCAGCTATGCCCCTGATCCTGTGTTTTACTGCATCTAAATCTGTCACCACATTGTTAGCTAATAATGAAATAACAGTCCAAGTCATTCTGTTCAGGTAGAACTGCATAGAGATGAGAATTGCCATGGTTTCTAGGTAAACAGAGAATTCCATTGGTTCTTCAGCATGCAACCGTAAATCCTAATGATCCAACAAGTGATCCTTATCAAACGCTATGAAAAATATGAGCATCAGGCTCTCTTCACAGCTGTCCTAAACATGTATTAAATTGGCTTTTCCTGCTTCAGCAGACAACCTATCTAAAAGTGTTAAAGGGATTGAGACACTTGGCCATTATTTATGGTTGACAGACAGTTTGGTAACACAACAATGCTCTAGTTATCTAGGGGAATATTTGTAACTGACTTGGGCCATAAAACGAACGCAATACACCATAGACTGTCATGACAGACACTTCAAAGATATATACTGTGAAGAGCACAGCTGACTAAAGTAGACATAAAAAACAATTGAATAATTCATCTCTGTATCGTTTATCTACACACCAATGGCAATCATGACCTGCTTCTGTTCACATGATAATTTACAGCAAAATTTATATGGTTTCATAGGGAGATATTACGAATAGCATATTATCTTATTGCCAATAAAAATGAAAGCTGCACTGTTTATAGGCATGTCGGGTATGATGGAACAATAGAATGAAGGAATACTCAGAAAGAATTTCCTACCTTATGAAAAATATAGAAGCATTATATATATTTGCCAGCATAGCAACTTGAGTGACATTTTTTTTTACAGTGAACTGGTTCGGTTTAGCTAGAACTCTCGTCAGAACCTGCCCAAATAATAATCATCCACATGGCAGGAAGGAGGAAAAAAGATTGCATGACCTCATGGAATCCCATAATGCCTTTTAAACAGCTTTCCCATCTAATCAGGAGGAAGGATAGGGGTGATGTCAGAGCCACTATATAAGCCAATGCACATACTGTAGCTTTTGCAGCTATTTTAGAGAGAACAGATGTTAGGTGAAGAACTCTGTGAGGGACACTAAGCAGTAAACAACACAAATAGCAGTAGAACCACATTTAATAATTGTAGTAAAGGAGCAGAGAGCATTCTGCATCTGTTTTGTGCTTAATCTGTTTTAATTGGAAGTTACTTGTACCAGTTTTTAAATTGTTTTTGTTTTAAACTATTTGTAAAATTAGTTCTAAGGGCAACTGCACCACTCTTCCTCCACTACCTTCCTTTACTCTTAGCTTTACATGTTGCCATAACTTTGAAATTATATTGCCTTTAAAACAGCTAAGAAGGATGTAGATACACTACTAGGTGACCTAACCATGTTAAACAGGGCTTTTAGGGCCCTTAGACTGTGTAATACATACATTTTTGGGCTATTGGGGAGGTACAGGTTTAAACACAAATAGTTCGGTCAGAACCAGAACTTTTTATCAACTAAACTTTTCGCTCATCTCTAGTGTGCAGCAAAAATTGAAGGTTAGATCTAAAACTAGTATAGGGTCTGATTGTGGGGGGAGAGAGGGGCAGGCTTCCATTCCACTCATATGTTGAACTAGCATAGGGTTATGTTTACTTGACCCAAACCAACAACGTCAAGTGTTTCACCACAACTTTTGCTAAGCCATTGTCCACATTGATTTCAATAGGAGCTTTAGAGCTTAGCCATGCAGACAGAGTCACATCTTTTCATGCGGTTCCCCAACTTCTATTGATGGACACTGTACAGTTCCCACTTGAAAAACCATGCAGGTTTTGCTTGTGTGAACACATTAATACACAGAAACACCGGCTGTGCATAAACGACAAAATAGGCCACATAAACTACTCTTTCCAAAAATAGAGGCCAGTTGGATAGTAGAATAAACAATCTTTTTACTGGTAAACAAATATACATATCATTTAAATCTATTAGATAAGGCACCCTGAACATACATTTTAGCTACTGCTTCGTCAGGAGGGCATGGGTAAGGAGGTGAGGTGGTTTTAGGTAGGACGTATAGCAGGAATCTTTTATAATGTGGCCTATGTGAGGTTTTGCTAGTACTCAGTATTGCCTGTTTCTCTATCTCTGTTTTATACGGTGATCATTTACCAGTGAGTGCAAGATACTATCTTGATTTTTACCTGTGAGTGCTGCCCCCATTTTCTGTATGTGTACCTTGGTGCCTTATTTTCTATGTCAGATTTTAAAGGGGTACTCCGCTGCCCGGTGTCGGAAGCTCCGCTCGCAAGTTTATTGTTCCGAACGCTGTGTGCGGGCTTCCGTGTTCAGGGCCGCCCCTAGTGACTTCACGCCCGCCCCCTCGTGACGTCACTCCAGCCCCCTCAGCGAAAGTCTATGGGAAGGGGGCGTGATGGCCTTCGGGCCCCCTTCCCATAGACTTTCGCTGAGGGGGCTGGCGTGATGTCACGAGGGGGCGGGCGTGAAGTCACTAGGGGCGGCCCTGAACACGGAAGCCCGCACACAGCGTTCGGAACAATAAACTTCCGGACACTGCGAGTGGAGCTTCCGACACAGGGCAGCGGAGCACCCTTTTTATGTTGGTTTTCCAATAAAGAGATTGTTCATTCTACTATCGCAATTGGTCTCTATTGTGTGAACATTCCCAAAAGACCATGAGAGAGGTCTTTTAAATAAGGTGTGAACCACTCAAATGATGTAGTTTAGAGAAGGACAGTCTTGGAGCCAAAATCATTGAGATAAACTATTGCTTGTTTGTTTGAGGTCCTGGATAGTAGGCTCACGGTATAGTGTGTGTATTTAGTTAGAGGCTAGACAGTCTAGGGTAATCTTTTGCAGTGTGTTGAAGAAACATTTTCCCATTTGCAAAGACAACACAACTAGTGGCTTCAAGTTTTGACCCTGATCAATTGTACTGAACTGAGGCTTTTTTCATGTACCAATTGTTTTATCACAGAAATAGAGATTCTGTGGGCTTTCTTCCTATCAAGTTATAGAAATATGGTAGAGAATTGCACAGATTGTAGTCAAAGTTAGTTTAAGAAGATTTTTATTTTTTGTAAGGTACTCTGTTTTTTTTTTTATTTTATTTTTTTACTTTTGCTCAGTTTTTTTTTTCCCCTCTGAGTCCTATAGCTTGCTTTGTTGTTTCTTCTAGGGATAGTTTATAGATTAAGCCTAATTTAGGGATATTACAGGCCTGGTGTTATTGTTAGGGTCTGGGTCTTATAGGAGTTACAGATAAGTCATGAAAAGTCCTGACTGCTATAGATGAAGCCCAGATCTGCCATCCAGCTGGCGTCATGTTACCTCTTCACTATAATTACATTGCTATTTCCTGTATTGACATGTGTATCAGTATCCACTTTAATTCTTGAAGATCAAGATAAGCTTGACTGTATGTGAGAACCTTTAAAGCGTTGCTGATGTAACAGTTCATGGGATTGAAGATGTGACATATCACTAAATGCAAGATATTGTTCTTCAACCTACAGAACATTAAATAAAAAAAAATAAAAAAAGGAAAGAGACAGACACAACCCCCCCCCCCCCCCCCCCATACTCTTTATTCTATATGGAATTGGAATTTGAGTTTAGGATTATGCTCTTACCATAATCTAACAGTAAAATGAAAACTTGACCTGGGATTTATATGTTTAAATTTCCATGCAGGCTGCTTATCCAAGCATGTGGCTTGTATTGCACATATGGCTGTCATTAATAATAGAAATATTACAGATAAGAGCTGCTATCGAGTAATTATGTAACAAGTTCTGTTTTTCCAAGACAAGGGAAAATGTTAAATGTTTTAGCATAAAGTGTTCTCTTTAAAGGGATATTCCAAGTATTAAAATTGTGCCTTACCACTTAGTATGTACAAGAGTAGGATCCCTGTTTTTGTCAGGAGACTTTGTTTCTGTATGTACTTTCCATGACACCCTCTGTTAAATGATTAGGGCAACACAAAAAGCAGGTCCTGTACACTCACTGAGAAGTAAGGCAGCAAGGCATACACTATAAGTCTTGCTGCTCAGTTAATATTCACTGGGCCAAATGTGAATACTGCATTGCCGCTTAGCTCTGGGTGGCACAACACATTTTCTCTGTGGTCTGATTTTTATGGTAGCTTACTATGGGTGGCAGTGAAGAAACTTTTTTGTTCCTTCTGGATGTGAGTATGAAACAGGGAGAGGCTCCCTTTTTAAAACTATTGTTTACTCTAAAATGCCTTAGCGGTCCCAGTTGGCTACTCCCTGCCCCACCTGACTTAAAGGGGTACTCCGGTCTATAAGGGATAAGATGTCTGATTGTGGAAGTCCCGCCGCTGGGGACCCCCGCAATCTTACATGCAGCACCCACCTGTAGGAGCTGCATGCAGCGCTGCAGCCTCCAAGTCTGTCGGGTCACAGCCGTCATGCCCCCTCCCATAGACTTGCATTGCCGGGGCGGGGTGTCACGTCACACGGGGGTGGAGTTGTGACGCTCGGTACTCCAGCTTCGTGGTCGTGACCAGGCAGATGTGGAGGCTGCAGCGCTGCGTGCGGTTCCCACAGGTGGGTGCTGCATGTGAGATTGCGGGGGTCCCCAGTGGTGGGACCCCCGTGATCAGACATCTTATCCCCTATCCTTTGGATAGGGGATAAGATGTCTTAGGGCCAGATTACCCCTTTAACCCCTTAAGGACCCAGCCCAAATATACCTTAAGGACTTGGCCATTTTTTGAACATCTGACCACTGTCACTTCAAGCATTAATAACTCTGGGATGCTTTTACCTTTCATTCTGATTCTGAGACTGTTTTTTCATGACTTATTCTACTTTATGTTAGCGGTAAAATTTTGTCGATACTTGTATCATTTCTTGGTGAAAAATTCCAAAATTTGATGAAAAAATTGAAAATGTTGCTTTTTTTTAACTTTGAAGCTCTCTGCTTATAAGGGAAATGGACATTCCAAATACATTATACATTGATTCACATAAAAAATATGTCTACTTTATGACTGCATCATAAAGTTTGCATGTTTTTACTTTTGGAAGACATCAGAGGGCTTCAAAGTTCAGCAGCAATTTTCAAATTTTCCACAAAATTTTCAAAATCGGAATTTTTCAGGGACCAGTTCAGTTTTGAAGTGGATTTGAAGGGCCTTCATATTAGAAATACCCCACAAATTACCCCATTATAAAAACTGCACCCCTCAAAGTATTCAAAATGACATTCAGTATGTGTGTTAACCCTTTAGGTGTTTCACAGCAATAGCAGCAAAGTGAAGGAGAAAATTCTAAATCTTCATTTTTTCCACTCGCATGTTCTTGTAGACCCAGTTTTTTTTTTATTTTTACAAGTGGTAATAGGAGAAAAAGCCCCCAAAATGTGTAACCCAATTTCTCTTGAGTAAGGAAATACCTCATATATGTATGTCAAGTGTTCGGCGGGCGCAGTAGAGGGCTCAGAAGGGAAGGAGCGACAATGGGATTTTGGAGAGTGAATTTTTCTGAAATGTTTTTTGGGGGGCATGTCACATTTAGAAAGCCCCTATGGTGCCAGAACAGCAGAAAACCCCACATGGCATACCATTTTGGAAACTGAAACCTTTAAGGCATGTAACAAGGGGTCCAGTTAGCCTTAACACCCCACAGGTGTTTGACAACTTTTCGTTAAAATCGGATGTGTAAATGGAAAAAAAAATTCACACTAAAGTGCAGTTTTTCCCCCAAATGTACCATTTTTACAAAGGGTAATGGGAGAAAATGCCCCCCCAAATTTGTAACCCCATCTCTTCTGAGTATGGAAATACCCCATGTTAGGACGTAAAATGCTTTGCGGGCGAACTTCAATGCTCAGAAGAGAAGGAGTCACATTTGGCTTTTTGAAAGCAACTTTTGCTGAAATGTTTTTTTGGGGCATGTCTCATTTAGGAAGCCTCTGTGGTGCCAGAACAGCAAAAAATACCCACATAGCAAACTATTTTGGAAACCCCTCAAAGAACGTAACAAGGGGTCCGCTGAGCCTTAACACCCCACAGGTGTTTGATGACTTTTCATTAAAGTTGGATGTGTAAATGAAAAAAATTTTTTTTTTTTACTAAAATGCAGTTTTTCCCCTAAATTTTACATTTTTACAAGGGGTAATAGGAGAAAATGACCCCCAAAATGTGTAACCCCATTTCTTCTGAGTATGGAAATACCCCATGTTAGGACGTAAAATGCTCTGCTGGCGAACTACAATGCTCAGAAGAGGAGGAGTGCCATTGAGCTTTTGGAAAGAGAATTTGTTTGGAATGGTAGTCAGGGGCCATGTGCGTTTACAAAGCCCCCCGTGGTGCCAGAACAGTAGACCCCCAAATGTGACCCCCATTTTGGAAACTACACCCCTCAAAGAATTTAATAAGGGGTGCAGTGAGTATTTACACCCCACTGGCATTTGACAGATCTTTGGAACAGTGGGCTGTGCAAATGAAAAATTTTATTTTTCATTTTTACGGACCACTGTTCCAAAAATCTGTCAGACACCTGTGGGGCATAAATTCTCACTGTACCCGTTATTACATTATGTGAGGGGTGTAGTTTCCAAAATGGGGTCACATGTGTCGGGGGTCCATTGTTCTGGCACTGTGAAGGCTTTGTAAACACATGTGGCCTTCAATTCCGGACAAATTTTCTCTTCAAAATCGCAATGGCACTCCTTCTCTTCTGAGCATTGTAATTTGCCCGCAGAGCACTTTAAATTCACATATGGGGTATGTTCTTACTCAGAAGAGATGGGGTTACAAATTTGGGGGGGCTTTTTTCCTATTTTCCCTTGTGAAAATGAAAAATTTAGGGTAACACCACCAGTGTTTTTTTTTTTTTTTGCGTTTGTCAGAACCGCTGCGTAATCAGCCACCCCTGTGCAAATCACCAATTTAGGCCTCAAATGTACATGGTGCGCTCTCATTCCTGAGCCTCCGCAGAGCATTTTACGCCCACATATGGGGTATTTCCTTACTCAAGAGAAATTGCGTTACAAATTTTGGGGGTCTTTTTTTCCTTTTACCGCTTGTGAAAATAAAAAGTATGGGGCAACACCAGCATGTTAGTGTACATTTTTTTTTTTTTTTACACCAACAGGCTGGTGTAGCCCCCAACTTTTCCTTTTCACAAGGAAAATAAGACCCCCAAAATTTGTAGTGCAATTTCTCCCGAGTACGGAAATACCCCATATGTGGCCGTAAACTGTTTCCTTGACATACGACAGGGCTCCGAAGTGAGAGAGCACCATGCGCATTTGAGGACTAAATTAGGGATTGCATAGGGGTGGACATAGGAGGGGGGGCTGTCTGATGACCCCCCTGGGCATTTGCGTGGGGTGCCTGCTGATTAAAATCAGCAGTCACCCCGGTCCTGTCCCCGCCCGGCACACGGTGGGGACCGAAATTCCCACGAGCGTATGGATACGCCCTGGATCCTTAAGTGGTTAAGTGATGCATATATCTCCCAATACACAAATAGAGTGAATCATAAGTGGTTTTACTAAGGGACCCCGTCCCTTCTTCATTCTGCCTGTACTTTCCTTTAAGTATTTTTTATTAAATCCATAAACTTTATTTGACCAAATACCATTCAAAATAATAATGAGTACAATCTTAGTCTAAGGCAAGTGAGGAATACAAATAATGCAAAGCAAAAAAAAAAAATTATCAGTTAAAATCATGACAATTAACAATACAACTAAATGGATTTAATTTAAATCACATGTAATATTAAAACTAATTGGAATCCTGCTATTTTGAAGGAGAACCTATTGATATGTTCTGTACTGTGTTGATAAGTGTGTAAAATAACTCCTATAATGGTAAAAAAATATATATACTTACCTGCTAACAGTCCCATGCCGCACCTGTGGTTGCCGCTGTGGCTCCTTATGGTTCCTGTCTAGGCCAGTGAGTATGCAGGCCCAGCTTTGAGGTAGGCAGAAAAAACGAGCAGTAGGGGACTGGAAGTAGCTGCAAAGGAAGCTAAAGTGGGAGCTGTATTGTTTTTCTTTAGCAACCCCAGCAATATATGAATGTATCGGATCACCCTTTAATGCAGCTCATAAGCAGACAAATTAAAGGGGTATTCCAGGAAAAAAACTTTTTTTTATATATCAACTGGCTCCAGAAAGTTAAACAGATTTGTATATTACTTCCATTAAAAAAATCTTAATCCTTTCAGTACTTATGAGCTTCTGAAGTTAAGGTTGTTATTTTCTGTCTAAATCCTCTCTGATGACACCTGTCTCGGGAAACGCCCAGTTTAGAAGCAAATCCCCATAGTAAACTTCTTCTAAACTGGGAGTTTCCCAAGACAGGTGTCATCAGAGAGGATTTAGACAGAAAAGAACAACCTTAACTTCAGAAGCTCATAAGTAAGGAAATGATTAAGATTTTTTAGTAGAAGTAATTTACAAATCTGTTTAACTTTCTGGAGCCAGTTGATATATAAAAAAAGTTTTTTCCTGGAATACCCCTTTAAGACTAGAGTAATACAACTTAGATCGTGGGGCAATGAGACACATGCAATCATGTGACCAAAAAGTGTGCGCAATTTGCTGCATTGAATAGGCATGTCAATTTTAAGGTGAGCACTGTCAACACCCATTTGATACTTGTGATTCACAAACCACGGTCGCCTATGATTCTTTGCTGTAAAACTCAATGGCAATTTGTGATGCAAAAATCTAGCATGTTTAGATATTTCATGACTTTTGACACTGTTGCATTGTGTCACATGCAGAAATGCAACCACTTTCAAATTCATTACCTGCAATATCAAAATGTGACCGTGGGATCTTTGGGGGAAATTTATCAAGGGATTTCCACAGGATTTTTTTGTGTATATCTGTTGCAAAAAAGTTGCACGTGCAACTTTTGTGCAACTTTTATTGAACGGCCTGCACAATTTCTCACAATCCAGCTGTTTTACACGAGATCTGCTTTTTATTTTCAGTGGTCAGGAATTTACTAAAAGTCACACAAAAAGTCACAAATCAACACCAAAAAAGTTGGTTCAGAGAAAGTCCTGAAAAGTCCTGCCTGCATCTATCACCCCCCGCGCCAACATCTATCACTGGCTGCCCCCATATACCACCCGCAGTTGTAAGACTACGACTCCCCTTACAGTGACACTGAGGACATGCTGGGAATTGTGGTTATGCGGCACAGACAGGTGTGAGATAAATGGGCTTCCCTGGCTGTTCCTAAACTTCAACTCCCATTATGGAAATTGTAGTTTAGGAGCAGGGTGCCTCCAGCTGTTGCTAAACGGGAGGTTCACTGTTGCTAAATTACAACTCCTGTCATGGGATGCGGGTTGTTGTTTAACAACTGCTGGAGGCACCATAAATGTATTTACTATTTTTCATGTTCTTTTCTTCTCATTTCAGATCCCTGTATGCAGAGAACTTCTTTGGATTTGGTAAATTACGTCGATGACCAGCGTTTTTTTTTGTTTTGTTTAATAATAAGAAAATGGTTAACGAGGGCTTGGGGGGGGGGAGTGTTTTTTGGAATAATGTTTTTTTAAACGTGTTTTTTTTTTTTTACTTTTCTTTACAGGATTAGTAGTGGAAGCTGTCTATCAGATGGAAACCATTACTAAGCCGGACTTAGCGTTGGTCACAAAAAAAAGCTAGCGCTAACCCCCAATTATTAGCCTGGTACCCACCGCCACAGGAGTTCAGGGAAGAGCCAGTACTCCTTGGCCTAGGTGTTAACAGGCTGCCACTATTTAGGCTGGGGAGGGCCAGTAACAATGGTCCTCGCCCACCCTGGTAACGTCAGGCTGTTGCTGCTTAGTTTGTATCGTGCTGAGACTAAAAATACAGTGAACCCTATGTGTTTTTTTATTATTATTTAATTATTAATGCAAAAAATGTGTGTGGTTTCCTGTATTTGTATTCTCAGCCAGATACCAACCAAGCAGCAACAGCCTGATTTTACTAGGGTGGGTGAGGATCATTGTTACTGGCCCTCCCCAGCCTAAATAACTCCAGTGTATTACCGCCTAGGCCCAGGAGCACCATTATTGATGCTCTGGGCCTGTTGGTACCGGCTCTTCCGGGCACCCGTGTGGCAGTGGGTACCGGAGTAATAATTGGGGTTAGCGCTAAGTGGTTTTGCGGCTAACACTAAGCCCAGCTTAGTAATGGATTTCATCTACAGTGGGGATCAAAAGTTTGGGCACCCCAGGTAAAATTTTGTATTAATGTGCATAAAGAAGCCAAGGAAAGATGGAAAAATCTCCAAAGGGCATTAAATTACAGATTAGACATTCTTATAATATGTCAACAAAAGTTAGATTTTATTTCCATCATTTACACTTTCAAAATAAAAGAAAAATGGCATCTGCAGAAGTTTGGGCCCCCTGCAGAGTTAAAGGAGTACTCCGGTGCCCACTTTTTTCATTTTATCCCGTCCAGGCTGCAAAATAAAAGAAAACGCACTTTATCTTACCTGCCAACGAGACCCTGGAGCTCCGGTACAGGTGTTCGGTCCCCGGGCTGTATTCTTCTTACTTCCTGTTAGCCCGGCACATCACACTGAGCTTCAGCCTATCACTGGCCGCAGCGATGTCCCGCCTCGGCCAGTGATAGGCTGAAGCTCCATGTGACGTGCCGGGCTAACAGAAAGTAAGAAGAATACAGCCCGGGGACCCAACACCTGTACCGGAGCTCCAGGGGCTCGTTGGCAGGTAAGATAAAGTGTGTTTTCTTTTATTTTGCAGCCCGGACGGGATAAAATGAAAAAAGTGTGCACCGGAGTACTCTTTTAATATCTTGTACTGCCCCCTTGGCAAGTATCACAGCTTGTAAACGCTTTTTGTAGCCAGCCATGAGTCTTTCAATTCTTGTTTGAGGTATCTTTGCCCATTCTTCCTTACAAAAGTCTTCCAGTTCTTTGAGATTTCTGGGCTGTCTTTTAAGGTCTATCCATAGATTTCCAATCATGTTGAGGTCAGGAGATTGTGAAGGCCATGGCAAAACCTTCAGTTTACGCCTCTTGATGTAATGCCCCGTGGATTTTGAGGTGTGTTTAGGGTCATTATCCATTTGTAGAAGCTGTCCTCTCTTTAACTTAAAGGGGTACTCCGATGGTTAATTTTTTTGCCTACATGGCATCTTCTTTGTAAGTTTAGTTTTTTTGCAATATACATGTGTTATGTGTTTTGGCAGCATGTGTGTGTTTTACTTACCTGTTTGTTGGGCAGGAAGTTCTGTAGTTCAGAGGGTTTTCTTTTACTCTTGTCCACAGTTCTGAGTCTGTTGTGGACAAGATGTCACAGCTTTTTTTTTCTCTGTCTGCATGAGAAAAATAAGCCACGCCTCCTCATCTCATCCAGCTGAGTACACAGCTCCTCACCTCCCCTCCCCCCTGCTCTGTATTCTAAGGACGCAGGTCTGCACAGGAGAAGGAACACAGAGAAGATAAGTGTTATCTGAAGGGAAGGATAACAGGGTGCACGGGCTGGGGATGTATGGACTGCAGGGGAATACATCTCATACTGGGAATGATCTCTATATGTGAAGGGGGAGGGGGGATCCCTGAATGACACATGCTGGGAGTTGTAGTCCCTGTTGTGTGTGTGTATGCTAGTGTTTACAAACCAGTGTGCCTCCAGCTGTTGCAAAACTACAACTCCCAGCATGCCCTGACAGACTTTGGGCATGCTGGGAGTTGTAGATTTGCAACAGCTGGAGGCAGACTGGTTGGGAAACACTGTTCTAGCCTATTAAGCATACACATCATGTTACACCAGTGTTTCCCAACCAGTGTGCCTCCAGCTGTTGCAAAACTACAACTCCTAGCATGCCCAAAGGCTGTCAGGGCATGCTGGGAGTAGTAGTTTTGCAACACCTGGAGGCACCCTGGTTGGGAAACACTGGTGTAGGCCCTATAGAGGTGTGGTGAACTACAACCCACAGGAGACTACAGAGACAGAATACTGGTGTTATACCACAGACTGAGGACTCCTGAATGACACATGCTTGGAGTTGTAGTCCCTTTTGTGTGTGTATGACAGTGTATCCCAACCAAGGCTGATTATATTAGTGTGCTGTGTATAAGGGGGCTGACCCGGGAAAATAGTAGGGTGGGTAAAGGGTTGAACAAACAAACAAAAAAAAAAAAGGAGCCGCCCCAAACTAGCAAGGCATGTGGCAAGCTGGGATTTGTAGTTTTCAGCACAGCAAGAAACAGGAAATAGAAACAAAGATAGGAAAACAAAGTGGGGGATAAAAAGACAACAAAGAATGGAAATAGAGTAGGCTAAACAACAAGAATAGAAATGAAACAAAACAAATAGGGTAAGTCAAAAACGGAAAAACACGTTGACCACCGGAGCTCCCACCATCCTATTTTTTTTTTGCTAGCCCGTCCCCCCCCCCCCCCCCCCCCCGCGCTACGGCACTAGCCCATTCCCTCCTCCCCCTCCACCCCACCCCGCATACCCCGTTCCCTCATTACACTTGCAGTTACTGCAGAGTCCGGCAGCGGGCGTGCAGGGACAGCGGCGGCAACGAGGCGGCGGCGGCGATGTGCGGGAGGAGTGGCCTCCCAGCCAGTGGCCGGGGAGCCAATGCGCTCGCTCCCACCTGTCTGATTGACAGGCAGGGAGCGAGTGCAGCCTAACTGAAAAAGGACTGATTGCCACTCCAAAATCAGTCCTTTAGTAGCCGTTTTTTAAATGTAAATTAAACCTTTTTAATGAAAAAATAAAAGTATACCAGAGATATGTTGTAGTACATAAGTACTACAACATATCAAAAAATAAAGTTGGTGACAGTGCCCATTTAAGCTTTTTCACAGATGGCATCAATTTTGCATCCAAAATTGTCTGAAATTTTATTGAATTAATTTTTCCTTCTACTTGATCCACACCCATGCTTAACCCCTTAAGGACCGAGCCCTTTTTCACCTTAAGGACCAGAGCATTTTTTGAACATCTGACCACTGTCACTTTAAACATTAATAACTCTGGAATGCTTTTAGTTATCATTCTGATTCCGAGACTGTTTTTTCGTGACATATTCTACTTTAACTTAGTGGTAAAATTTTATGGTAACTTGCATCCTTTCTTGGTGAAAAATCCCCAAATTTGATGAAAAAAATGAAAATTTAGCATTTTTCTAACTTTGAAGCTCTCTGCTTGTAAGGAAAATGGATATTCAAAATACATTTTTTTTTGGGGTTCACATATACAATATGTCTACTTTATGTTTGCATCATAAAATGTATGAGTTTTTACTTTTGGAAGACACCAGAGGGCTTTAAAGTTCAGCAGCAATTTTGAAATTTTTCACAAAATTTTCAAACTCACTATTTTTCAGGGACCAGTTCAATTTTGAAGTGGATTTGGAGGGTCTTCATATTAGAAATACCCCATAAAAGACCCCATTATAAAAACTACACCCTCAAAGTATTCAAAATGACATTCAGTAAGTGTATTAACCCTTTAGGTGTTTCACAGGAATAGCAGCAAAGTGAAGGAGAAAATTCAAAATCTTCATTTTTTACACTCGCATGTTCTTGTAGACCCAATTTTTTAATTTTTGCAAGGGGTAAAAAGGAGAAATTTTTTACTTGTATTTGAAACCCAATTTCTCTCGAGTAAGCACATACCTCATATGTCTATGTTAATTGTTCAGCGGGCGCAGTAGAGGGCTCAGAAGGGAAGGAGCGACAAATGGTTTTTGGGGGGCATGTCACATTTAGGAAGCCCCTATGGTGCCAGGACAGCAAAAAAAAAAAAACACATGGCATACCATTTTGGAAACTAGACCCCTCAGGGAACGTAACAAGGGGTAAAGTGAACCTTAATACCCTACAGGTGATTCACGACTTTTGCATATGTAAAAAAATAAATAAAAATTTTTTTTACCTAAAATGCATGGTTTCCCACATATTTTACTTTTTTTTAAAAAGGGTAAAAGCAGAAAATACCCCCCAAAATTTGAAACCCAATTTCTCCCGATTCAGAAAATTGCTCTGCTGGCGCACTACATGTCTCAGAGGAGAAGGAGTCACATTTGGCTTTTTTGAAGCAAATTTTGCTCTGGGGGCATGCCGCATTTAGGAAGCCCCTATGGTGCCAGAACAGCAAAAAAAAAACACATGGCATACCATTTTGGAAACTAGACCCCTCGAGGAACGTAACAAGGGGTAATGTGAACCTTAATACCCTACAGGTGTTTCACGACTTTTGCATATGTAAAAAAAAAAAATAATTTTACCTCAGATGCTTGGTTTCCCAAAATTTTTAAATTTTTTAAAAGGGTAATAGCAGAAAATACCCCCCAAAATTTGAAGCCCAATTTCTCCCGATTCAGAAAACACCCCATATGGGGTTGAAAAGTGCTCTGCTGGCGCACTACAGGTCTCAGAAGAGAAGGAGTCACATTTGGCTTTTTGAAAGCAAATTTTGCTCTGGGGGCATGCCGCATTTAGGAAGCCCCTATGGTGCCAGGACAGCAACAAAAAAAACCAAAAAACACATGGCATACCATTTTGGAAACTAGACCCCACGGGGAACATAACAAGGGGTTAAGTGAACCTTTATACCCCACAGGTGTTTCATGACTTTTGTATATGTAAAAAAATTTTTTTTTTTTACCTAAAATGCTTGTTTTCCCAAGAATTTTACATTTTTTAAAAAGGGTAATAGCAGAAAATACCCCCCAAAATTTGTAACACAATTTCTCCCGAGTACGGCGATACCCCATATGTGGCCCTAAACTGTTGCCTTGAAATACGACAGGGCTCCAAAGTGAGAGCGCCATGCACATTTGAGGCCTAAATTAGGGACTTGCATAGGGGTGGACATAGGGGAATTCTACGCCAGTGATTCCCAAACAGGGTGCCTCCAGCTGTTGTAAAACTCCCAGCATGCCTAGACAGTCAGTGGCTATCTGGCAATACTGGGAGTAGTTGTTTTGCAACAGCTGGAGACTCCGTTTTGGAAACAGTGACGCACCAGACGTTTTTCATTTTTATTGGGGAGGGGAGGGGAGCTGTGTAGGGGTATGTGCATATGTAGTGTTTTTTACTTTTTATTTTATTGTGTGTTAGTGTAGTGCAGTGTTTTTAGGGTACAGTCGCACGGGCGGGGGTTCACAGTAGTTTCTCGCTGGCAGTTTGAGCAGCGGCAGAAAATTTGCCGTAGCTCAAACTTGCAGCCGGATACTTACTGTAATCCTCCGCCGATGTGAGTGTACCCTGTACATTCACATGGGGGGGGGGGGGGGGCATCCAGCTGTTGCAAAACTCCCAGCATGTACGGTCTATCAGTGCATGCTGGGAGTTGTAGTTTTGCAACAGCTGGAGACACACAGGTTGTGAAACACCGAGTTTGGTAACAAACTCAGTGTTTTGCAACCAGTGTGCCTTCAGCTGTTGCGAAAGCTACAACCCCCAGCATGTACGGACAGCGGAAGGGCATGCTGGGTCTTGTAGTTATGCAACAGCCGGAGGCATACTACTTTGGCTGGGGATGCTGGGGATTGTAGTTATGCAACAGCTGTAGACACACTGGTTTGCTACTTAACTCAGTGTGCCTTCAGCTGTTGCAAAACTACAACTCTCAGCAGTCACCGACAGCCAATGGGTAGGCTGGGAGTTGTAGTTATGCAACCACCAGATGCACCACTACAACTCCCAGCATGCATTTTAGCTGATTGTGCAAGCTGGGAGTTGTAGTTATACAACAGCTGAAGGTACACTTTTCCATAGAAAAATGTGCCTCCAGCTGTTGCAAAACTACAAGTCCCAGCATGCCCATAAGGGCATGCTGGGAGTTGTGGTGGTCTGCCTCCTGCCGTTGCATAACTACAGCTCCCAGCATGCCCTTTTTGCATGCTGGGAGCTGTTGCTAAGCAACAGCAGGAGGCTGTCACTCACCTCCAACGATCCAGCTACATCAGGTCAGTTCCTCGCCGCCCCTCCTGGGGCCCCGATCCCAACAGGGACGCCGGGGATCGGGGTCCTCAGCACCCGGGGTCTTCTGCCCGCACCCGCTCACGTCCTCCGGAAGAGGGGCGGAGCGGGTTGTGGGAGTGACACCCGCAGCAGGCGCCCTGATTGGTCGGCCGGGAAACCGGCCGACGAATCGGGGGGCGATCGTGAGGTGGCACCAGTGCCACCTCACCCCTGCTGGCAATGGCTGTTCGGGGCCATCTCTGACGGCCCCAATCAGCCAGTAATTCCGGGTCATCGTTTCACTGGAGACCCGATTGACCCGGAATCCACCGCAGATCGCTGGACTGAATTGTCCAGCGATCTGCGGCAATCGACAACATGGGGGGACATAATGACCCCCCTGGGCGATATGCCGGGATGCCTGCTGAACGATTTCAGCAGGCATCCGGCCCCGGCTCCCCTCCGGCTAGCGGCGGGGGCCGGAAATGCTCAGGGCGTATCCATACGCCCTCAGTCCTTAAGGACTTGGAAATGGGGGCGTATGGATACACCCTATGTCCTTAAGGGGTTAACAGTTGGACAGAGGTTCTTTTCATTAAATTCTGTTCCCCTTCTTCTCCAAATGTACCTTTGCTCATTCCAGCTAAAAAGTAAAATTTTTACCTCATCGGTCCACAGAACTTGTTTCCAAAATGCATCTGGCTTGTCTATATGTTCATTTGCAAAGTTCAAACGGTGATTTTTGTGGTGAGGACGTAGAAGAGGTTTTCTTCTGATGACTCTTCCATGAAGACCATATTTGTACAAGTATCTCTTTATAGTGGAATAGTGTACCACAACTCCAGTGTCTGCCAGATCTTTCTGGAGGGATTGTGCAGTTAAATGTGGGTTTAGAATTGTTTTTCTCACAATCCTGCGAGCTGTTCTGTCTGATATATTTCTTGGTCTTCCAGAACTTGCTTTAACTTCCACTGTTCCTGACGATTGCCATTTCTTAATTACATTCCGAACGGAGGATATTGACATCTGAAAACGTTTCACTATCTTCTTATAGCCTTCTCCAGCTTTGTGAGCGTCAACTATTTTCAGTTTCAGATTTCTAGACAACTGCTTAGAAGAACCCATGGTGCTGATTGTTGGGGAAAGGTCAGATGAGTCTGGGCATTTAAAACCTTTGAGATTGACATCACCTGGTCTTCCCAGATGATTATGGAGAACAATCCATGACACTGGCAGGGGGGCAGTGCATGCTATAAATTCTGCAGGGTGCCCAAACTTTTGCAGACGCCATTTTTTTTTCTGTTATTTTGAAAGTGTAAATAATGGAAATAAAATCTAACTTTTGTTGACATATTATAAGAATGTCTAGTCTGTAATTTGATGCTTTTGGAGATTTTTCCATCTTTCCTTGACTTCTTTATGCACATTAATACAAATTTTTACCTGGGGTGCCCAAACTTTTGATCCCCACCATATGAGACGAACTGAAATGAGGAAAAAAAAATGGGTTAGTACATTTAGGGGAAAAAAGTGGTGAAAAAAATGAAATAAATACATATATATCGCACATTTTTGTCACAAATGTGGCTTTAGAGCAGAAAAGTCACAGAGGAGAGTAGTTGTTGTTCCAAAGTGGTGTTCAGAAGTCATTTCCTTACTTTTGCTTGTGTGTGCTAAAAAAAAGTGGTATTCTAAAGTGATTTATTGTTTTTGCTTATGTGAGCCAAATTTATCAACTCCCCTTTGATAGTATGATAAATGTGCCACACTTAAGAAACACTTAACCCCTTAAGGACGCACCTATTTTTTTACCTTAACGACTAGGCTCTTTTTTTTTTTTTTATTTGACATGTGTCCCTTTAACTGGTAATCACTTTAGAACGCTTTTTCGGAGCAGAGCGATTCCGATATCCTTTTTTCGAGACATATTGTACTTTATGTAAGTGATGCATTTTTGTTGACACATGCAGCAATTTTTGTGAAAAACTCAAAAATATTGTGAAAAACTGGAAAATTTCTGACATTTAAAAAAAATATTTTTTTATCGTGTACACTGTGCGGTAAAATTGATGTTATATTTATTCTGTGGGTCAGCACACTTATGGTGATACCCATTTTATATAGCTTCCTATGTTCTTTTTCCTTTTCTGAGCAAAATTATTTTTCTACCATTCATTTTCCAACAGCCGTAACGTTTTCATCTTTTGTTCAACGCCATTGAATGAAGGCTTATTTTTTTGCGGAATGAGCTGTAATTTTCATTGATATCATTTTTATTATACGTGCTACCTTTTGATCTTTTTTATTCTGCTATTTGTATCAAAATTGGCGAATTTTGAGCTTTTTTGTTGTTTTTTTTTACGGCGTTCACAGTACGGGATAATTTACATTACAGTGTTATAGTACATGTCATTACGGATGTGGCAATACCTATTATGTATATGATTTGTGTTTTTGATCTTCAGCTCATAAGTACTGAAAGGATTAAGATTTTTTAAATACCGTATTTATCGGGGTATACCACGCACAGGGAGAGAGAAGGGGCAGCGGCACCAATTGCCGGCGCCGCTGCCCCGTTGCCTCCCCCCATCCCCGGTGGCATAATTACCTGTTGCCGGGGTCGGGTCCGCGCTGCTTCAGGCCTCCGGCGTGCGTACCCTGCATCGTTGCTATGCGCTGCACGGCGCGGCGCACTGACGTCATGCGCCGCGCTGTGCAGCGCATAGCAACGACGCAGGGGACGCACGCCGGAGGCCTGAAGCAGCGCAGACCCAACCCCGGCAACAGATAATTATGCCACCGTGGATGGGGGGCGGCAACGGGGCGCCAGCACCGATAGTCAGGGGGACAGAACGGGCAGCGGCGCTGATAGCCAGGGGGAGAGAAGGGCCGGCAGCAGGGCTCTAGACCCCAGGAAAGGCAGGGGGAGAGAAGCGGGCAGTGACGGCCTCTCTCCCCCTGCCTTTCCTGGGGGTGTATCGGTGTATAACATGCACATAGACTTTAGGCTAACATTTTTAGCCTAAAAAGTACGTGTTATACGCCGATAAATACGGAAGTAATTTACAAATCTGTTTAACTTTCTGGAGCCAGTTGATATATAAAAAAAAGTTTTTTCCTGGATAACCCCTTTAATACATGGAAAAAATAAGTGTACGTAAGTCGTGTACGTAAGTCGTGTACGTAAGCACAGCTTGATAAATTTTTTTGTCTCCTAATTAGTGCTGAGCGGCATATGCCATATTCGAATTTGCGATATTTTGCGTATATGAGGACAATATTCATCCCATATTCATGAAATTCGAATATTCATTATATTTGTGACGTTTTTTTGAATTGCGGAATTTCGCTATTGTGAATGCAAAATTAATAGCGAAATTTAGCTCGTCTGCGCATGCGCGCTATAACATCATGTGAGGGAAGTTGCTAGGGACGTTGCTAAGCTCTGACAACTGTGCTTGCAGAACTCTCATTGGCTCACAGGCACAAGTAGGGTGGAATATTCGTAAGCATAAACCTTTCGCCTCACAGTCTCATCCCTAGGTCTTTAATGAAATCATACAAGCATTGCATTTCTCAGTCGAAGGAAATCCCTACAATGTGCTCAGTTTTTAAAACAGTTTGAAAAAAGACGAATATTCGTAATAGCAAATTTTAATCGTGAAATTCGTAATATTCGCGAATATGCGATATTCGTGACGAACATTCGAATTGCGAATATTCGTGAGCAGCACTACTCATAGCCAAAGTTTCCATTAAGCCCTATCACATAGAAGCCAATACAAAAGGTTGACTTATCTTGACA
Source organism: Hyla sarda (assembly GCF_029499605.1). Taxonomy (NCBI): domain Eukaryota; kingdom Metazoa; phylum Chordata; class Amphibia; order Anura; family Hylidae; genus Hyla; species Hyla sarda. The sequence goes on from NC_079194.1 coordinate 94,963,828, forward strand.
GCTCTTTCTTTTATTAAAATATATCCTTGATGATCTTCTCAGAATGTTGCTGCTAACCACACATTTTACCTGAAGCAGTGACTACAGGGGAAATGTAGCATTACATGTCAGCCTGTTGGCAACCACGTAATGCATGGTTGTCTTAGTCTTCAAGAGATATGAATTAGAAATGAAAGTTATGACAATTTATAAATCTTTGAGGTTCACCTATCTACAGGTATGCCAATTTAAAATGATATATTGATTGCTACAACGCAACGCCTATTTTTATTTAGAGGAACTGAGAAAGGTACAGATGGGTGATGGAAATATTCAGAATGTTATGCTTTGTAGGAGCCTTTATGTAAAAGAGCCCAAGTACTAGAACAAAGGCATCATGTACAATAATCATAGTATTTACACAGGTAACCACTATATGATAATAAATATTTTGGATTAAAGGAACTTGAGTTTTAGGCAATTTTAGCATCTGTTCAGGTGACTGTGACTAAGAGTAATGAACTGTTGAACATTGGGGCTATCTTGGTTCTGTCATACTTATAAGGGAAAAGTGCCATCATCTCCCTGATTACTATGTCAATGCTTTGACTTGATAATTAACATATTTAATCAGTGGCTGCCGCTTCTACACAGCACAATCCCGCTGATTATCTCAAGAGAGGGTTTCTCCAGAACAAAATGGTGCCGAAACCCGGGACCTCACACAGTGTGACCTCTTGGTTCTTCCTAAATAATATAGGATTGAAATATAAACAGTGAGCTTACCTCAGTCCTTGGGTGACGAGAAAAAGCTGCACAGACGACAGAGAGGTTGGTCAATGGTCAACAGCTGCAGTCTTCTACCAACAAAAGTACATTATAAGATCTGATTGAGTTCATAATCTTGGTAGAGACCCCTTGGTTCTATTGTGTAATTAACACAATAGAACCAAGGGGTCTCAACCAAGATTATGAACTCAATCAGATCTTATAATGTACTTTTGTTGATTATGACTTAATAAACTGCTTTTCACGTTTTTCTTTTAGATTTTAGAATAACCTCTTTGAGCATAGAGCACGGTCAGAATGGTTCCTCGGGAATCGCTATATAGCCTCAGATCAGGTCATATTTCAAATGACATTGTCTATTCCTACCTAGATTATATTGTTTTTCTTGTTTGATGGTTGTACTTTAATATTTATTATATACATCCTTCTATGTACAGAGAAGATACCTTCTGGTTTCATGACAGGTGCTGTCACATATGACCCGGAAGGGGATGGTTTCCTCTCCCTATTTATACCTAGTGCTTCCTATGTACAGGTAGATTAGTTGATGAAGGCCAAGAGGTGGCCAAAATGCATCCTGTGAGCGGCTGTATCACTATGTACGTTTGTGAATAAACACTCCAGGTGATTTTGAATCCATATTGTGTGTTCCGGGACTTCTTCTACCTATCATATGCTACTAATAATCATTGGAGACCGTCCCAGATTCAAAATAAACTAATTGTCTCCTCTCTCAAGGTTGGTCTTCTCCCCCCTCCACATACAACTGTGGTGTCCCGGTACCGCATCTTATACGGTACCTATGTATGTGTGGGTCCCCATAGCCAGAGTCCCTAGGACGTAGGGATCCCTGTTGTGTAGCCTACCCCTTGTCGCCTCTATTCCAACTAATAGCCTAGTAATTTATGTAAGGGTGATGTAAATATAGTAATATATCTAAATAAATGGTTAATTAACGGTTCAATAGCGTTGCAGGACCTGACTAGGTAAACTCTATGGTATTCTGCTTAAGGACCTTTGGAGGCCCGGTGACGTATGCAATCCCATTACTCTGTGTAATGGTGAATGACAGATGTTCGGACCAATCAGATTCAACCCGCCCTCTGTCCATATAAGGGAGCGGTGGCCATGTTTTCTCTCTCTTGTTCCTGGGCTGTCAAACGAGAAGGATCTGCGCAGCAACTATCGCAGTGAGTTAGGCCCGAGCCTTGCTGCAACGGCTGAGTAATTCAGAATAGAGAGTGTATCAATCCCCAGACACTCTGCAGCATCACTGGACCTAATATAACCCCTAAATCCAGACGGATCTGCAAATATCTACCCTAAATTCAGAGACTTTCTAAATAGCTCAAGGTCCGCAACAACTGTCAGTCACTGAGCGATATAAGTACTGTTTGTATGAGACTGTTACTGTGCCTTGCATGTATCGCAAGCACTTAACTAAAGTTGTTCAATTTCAAGTTCAATCTCCTTGTGGACCTTCAGTTATTTTATGCACCTATCGTTACTGGGAAGGGCGGCGATAGGCCGGAGCATTACCTCAGCATATCAGCCCTCAGCCTGGCGTCACGAACTATAGGGTTAACATTAACCCCTCATATACCGATACCATACCACCACTACCATACACCCCCCAAGGTCTACCACACAACCATCTCATGGTCTTGCTCATAGAATCCTTGTTTTTCTGGTATTTAATCGTCCAGTTACTATTAACTATTTAGTTTCCATAACATTAACCCCTCCTTTGATTATATTGTTTGCCATATCTTCTCAATATCCCAATGAGTATATTCCACCAGCAGATTGAATGCTTGAATTCAACATGCTGTTGGCAGTAACCCCACTGTTCATCACTAGGAAGAAGGTAGAGCTCACACATATAATCACCATTTTCTCATCAATTCCACCTGAGACTTGCTTGTGTGTTGCAAGGAGTGTGGAAAGCCTGATGTTTCCCTAAAGCACAGCCCAAAATAAATGTGTGTCATGATCTCACCTGTAAAATGGGTTCCTCTTTCATTCTCAATTACCTCTGGAACTCCATATCCACGGACCAGTTCCTGGAGCAATTTCCTTGCTGTAGTACATCCTCCTCACGGAGTAGGCCTAAGGTCAGCCTAAAAAGAGACACACACCAAGATATACACATAGCCTGAACAAGGTGTCAAGCTTATGTACGCTACCTTGACTCTCTGAAAGGGACAGAGTGGCTTTGGGTATGTTTTCGGGGGCTGGTACAGTCCCCCCCTGGATTGTGTAGCGCATAGGTCATACAAGCCTGTGTGAACTTAGTAGCTACAGTAGAAAATCTATGAGCTATCCAGTGTCAGTCTGTTAGTGCCATTTTTGCATTTTGTGTGACACCATGTGTTATCTGCCATCTTAGGGTACAGAGCTTAAGTTAGCAAACCTTGTTGTTCCAGTAGAGGCCTGTATCATCTGGGATGGCACCCATTTTTGACCACAGTTCCTTCTCTTTGTTGGATCTGCTTGCTCCTGCAGCTTCCGCAGTACTGTGGGATCCACAGCCTCAGCTTTCTGTAAAGACAAGAGATAAACATCCTGCCTCTGTACCCTAGTAATCTTTGATCCTGCTTTTGAGGCCTTGTCAGCCATGTCATTGCCTCTTTCTTCTTCTGAATTTCCTTTTATATGAGCCGTAATTTGGACAATTACCCCCTCCTCTGGCAGCAGCAGCACCTCCATGAGTACTCCAAATCTCTCTGCATTTGTGATTGGTTTGCCTGTAGAGATGAGAAAAGCCTTTCAGATAAGTCTGTGTAAATGTTAACAATTTTACCCCCAAGGAGTCTGTATGCCTCAGTTAGTGCAGCCAACTCTACTCTTTGCCCTGGGCAATTCGGTAGGAGCGGTTCAGCTTCGACTACTTGATGTAATGTGGTTACTGCATGCCCCGTGAAGAATCTGCCATCCTACGCATATCTGCTCCCATCTACAAAGAACTTGAAGTGTGGGTTTTGTAATGGAGTCTCTTACATGTGAGAACCCTGCTGTCTCTTGTGACATTAGTTCTAGACAGTCATGTTGATGATGGGCGTCAACCAGTTTATTGTCAGTCATGTATTTTTCAAAAAGAGATTGTCTAGAATCATCCTTCTCCCTCCTTTGAATCCAGAGGAAATATTGGAGCTGGATTCATATTGTTGTAATGTGACATATTTTTAGGCAAAAGGAGGGCACATTGCATCCCAAGGTGTCTGTCAGTATGAATTTAAATTATAGTTGTGATACTATACTATTGATGTTGTGAGATGTATGGATTGTGATTGTGTACAACAGGACAATTTCTGTGGCTTTGTCCAGTAAAGCTGTAACAGCCTCCATTGCTCATACAAATGGCGGGGGCCCATAGCTGCAGGGTCCAGTTTACAAGAGCAATAGGCAACTAATCTCTGTCCCTGTTGTTGTGTAACTAAAGCAGTACCGTGCCCCTGTTTCTCAATACAGTACATGTTAAAAGGTTTTTGGGCATGGCACAAAGAAGAAAACGTCTTGTCACAGTGAATGACAACTGGGCACCAGTCCATTCCTGAACTACAGTTCAGAGGCATCAAACTAAACAAAACAAATAGAACAATACATGTTAGGTACAAAGCAGAAACGAAAACCAACCAAACAGAATTAATGACCAAAAACATAGAAGGAACACTACAAAATAACAAACAAATATATGGTAAATAAATGTCTTAATACTGCTGCATAATTGAACAGGGACTTGGGAAAGACTGGTTTGTTGTCAGGTGACCTGCAGGTTTTTATTTATAATTATCTTATATCCTTTGTTCTTGGTTTATGTGTATCTTTGTTTCTGTATAAACGGTAGTTCAGTGCTACAGCTGTGTGTGCTGCTACCTTGTATCCTTTGTATGTGGGTGCTTTTCTTCCCCCGTTTCCCAAAATTTTTGATAAGCAGCTTAAGGAATGCACTCTGTTCTCTTTGTTTGCATACGCGGCGCAATAACGAGTGACGTCATTCGTCATTGTGTCTCGCAGCGCATAGCAACGACGCAGGGGACGCCACACCAGAGACCAGAAGCAGCGCGGACCCGACCCCGGCAGCAGATAATTATACAACCGGGGATGGGGGAGGCAACAGGGCAGTGGCGCCGGCAATGGGTGCCGCTGCCCCCTCTCTCCGCCTGGCTATCGGCGCCGCTGCCCCATTGCCGACAACGCTTAGCTGCAATGGGGCAGCGGCACCGATAGCCAGGGGGAGAGAAGGGGCAGCGGTGCCGATAGCAGGGGGAGATAAGCGGCAGCAGGGCTCTAGACCCCAGTACAGGCAGGGGCAGAGAAGCCGGCAGCGACGGCAGGTCTCTGCACCAGCAAAAGCCGCTGCAGTTCATTGATTTAAAGCGCCCGCTTTAAATCATTGAACTGCAGCGGCTTATCGGCGTATAACATGCAGATAGACTTTGGGCTAAAAATGTTAGCCTAAAAAATGCGTGTTATATGCCGATAAATAGGGTATTAACATTTTCTACAGTTCCAACAAACTTTTGGACTCTTCTTCTCTACCCATAAACCTAGTACCATTGTATCACTTACATGAACACTTTCACCTTTTATTACCTCTAAGATATCTTCTGCCATGCTGCTACAGCTTCACTCATTTCATCTACCTACAGAGGGCATACCTGTTTTCTTAAAAACTTTCTTCAGTTCCTTCACAGCATATTTACCTTCTCCAATACTCACTATATCACAGGCGCAATGGAGCCCATCCTTGGCCCCAAATTCCCCATTCTACCTCGAATGGTATTGCTCAACTTTCCAGAGCAAGTTTTACCACTTCCTCAATATTTTCCTAAACAAGATTCTCACTTGTTCAACTTTCAGAACAGAACCTCCATCTGCTCAGTATCTTCCTCAAGATTGCCTCTCCTCCTGTTTCTGCAGTAGCCCTCTGTTTTCAACCAACAACAAGTTACACTTCCCACTAAGTATACACCACAATAACAACTTCCAAGACACCAACTATTCTAACACAAGGGCATACGCCATTTGACAGTTTGGCACATGTCCCCATACATCTCAGAACAAAAAAATACAATTGACTACTTTATCTCTAGAAGTATGTTTTATAAAAATCAAGATACAAAGTATGTATATTAGAAAAAGCCATCAAAACTAGAGCTTCAATGTAATACTGATCCTTTTTAAGTATTATTATTATTATTATTATTATTATCATTGTTTCCTTTATGTTTGCGATCTGTTTTACAAAGTGTTTAGTTAAAATTCATAGGGGCACATGTTTCAATGCATTGACTAAACAACAGAAAGTAGTTTCTGATTAGGTGGTGTGATAATGACATATATTTGCACACCATCACAGCACATGATATTGGGTGTTGCTTTAAGGGGATACTCCATTTCCAGTCACTTAGAAGGGCATTTATCATTGTTGCTTCGGTAAGCGAGTTCTTTAGTAGTTTTTTTTTTTTTTTTGCTTTGGTTTTGCTTATGTGTGACACATTTATCATACTGTCACAGGGGGATTGATAAATTCACATAGGTTCACATAAGCAAAAAAAAAAAACTATAAATCAATTTAGCACACATAAGCAAAAACCAATAAATGATTTCAGAACACTACTTTGTAACCCCCCTCAAGCCGCAGCTGTGAAAATAATATTTTGTTTAATATTAATAAAATGGTTAACAAGGGCTTGTGGGGGAGTGTTTTTAAAATAAATGTTTTATAAACGTGTTGTGTTTTTTAAATTTTATTTACTTTACAGGCTTAGTGTTACGCCTAGCGCTCCGGGTCCCCGCTCCTCCCCGGAGCGCTCACGGCGTCTTTCTCCCTGCAGCGCCCCGGTCAGTCCCGCTGACCGGGAGCGCTGCACTGTCTTGGCCGTTGGGGATGCGATTCGCACAGCGGGACGCGCCCGCTCGCGAATCGCATCCCAGGTCACTTACCCGTCCCGGTCCCCTGCTGTCATGTGCTGGCGCGCGCGGCTCCGCTCTCTAGGGCGCGCGCGCGCCAGCTCTCTGAGACTTAAAGGGCCAGTGCACCAATGATTGGTGCCTGGCCCAATTAGCTTAATTGGCTTCCACCTGCTCCCTGCCTTTATCTGACCTCCTCCCATGCACTCCCTTGCCGGATCTTGTTGCCTTGTGCCAGTGAAAGCGTTTAGTGTGTCCAAAGCCTGTGTACCTGAACTTCTGCTACCCATCCTGACTACGAACCTTGCCGCCTGCCCCCGACCTTCTGCTACGTCTGACCTTGCCTCTGCCTAGTCCTTCTGTCCCACGCCTTCTCAGCAGTCAGCGAGGTAGAACCGGTCCACTAGCACGGTCCACGCCAATCCCTCGCTGACACAGAGGATCCACTACCTGGAAGCCGAATCGTGACAGTAGATCCGGCCATGGATCCCGCTGAGGTGCCGCTGCCAAGTCTCGCTGATCTTCCCACGGTGGTCGCTCAGCAATCGCAGCAGATTGCCCAACAAGGACAGCAGCTGTCGCAGTTGACCGCCATGTTACAGCAACTTCTGCCTCTGCTACAGCAGCAACCATCTCCTCCGCCAGCTCCTGCACCTCCTCCGCAGCGAGTGGCCGCTCCTAACCTCCGCTTGTCCCTGCCGGACAAATTTGATGGGGACTCTAAACTCTGCTGTGGATTTTTGTCTCAGTGTTCCCTGCATATGGAGATGTTGTCGGACTTGTTTCCTTCAGAACGGTCTAAGGTGGCGTTCGTAGTAAGCCTTCTTTCAGGAAAGGCCTTGTCTTGGGCCACACCGCTCTGGGACCGCAATGATCCTGCCACAGCCACAGTCCAGGCCTTCTTCGCTGAACTCCGGAGTGTCTTCGAGGAGCCAGCCCGAGCTTCTTCTGCCGAGACTGCCCTGTTGAACCTGGTCCAGGGTAATTCTTCAGTGGGCGAGTACGCCATCCAATTTCGTACTCTTGCCTCCGAGTTATCATGGAATAACGAGGCTCTCTGCGCGACCTTTAAAAAAGGCCTATCCAGTCGCATCAAGGATGTGCTGGCCGCACGAGAGATTCCTGCCAATCTGCAAGAACTCATCCATCTAGCTACCCGCATTGACATGCGTTTTTCTGAGCGACACCAAGAGCTCCGCCAGGAAAAAGACTTAGATCTCTGGGCACCTCTCCCACAGTATCCGTTGCAATCTACGCCTGGGCCTCCCGCCGAGGAGGCCATGCAAGTGGATAAGTCTCGCCTGACCCAGGAAGAGAGGAATCGCCGTAGGGAAGAAAATCTCTGTCTTTACTGTGCCAGTACCGAGCATTTCTTGGTGGATTGCCCTATCCGTCCTCCACGCCTGGGAAACGCACGCACGCACCCAGCTCACGTGGGTGTGGCGTCTCTTGGTTCCAAGTCTGCTCCTCCACGTCTCACGGTACCCGTGCGGATTTCTTCTTCAGCCAACTCCTCCCTCTCAGCCGTGGCCTGCTTGGACTCCGGTGCCTCTGGAAATTTTATTTTGGAGTCGTTTGTTAATAAATTCAGCATCCCGGTGACCCGTCTCGTCAAGCCGCTCTACATTTCCGCGGTCAACGGAGCCAGATTGGACTGCACCGTGCGTTACCGCACAGAGCCCCTCCTCATGTCTATTGGACCCCACCTTGAGAGGATTGAGTTCTTCATTCTCCCCAACTGTACCTCTGAGGTCCTCCTCGGTCTGCCTTGGCTCCGGCTTCATTCCCCCACCATTGATTGGACCACCGGGGAGATCAGGAACTGGGACTCTGCCTGCCACAGGAAGTGCCTCTCCCCCCCTCCCAGTCCCGTCAGGCAAGCCTCTGTGCCTCCCCATGGCCCCCGTCCTGGTGTCACACTGCCCCGTGCCAGGCCTCGCCCTCTGCCCTCCCTCCCCATTCCCACTCCTGCTGTACTGCCTGCCGTTGAGGAAACCCTCCATTCTTTCCCGGTGTCCTCATCCCAGGGGAGGCAGTTACCGGACAAAGAGAAGGGGAGACCTAAGGGGGGGGGGGGGTACTGTTACGCCTAGCGCTCCGGGTCCCCGCTCCTCCCCGGAGCGCTCACGGCGTCTTTCTCCCTGCAGCGCCCCGGTCAGTCCCGCTGACCGGGAGCGCTGCACTGTCTTGGCCGTTGGGGATGCGATTCGCACAGCGGGACGCGCCCGCTCGCGAATCGCATCCCAGGTCACTTACCCGTCCCGGTCCCCTGCTGTCATGTGCTGGCGCGCGCGGCTCCGCTCTCTAGGGCGCGCGCGCGCCAGCTCTCTGAGACTTAAAGGGCCAGTGCACCAATGATTGGTGCCTGGCCCAATTAGCTTAATTGGCTTCCACCTGCTCCCTGCCTTTATCTGACCTCCTCCCATGCACTCCCTTGCCGGATCTTGTTGCCTTGTGCCAGTGAAAGCGTTTAGTGTGTCCAAAGCCTGTGTACCTGAACTTCTGCTACCCATCCTGACTACGAACCTTGCCGCCTGCCCCCGACCTTCTGCTACGTCTGACCTTGCCTCTGCCTAGTCCTTCTGTCCCACGCCTTCTCAGCAGTCAGCGAGGTAGAACCGGTCCACTAGCACGGTCCACGCCAATCCCTCGCTGACACAGAGGATCCACTACCTGGAAGCCGAATCGTGACACTTAGTAGTGTAAGCCGTCTTATAGACGGAGTTCATTACTAAGGCAGGGCTTAGCATTAGCCCGAAAAACAGCTAGTGCTAACCCCCAATTATTACCCCAACACCCACTGCCACAGGGGTGCTGGGAAGAGCCGGCACCAACAGGCCCGGAGCATCAAAAATGGTGCTCCTGGGCCTAGGTAGTAACAGGCTGGAGTTATCTAGGCTATGTCAGGCTGTTGCTGCTTGGTTGTTATCTGGCTGAGAATAAAAATATGGGGAACCCCACACATTTTTGGTATAAGTAATTATTAAAAAAAATAAAAACACATAAGGTTCCCCCTATTTTTATTCTCAGCCAGATACTAACCAACCACTACTAACACTTAAAAAAAAAACACTCCCCCACAAGCCACTGTTAACCATTTTATTTACATTAAACAAAAAACAAAAAAACACTGGTCATCGTAGTAGTCCTCCGAATCTGAAGAAGTCCACAGGATACACGGATCTGAAATGAAAAGAAAAAACACAGAAAATAGGTTAGTACATTTGTCACCCACCTGCACATCTCCTGCCGCCTGTGCCGCACGACTACAACCCCCTGCATGTCCTTGCAGTAAGGGCATGCTGGGAGTTTTAGTCCTGCTGCGCGGGCGGGAGGTGTGCAGGTGGGTTCAAGCTTGTCACCTGCACATCTGATGCCCACCAGCCTGCGTTGCAGGACTACAACTCCCAGCATGTCCTTATTGTAAGGGCATGCTGGGAGTTGTAGTAGCGCAGCGCAGGAGGGTGACAAGAAAGCCAGGGAAGCAGACGGCATTGTGCTAGCTCCCTGGCTTCCCAGCGGGGAAAATTAAGTCATGGCACTGTAACTTCATGTTTCCTTCTGGCAGCTGTGATTGCCCAGGTGGTCTGAAAACTTGTCACCCGCCCGCACATCTTCCGCCCGCGCTGCACCACTATAACTCCCAGCATGTCCTTACAATAAGGACATGCTGAGAGTTGTAGTCCTGCGGTGCGGGCAGATAACATGAAAGCCAGGGAAGTGGCCGGCATTGTGCTCGCTCCCTGGCTTCCCAGTGGGGAAAATGAAGTCATGGCACTGTAACTTCATGTTTTTCTCTGGCAGCTGTTATTAACCAGTCACACAAAAAGGCTTACACTTGCGACTTTTTGAAGGGGGTTTGCGTCTTTTTTTTTTTTTTTTGCTTACGTACAACTTTTGCGCTTGATAAATTCCCGACCACTGCAAAGTGAAAACTGAAATTTGCTTAAAGAGGTACTCCAGTGGTCAACATATTTTTCCATGTTGACTTACACTATTTGTTTTGTTTCATTTCTATTCTTGTTGTTTAAGCGACTCTATTTCCCTTCTTTGTTGTCTTTTTATCCCCCACTTTGTTTTGCTATCTTTGCTTCCATTTCCTGTTTCTTGCTGTGCTGAAAACTACAAATCCCAGCATGCCACATGCCTTGCTAGTTTGGGGAGGCTCCTTTTTTTTTTTTTTTTCGCCCTTTATCCACCCCATCATTTTCCCGGGTTGGCCCCTTTATACACAGCACACTAATATAATCAACCCTGGTTGGGATACACTGGCATAAACACACAAAAGGGACTACAACTCCCAGCATGTGTCATTCAGGAGTCTTCAGTCTGTGGTATAACACCAGCATGCGGCCTCGGTAGTCTCCTGAGGGTTGTAGTTCACCACACCATTATAGGGCATACACCAGTGTTTCCCAACCATGGTGCCTCCAGGTGTTGCAAAACTACTACTACCAGCATGCCCGGATAGCCAAAAGCTGTCCGGGCATGCTGGGAGTTGTAGTTTTGATACAGATGAAGACACCCTGGTTGGGAAACAATGCACTTTGTTTGCAATATATAGAGGAGTACTATCAGACAGGAGAGAGCACAGAGGAGTACTATCAGACAGGAAAGAGCACAAAGGAGTACCATCAGACAGGAGAGAGCACAGAAGAGTGCTATCAGACAGGAGAGAGCACAGAGGAGTACTATCAGACAGGGGAGAGCACAGAGGAGTGCTATCAGACAATAGAGAGAACAGAGTAGTACTATCAGACAGGAGAGAGCACAGAGGAGTGCTGTCAAACAGGAGAGAGCACAAAGGAGTGCTGTCAGACAGGAGAGAGCAGAGAGGAGTGCTGTCAGACAGGAGAGAGTAGTACATAGAGGAATACTAGCCCACCCTCACTTACTGAACTTTGTCCATGCCTGTGCTTCAGCTTAGACAAAGACAGGATTTTATCAGCCATGATTTCCATAAGAAGGGTATACATTTTATTATAAAGTATATTAGAAAGGTTAATGTTTTGCCAAGATGTACAACATATAAAAAGTTTTTGTATCTGACAGTGCCTATTTAAGACCAGCATGTGAGACACCAGTCTTGATAAATCCCTCTTTAGACTGCACAGTTTAAAAACGCACCAAACCAAAATAACACAGTGGCTCACACTGTATGGTGAATAAAGCCCGTATACAGACTATCTAGTCAGTTGGCCTACAATACTCTAAAATGTTACACCTCAAATTTAAGCAATTTTTGGTGCATGGTGGGACATAATGTAGGCCACACTCCTTTTCTAGTGAAGCCATGCCCACTTTCCATTACGTTACTCCCCCTAATAAAGTGTCTAAAACTTAATAAACTAAAATAAATGTCGTGCCAGTCAGTTTTTTGACAGGTTTTTTAGAATATTTTTTTCCCTATAGGTATAAAAATACATTAGTCATGAAAAATTGTACACCAAATAAAGTAATTTAAAAACCAACGCATATAAAAAAAAAAAATCTAACTTTGTCTAGTCTCAAAGGCAAACAATTGCCCTGGACTCAAAGTGGTTACTTTATACAGCTCCAGCCCCATTGGTGGCAGCACTGAAATGCATAGAACAGAATTATATTCCCCTAACATGAAATATTTATTGCTGTATTGAGCTGGGTACAGGATTGTTAGAATTATTGGTAATTTTGATATTTAAAAAATAATAAAAGTAAAAAAAAAAAAAAAACTCTTACTTTATCTTGCATTTTGATACTTTTAATGGGCTTCAGGCCAAGTTTTGCTGTGCATATTGTAATTTTTCACGTATGGTTAAAATAGAAGGGTACAAGTAAAAAAGTAGGTGGTAATCATATAGCAAAATTAGGTTTTATGATTACATTACGCATTCAGTTTCTTTTATGTAACAGAAGTTCACAGATTATCTAAATGGAACAGGGACAACAATATGCTGATTACAGCATGAAATGACATTAAAGTAATTGTCCAAGTGTATAATAGTAAAAAAAAAAAAAAAAAAAATTACTACTATAACATCAGATCTGTGATTTGGTAAGCTATCTTGCGACCATCTAAAAAATTTTGACTGATTGGAAAAAAGTTCTGTTTATTCTTCTCAAACAGCGCTGCTCTTGTCCTTGGGCTGCATTTGGTATTGCACATTAGCCTAAGTCAACTGAATGGGGTTTAAAGGATGCTATGAAGGGGAACAAATCTAATCAATTGGTATCAGATTTGTAAATTACAAAAAAAGAAAAATAAATAATAATAATAGCTGGGGCCGACACGCCTCCTGTAGGGATGAGCAAATCAAATCTGATGAATCTATATTCATTACGAATTTCAGGAAAAATTTGATTCACAACAAATGAGAATAGTACTTCATTAACCCCTTAAGGTTTTTCCGTTTTTGCACTTTCATTTTTCCTCATCACCTTGTAAAAATCATAGCGCTTTCAATTTTGCACATAAAATTCCATATGATGGTTATCTTTTGCGTCACCAATTCTACTTTGCAGTGACATTAGTCATTTTACCAAAAAATGCATGGCGAAATGGAAAAAAAATTCATTGTGTGACAAAATTGAAGAAAAAATTTCATTTTGTAAATTTTGGGGGCTTCCGTTTCTACGCAGTGCATTTTTCGGTAAAAATGCACCTTAACTTTATTCTGTAGGTCCGTACGGTTAAAATGATACCCTACTTATATAGGTTTCATTTTGTCGTACTTCTGAAAAAAATCATAACTACATGCAGGAAAATGTATACGTTTAAAATTGTCATCTTCTGACCCCTATAACTTTTTTATTTTCCGCATATGGGCCAGTATGAGGACCGTATTCTGAATCTTATATCGGTACCATTTTTGCATTGATCAGACTTTTTGATCGCTTTTTATTCATTTTATTATGATATAAAAAGTGACCAAAAATATGCTATTTTGGACTTTGGAATTTTTTTGCATGTACGCCATTGACCGTGCAGTTTAATTAATGATATATTTTTATAGTTCGAACATTTACGCAAGTGGCGATGCCTAGGTGATCGGGACATCGCAATTTTATCGCGATAGTCCCGATCAGCCCGACTGAGCTGCCGGGAAGCTTTTGCTTTCCTTTTCGACGTGGCTGAAGGTTTAATAGCACGCCGCGTGACCCCGTTTTAAACATTGGGAGCGGGCGCAGGGCATACAGGGTCCTGCATCCTTAACCCCTTAACGACCACGGATGTTCTGGTTTGGCCGGACTTTTTTGTCACATTTTATAAAAAAAATAATAATAAAAAATTATCTAAAAGTTTTATATATGCAAATGTAGTATGAATAAAAAGTAAAGATGATGGGGCAAAAAATGAGCTCTCATACCACCCTATATACGGAAAAATGAAAAAGTTATAGGTGGTCAAAATAGGGCCATTTTAGATTACTGATTTTGTACAAAAAGTTTTAGATTTCTTTTAAGCGGTACAAAAATATAAAAGTATCTAGCCATAGGTATAATTTTAATTGTATTGACCCACAGAATAAAGAACACATGTCATTTTCACCGTAAAGTGTATAGTGTGAAAACAAAACCCTCCAAAATGTGCAAAATTGTGGTTTTCATTTAAATTTCCTCCCTAAAAAATAATTTTTGGGGTTTGCCATACATTTTATGGTAAAATGAGAGGTTTCATTACAAAGTATAATTGGTCACGCAAAAAACAAGCCCTTATATGGGTCTGTAGATGGAACTATAAAAGAGTTATGGATTTTAGAAGGCGAGGAGGAAAAAACAAAAAGGCAAAAATACAATTGGCCTGGTCCTTAAGGTTAAAATGGGCTTGGTCCTTAAGGAGTTAAAAGGTTAAACTCCATTTAATGCGGTCCAGGCTCCAGGGAATCTAAAATGGCGGATCCACATGTGAGGACATGGGGCAAGGAATCCTGGGAAGGCGGCAGGCGTGATGACCCTTAATCACATGCAGCATGCAGCCTATCAGCCGCCAGTCACCTCTGTGATGTCACAGCTCTATATAATCAGCAGCCATCTTGCAGCCAGTCCCTTCAGCCTTTTATTGCAGAGCGAGAGAAGAACAGACAGCAGTGTGTGTTGCACAGAAAATAATTTTTACAGCAGTGATTAACCTCCCAGTCACATCAGCGTTCTATTGTAGAGAGAGAGGGACAGAGAACAGTGTGAGTTGCATAGAAAAGCATATTTACAGCAGCGATTCACCTCCCAGTCACATCAGCATTCTATTGCAGAGATGGACAGAGAGCAGAGAGTTGCACAGAAAAGCTTTTTTACTGCAGCGATTCAACTCAAGCCCAAATCCAGTCTAAAAGCAATGATAGGGAAGCAAGTGAGATTGAGAGAGAAAGAGCAATTTGTGGTGTAGTACACAGCGACTGGTGTGTACAACAACTGAAAAGCTAATATTAGCCAGTCAGTTAGGGCGATCAGAGCACTAACAGCATATTGTCCTCTATTAAGTGTAACCTGTGCGTACCAAGTTGTGTACCATTTTGTTTCTGTTAAAGTCTTAAGGGCCTAGATACTGTGAAAGGCCAGTCAAAAGTACACAACGGATGGTGTTGTAGACAAATACTGTTTTAAGTGTACTGGAGCACATTGTCCTCTCCTCCCCTCATCAGTGCATACGTACATCTAAATGGTGTACCATTTTGTTCCTGTTAAAGCCTTAAGGGCCTAGATATTGTGAAAAGCCAGCAAAAAGATGCTGGTGTTCTAGACAAATACTGTTTTAAGCGTAGTGGAGCGTATTGTACTCCCCTCATATACACACTAAGTATTTCAGGCAGAGAAGTGGCAGGACATGCACAGAGGAATGGCAGAGGCCTAAATTCATCAGGTAGAGGTCACAGAAGACAAGGGGCGAGTGGCAGCAGGAGTCGCAGCGAGAGGCCTGAGCTCCCTGTAAAAACTAGCGGTCTTGTCTCGACCAGCAACCCATCTACCTTCCTCGATTGGTTAACATGGTAATCCACTTCATCAAAAATAACATCTGATACCCCCAGTTAACAGTCGGTGGATTCCTCAGACACAACCCTCAGTTAGCATGACCCAGGAGCAATCCCTGGCCTCCCATTGCCTCTGTCCTATGCTGTTCCCTCCCCCACAGAAATATCTTATGCTATGGGTTCAGCTCCACTATTTAGTGAGGACTATCTACTAGCGGACAGCCAGCAGCTACTGCCCAGCCAAGAAGTGGAGGAGCCATCAGCCGCTTCCTCCACTAGGCGGGCAAGTAGTGATGAGGAGAGTGGCGTGGGAAGTGGTGTTGCGAGCGTTCATGCTCCTGAATCAGACACTTTTGAAGAACCTAAGGAGGACATCAGTGATGTGCAGACTCTTGTTGTTGATGATAAAGCCAATCGCACTTGGGAGCCTGGTGCAAAAGGGGCTTTGTTATCATCAGGAGAAGAGGGTTGCAGGTTGCCCGTAAGTAAGCAGCTGAGCCAGCAAGGTGGTAGCATGGTTGTCAGTCAGCATGGTGGCAGAAGTGGAAAGTCTGGAGCCAAATATGCCTGGTGTAGACCACCTGCTTCGCAGCGGCCCACCTTCCCGGGGGGTAGTGGAACAGGAATTCCTGGAGATGGCGGCAGTAGCAGTCAGTCAATGCGGACTGTTGGTGGGAAAATCAGCTACTCGGCGGTGTGGCAGTTATTCATCAAGCATCCGGAGGATGTTAACTTGGCAACATGCAAGATGTGTCGGCAGAAGGTGATGCATGGCCAGCGTCCCAATGTTGGCACCACGGCCCTGCGTCAACATATTCAACATCACCATAAAGCGGCCTGGGAGAACCGTGGCTCCGATGTGGTGATCCAGCCTGCTGCATCACTCAGTGGCACACCACTCCCTGTTTCAGCAAGCCAAAGCTCCACCACCTCAGCCGAAGTAAGCTGTGTGTCATACCCATCTTCTGTCGCTCCAGATGCTCCTTCTACTTCGAGTCAATCATTCCGCCAGCAATTCATCGGCGAATCAATGTCCAACGCCCACTCATCCAACGGTGCAGAAGCTGAATGTGCTCCTGTCCAAGTTGCTGGTGCTACAGTCCCTCCCTTCTCAAGTGTTGGACTCTGCACCTTTCAGAGAACTGATGGCTTGTACCGAGCCGAGGTGGAGATAATTTATTTGCGAAGAAGGCAGTACCATCCCTGCACAATTTTGTGGAAGAGAAGGTGGGCCAGTCCTTGAGCCTGTCGGTGTGTACCAAAGTGCACGGCAGTGCCAACGTGTGGAGCTGTAACTATGGTCAGGGACAATACATGTCCTTTACGGCCCACTGGGTGAATGTGGTTCCTTCACAGCCACAACAGCAACTTTGACAGGTCACGCCGCTTCCGCCTCCACGCTCTCAGGCTGTTGGTCCTGCAACAGTGTGCACAGTGTGCAACTCCACCATGTCCTTAGCCTCCACTGCACGGACAAGTCTCAGTGCCCCTCCAGCATACCATGTGTTCAGGGCACGGCGGTGGCACGCTGTTCTTCACATGGTTTGCCTTGGAGAACAGAGTTACACAGGGGAGGAACTGCTAAATGAAATTCATCAAGAAATAGAATCATGGCTTAATCCATGAAAACTAGAAATGAGTGACCAACAACGGAAATAAAATCTTGTCTGCACTGCAACAAGGAAGCCTGAGACATGCGCCCTGCATGGCATACGTGTTCAATCTGGTTGTCAAGCGGTTCCTGAAGTGTTCCCCCATCTGCAAGACATCCTAACAATGTGAAGGAAACTTTGCATGCACTACAGCCACTCGTATACCGCAAAGCACACCCTCCTTGACCTGCAGCGTCAGAACGGCATCCCCCAACATAGTATGATTTGCTACGTTTCCACTTGTTGGAATTCCACCCTCCATATGTTGGACCGATTAGACGAATAGAGAAAAGCCATCACCAATTTCTTGATGATCAAAGCGGATAGGGTGACTCCCCTGTGTGACTTCAATGTCAATCAGTGGCAGCTCATACATGACACCTGCCGTTTGCTCAGGCCCTTTAAGGAAGCCACATTCTTAGTCAGCCGCCAGGATTACGGGATGAACAACGTCATTCACTGCTTCATCTACTACAACACGTGTTGGAAACAATCACTGGTCAGACCACAGGAGACGTGGCACCTACATCTCACGGCCTGAATGGTGAAGGAAGCTGCAAAGGCTGCAGTGCTCCTGTTCCCCCACAGTTATGATACAAAGTGTACAGGTGGATGGGCAATGTGGAAATTTCTGTTTAAGTCTCTTGCAGGAACCAGCTATGCATGCTGAGAGAGACCAATGGAAGAAGAAAGAGGTGGTACAGGGCAAAGACGGCATATGGAGAGTTGGTAAGAAACTGTATGTGCCAGCATGTCTTGTACCCCGTGGTAACATATATGACTCCATACACTAAGCAGAGGGGTGCTATGTATGTAGCAATGTCGGTACATTGGATGGCCTCAGGATTCAACAATGCAGAAAGAAGGTTTGTACAGACATCATCATTTACATCTGTTATGACCTAGGTAAAACAATGAAGGTGCCTGACCAACACGCTCCATAATCATCTTACCTGTTTCAGAGAATGTGAGTAGACTTCATCTAACTGCCTGGGGTGGGGCAGTATCAGTATGTCCTCATCTGACTGTACTGATCTCTAACTATAAATACAGTAAAAAATACATAGTTACATAGTTACATAGTTAGTACGGTCGAAAAAAGACATATGTCCATCAAGTTCAACCAGGGAATTAAGGGGTAGGGGTGTGGCGCGATATTGGGGAAGGGATGGGATTTTATATTTCTTCATAAGCATTAATGTTATTTTGTTCCAGGAATGTATCTAATTCTGTTTTAAAGCTGTTAATTGTTCCTGCTGTGACCAGTTCCTGAGGTAGACCGTTCCATAAATTCACAGTCCTCACGCTAAAGAAGGCGTGTCGCCCCTTGAGACTAAACTTTTTCTTCTCCAGACGGAGGGAGTGCCCCCTCGTCCTTTGGGGGGGTTTAACCTGGAACAGTTTTTCTCCATATTTATTGTATGGGCCATTAATATACTTATATACGTTTATCATATCCCCCCTTAAACGTCTCTTCTCAAGACTAAACAATTGTAACTCCTTTAATCGCTCCTCATAGCTAAGATGTTCCATGCCCCATATTAGTTTAGTCGCGCGTCTCTGCACCCTTTCCAACTCCGCAGTGTCCCTTTTATGGACAGGTGCCCAAAACTGAACAGCATATTCCAGGTGAGGCCGTACCAATGCTTTATAAAGGGGGAGTATTATGTCCCTGTCCCTTGAGTCCATGCCTCTTTTGATACATGACAATATCCTGCCGGCTTTTCAAGCAGCAGCCTGACATTGTATGCTATTCTGTAGTCTGTGATCTACAAGTACACCCAGATCCTTCTCTACAATTAAGAACCTTTTATAATGTTGTGCCTAGTTCAGATTCTGTAATTGTCACCTATTTCCTTAAAACCTATGAGGGTGTTTCAGGAAATAAGTGAGGAAAGAGAAGCAGGGATCATTCATATGATGATCCCGTATAGATGTAGCTAAGATATATTCTCTGATAACTGTTAAATCTATGTCTGTAAATAACCATGGTTGTTCCAGAGGGAAAGATACTCACAACGGATTGTTAGGATGTGACGTTGTATGAGGAGAATCAGTGGGTGAGCATGTACAAATAGGGGGGTGAAATAGGAGAATCAGTGGGTGAACATGTACAAATAGTGGGGTGAAATAAGTATTTCAGTGGGTGATAATGTTATAAAGAAAATGACTACTTGGTGTAAGATTATAGAAAGAATAGACCTAGCTAGCGGGATGAGTAAATGGTAACTATCGTAACGTATGGGATACTTTGGGATATGAAGCTTAGAATCCGATTAGAAGGGAATTGAACTGGAGAATACACATTAGTCAAGACACGTCTGCCCATACACATTTCCATTACCAAACCAAAAAGGAACCCAAACCACACTCTAGAAGTAAATGTGCAGCCCCTGCTAGGAGTC
Organism: Hyla sarda; assembly: GCF_029499605.1. Classification (NCBI taxonomy): domain Eukaryota; kingdom Metazoa; phylum Chordata; class Amphibia; order Anura; family Hylidae; genus Hyla; species Hyla sarda. The sequence continues at coordinate 94,983,514 of NC_079194.1, forward strand.
TTGATCCATTTGTGTATATTGATGTTATAGGAGTTCCAGATGAGTTTAAAGCTATAGGTTAAGTAAAAAGCCGGAGTTGAGTCAATAATATCCCAGCCAATACAGGAGCGGTAAAATAACCATACTCATAATTCTGATAATCTTGCTTTGTTGTGTGTTGTGTTTTGCCTTGCCTAAAGAAGAAGTGTGAGACGATCGTCAAGAATTCCAAGCCAGTGATGACAATGTGGACTTTGAGATTACAGATGAAGCCTATACCACATTACAGAGCTTCAATGCCATATATAAAACCAGTAAACTTTTGGGACAGCATCTGACTCCATATGTGTAAAGTCTGAGACTAAGGGGGTCCATGGACAAGCCATGGGTCGTCTAAAATACAATGAAACGTTCGTGAGAACACATTGGGGCAGATGAGTTAGGATGATGGAAATTAGGGAGAGCTAAAATGATCATTTTAAGGGGGGATTGTAATAGATGTATATATGTGTATATATATACTCGTATATGCTTACATATGTTTATGCATAACATTTTCCTTTAGGAGCCACCCCTCCCTCAATTCTATTTAGCTCCTTCCAGTCTGACCCTCCTCCCATCGTGTATTGTTTCTGAACAAAGAAGCCCGCCAAACATTTCCGGAAAAGCATACCTTCCCCCCTAGAGAGGGTGGGAACTTATGCTAAATACAGAAGTGATATAACCAAGTGGACAGCATAATAAAGGGCAGAAGCATTTGAAACTGACATAGGCTCCATTTGATTTACTTTGGTATATTTCGGTATATGAATTCTGTATACGGATTTGGCCGTGAGTAAGATAGTTACAAGAGCACTGATCAAATCCATATCAAAATGTTTAATATGGAAGGGGTTAATGTGTGTTTTTTTTAAACTTTTGTTAAACTTTTTTTTACATTTTATTGGTCCCTTAGGGGACTTTCAGGAGGAATCATTAGATTCCTCATACAGATCAATGGAGTTCCACAAAACTCCATTGATCTGTGTGATCTATGCTCATTTGGTCTACACAGAATTTGATAACTCTCCCATATGTTTCTAATGTATGTTTTTATACACAGGATCAGAGGCTTCCTCTTAGTATTGGTTTGCAGACCTCCATCCATGTAGGGGATAGAATAGGGTCTGGTGACAGGTTCTCATTTAATAATCCTGTCTGATTTTTTCCCATCATTTCAATACTTTCTTTTATTAAGATGTCCTTTGTGAAGGCAATTATTCATCTGTATTACTGATTTAATGAATAATTCAAGGTTACCTGATTTAAGCTAAACTCCCAATGCCACTCACTGATGCCACAGGCCACCTACTTATACTCTAAATTTAAAATAATAATGTTCTACAGACATTGTAGAAGAAGAAAATGAGGTATTCCATCCATGAACATAATTCTTTATCATTCATAGTGCAAGTGATAATATTAGATCATCCTGCTACGTCCTGACTACGCTACTGTGCCGCCTGCCTGGACCTTCTGCTATCCTGACAATGAGACTGAGATCCCCAGTGATAACTATGATAGGACACCCTTCTGCTGTTTAAAGGGATACTCCACTGGCCAGTGTTCGGAACTTAATGTTCTAAATGCTGCTGTTACATTATGCGCTCCGGCCGCACATCCTGGCCGTGAGCGCATGGCCCCGTTACCTGCCGCTGCCGGCGGGGCAGGGACTCGCATGGTGGGTCACGCTCACATGCGAGCCCAAGTCTGTCACTCACCTGGTGCTTCTCCTGCCCCCACCTCTCTACTTCTCTGCTCCGGCATGTGTGTCCCCGTTCCCCCAAGGGCACGTGCGTGCCGAAGCTTTAAGATTTAAAGGGCCAGTGCACTCATTAGTGTAGTTCACCTGCGGCTCATTGATAAATTCCTCCTCACTTCCCTGCCAGATCTTTGTTGCCTTGTGCCCGAGAGAAAGCATTCCTGAGAGTTGCCTTGCCGTGTATCTGATCCTTTGCTCTGTGACTTGACCTTGCTCCTCTGCCGCCTGCCTATTGAACTCCTGCTATGTCCTGACTACGCTACTGTGCTGCCTGCCTGGACCTTCTGCTTTCTTGACAATGAGCTGCCTTATCCCTCGTATGCCTTGCATCTCCTCAACCGCCTGTGTGGTCGAGCCGTGACAGGGGTAGCAACCTGGGTGCCGCCTGCCACAACAAGTCCATCCTGCTTTGTGGCGGGCTCTGGTGAAAACCAGCTGCACCTTAGACTCCACTACCTGGTCCAAGTCATCTACCACACAGGTCCAGTGGATCCACATCCACCGGAGTTTCTGTCTTCTGAAATGTGAGTGTTACAGTAAGTTCCTGCCATGGATCCCGCTGAGGTACCCCTGCCTGAAGTCGCAGATCTTCCCTTCGTTGTGGTACGTCAGTCTCTGCAGGCGCAGCAACTTACCCAACTGTCTGCTATGATACAACAGCTTTTGGCCTTGCAACAGCAGCAGCACCCGCATCCTGTCCCACTCCCTCCTCCAGCTCCTGCAGTGTCTTCTGGCTCCAAGCTACATCTACCATTACCCTCTAAATATGACAGTGATTCCAAGTTCTGCAGAGGCTTTGTTAAACAGTGCTCCAAGACTTTGGAGCTCATGTCTGAACTGTTTCCGACTGAACATTCTAAGGTGGCCTTTGTTATTATCCTACTGTCCGGAAAAGCCCTGGCCTAGGCTACACCGCTTTGGGACTGCGGTGATCCGGTAGCTTCCAACTTGACGTTTTTTCTGGCAGAATTTCGCAGTGTCTTTGAGGAACCCAGCACGTGCCTCTTCTGCTGAGACAGCTTTGCTGAACCTATGTCAAGGGAATTTTCTGTTGGTGACTTCAATTCCACACTCAAGCCTCAGAACTGGCATGGAATGATGAGACCTTGTGTGCCACATTCAAAAAAGGACTGTCAAGCAGGATTAACCTGTTAAGGACCAATGGCGTATAGATACGCCTTTGCTCCCTGGAACTTAAGGACCAAGGGCGTACCTGTACGCCTGTGGGAATTTCAGTCCCCGATGTGTGCCGGGAACGGACCGGGGTGACTGCTGATATCGATCAGCAGGCACTTCGTGCAAATGCCCGGGGGGGGGGGGGCATCAGACCCCCCCATGTCGGCGATCGGCGCAAATCGCAAGTGAATTCACACTTGCAATTTGCGCGATTCCGGGTCATTACGGGTCTATGGTTACCCGTTGAACCGGAAAAAGGGGGTTTCTAAACTGTAGCCCTCCAGATGTTGCAAAACTGCAAATCCCAGCATGCCCAAACAGCAAACAGCTGTCTCAGCATCCTGGGAGTTGTAGTTGCGTACCTCCAGCTGTTGCATAACTACATCTCCCAGCATGCACTTCGGCGATCAGTACATGCTGGGAGTTGTAGTTTTGCAACAGCTGGAAGCACATTGGTTGGAAAGTTAAGTAACAGAACCTAACTGAAGGTTTTCCATCCAGTTTGCCTCCAGCTGTTGCAAAAGTACAACTTCCAGCATGCACGGTCTGTCAGTGCATGCTGGGAGTTGTAGTTTGAAGCAGCTGGAGGTTTGCCTCCCCATGTGAATGTACAGGGTATATTCCCACAGGCAGGTTTACAGTAAGTTTCCTGCTTCAAGTATGAGCTGCGGCAAATTTTTTGCCACAGCACAAACTCCTAGCGGTAAGCTCACTGTAAACCTCCGCCAGAACGAATGTACCCTAAAAACACTACACTACACTACACTAACACATAATAAAGGGTAAAGCACTACATATACACCCCCTTACACTGTCTCCCCCAATAAAAATGAAAAACGTATTGTACAGCAGTGATCCCAAAACGGAGCCTCCAGCTGTTGCAAAACAACAACTCCCAGCATTTCCGGACAGCCACTGACTGTCCAGGCATGCTGGGAGTTTAGCAACAGCTAGAGGTACCCTGTTTGGGAATCACTGGCGTAGAATACCCCTATGTCCACCCATATGCAATCCCTAATTCAGTCCTCAAATGTGCATGTCGCTCTCTCACTTTGAAGCCCTGTCGTATTTCAAGGAAACAGTTTAGTGCCACATATGGGGTATTTCCGTACTCGGGAGAAATTGTACTACAAATTTTGGGGGGCTTTTTCTCCTTTTACCCCTTATGAAAAGGAAAAGTTGGGGTCTACACCAACCTGTTAGTGTAAAAAAAAATGTTTTTACACTAACATGCTGGTGTTGCCCTTTACTTTTTATTTTCACAAGAAGTAAAAGAAAGAAAAGACCCCCAAAATTTGTAACACAATTTCTCCTGAATACAGAAATACCCATTATGTGAGCGTAAAATGCTCTGCGGGCACACAGCAAGGCTCAGGAGTGAGAGCGCACATGTACATTTGAGGCCTAAATCGGTGATTTGCACAGTGGTGGCTGATTTTACAGCGGTTCTGAAATAAACACCAAAAAATAAATACCCACATGTGACCCCATTTTGGAAACTACACCCCTCATGGAATGTAACAAGGGGTATAGTGAACTTTAACACCCCAGAGGTGTTTCACAAATTTTCATTAAAGTTGGATGGGAAAATTAAAAAAAAATTCCCTAAAATGCTGATGTTACCCTAAATGTTTCATTTTCACAAGGGAAAATATTAAAATAGTCCCACAAAATTTGTAACCCCATTTCTCTTGAGTATATAAATACCCCATATGTGGATGTAAAGTGTTCTGCGGGCGAACTACAATGATCAGAAGAGAAGGAGCGCCATTGGGATTTTAAAGAGAAAATGTGTCTGGAATTGAAGGCCACATGTGTTTACAAAGCCCCCATAGGGCCATAACAATGAACCCCAACCACATGTGACCCCATTTTGGAAAGTACACCCCTCACGTAATGTAATAAGGGGTACAGTGAACATTTACACCCCACAGGTGTCTGACAGATTTTTTGAACAGTGGTCCCTGAAAATGAAAAATGTAATTTTTCATTTGCTCAGCCCACTGTTCCAAAGATCTGTCAAACGCCAGTAGAGTAAAAATACTCACTGCGCTCCTTATTAAATTCTGTGAGGGGTGTAGTTTCCAAAATGGGGTCACATGTGGGGGGGTCCACTGTTCTGGCACCACGGAGGGCTTTGTAAACGCACTTCCATTCCAAACAAATTCCCTTTCCAAAAGCTCAATGGCGCTCCTCCTCTTCTGAGCATTGTAGTGTGCCAGCAGAGCACTTGACGTCCACACATGGGGTATTTCCATACTCAGAAGAAATGGGGTTACAAATTGTGGGGGTCATTTTCTCCTTTTACCCCTTGTACAAATGTAAAATTTGGGGGAAAACCAGCATTTTAGTGAAAAAATTTTTTTTTTCATCTCCACATCCAAATTTTACAAAAAGTCATGAAATACCTGTGAGGTGTTAAGGCTCACTGTACCCCTTGTTACATTTCTTGAGGGGTGTAGTTTCCAAAATAGTATGACATGTGTTTTTTTGCTGTTCTGGCACCATAGGGGCTTCCTAAATGCAACATGCCACCCAAAAACCATTTCAGGAAAATGTGCTTTAAAAAGCCAAATGTGACTCCTTCTCTTCTGAGCATTGTAGTTCGCCCGCAGAGCATTTTATGTCCTTAAATGGGGTATTTCCATACTCAGAAGAGATGGGGTTACAAATTTTGGGGGGCATTTTCTCCCATTACCCTTTACAAAAATGGTAAATTTGGGAAAAAAACTGCACTTTAGTGAATTTTTTTTTTTCATTTACACATCTGACTGTAACAAAAAGTCATCAAACACCTGTGGGGTGTTACAGCTCACTGGATCCCTTTTTACATGCCTTGAGGGGTGTAATTTCCAAAATGGTATGCCATGTGGGGGGTTTTCTGCTGTTTTGGCACCATAGAAGCTTCCTAAATGTGACATGCCCCCCAAAAACCATTTCAGAAAAACTCACTCTCCAAAATCCCATTGTCGTTCCTTCCCTTCTGAGCCCTCTACACAGCGCCCGCCGAACACTTGACATACACATATGAGGTATTTCCTTACTTGAGAGAAATTGGGTTACAAATTTTGAGAGGATTTGTCTCCTTTTACCTCTTGTAAAAATTCAAAAACTGGGTCTACAAGAACATGCGAGTGTAAAAAATGAAGATTTTGGATTTTCTCCTTTATTTTGCTGTTTTTCCTGTGAAACACCTAAAGGGTTAACACACTTACTGAATGTCATTTTGATGGGTGCAGGTTTTATGATGGGGTCATTTGTGGGGTATTTCTAATAGGAAGGCCCTTCAAATCCACTTCAAACCTGAACTGGTCCATGAAAAATTCAAATTTTGAAAATTTTGTGAAAAATTGGAAAATTACTGCTGAACTTTGAAGCCCTCTGATGTCTTCCAAAAGAAAAAACATGTCAACTTTATGATGCAAACATAAAGTAGGCATATTGTATATGTGAATCAAAATATAATTTATTTATTTATTCCTGCACCTCTTGCCAAAGAGGCTATGTAAGTGAATCGTTCTCGTCTTACCCAATAGGAGAGGTCACGACGGCGCAGTGAGAATTTGTGTTTGTATTGTGCTAGCCCTCCCTCAAAGACTGTTCTGTTCGTCCACAGTATCCGGTAAAATGCTTGCACCTAGGGCACGTAGGAGAGGCGTCGCTAAGTGTTAATACCACCTCTCCTCGCTTGACCATTTCTGTACAAGTCTTTGCTTCTGCCAAGTCTTCCTTTAGCGCTACAGCATTTTTGGATTCTGGATCTGCAGATGACTTTATTGATGCTTCTTTCGTCCACAAATATCATCTTCCTGTTACTCGGCTTGCCAAGACTTTGTTCTTCTCCTCTGTTAATGGACGATATTTAGACTGTAAGGTGCTATTCCGTACTGAGTCTCTCGTTATGTAAGTGGGTGTCTTGCTTAAAGAAAAGATAGAATTTTATGTACTGCCTCACTGTAATTCTGGGCTTCTTCTTGGCCTTACTTGGCTCCGACATCACTCTCCGCAACTAGATTGGAGAACTGGAGAAATTATATGCTGGGGACAGTTCTGTCAAAATCTGTTTCACAGTCCAGTCCACGCTAAAGTTGTTTCTTGTCCTCCTCCTTTTCCTGGTCTGCCTCCAACTTACAAAGATTTCTTCGATATATTCTGCAAGAAACAGGCTGAGTCTCTGCCTCCACATTGTCCTTAAGACTGCCCTATTGATCTTTTGCCTGGTACCACTCCTCCAGGTGGAAGGATATACCCTCTATCAGTTCCTGAGACTAAAGCCATAGCTGAGTATATCCAGGAGAATCTCCAAAAGGGATTTATCCGTAAGTCCTTTTCTCCTGCTGAGCTGGTTTCTTCTTTGTAGGGAAGAAGGGTGGCTCACTCTATCCATGCATTGACTACGGGGGACTTAACAAAATCACAGTCAAGAACTGTTAACCACTACATCACACTCATGTTCGTCTTGTTCTTCAGCAACTATGGAAGAATCATCTCAACACCAAACTGGAGAAATGTCTGTTAGAGAAGTCTAGTCTTCCGTTTCTTGGCTACATTGTTTCTCATTGGGGCCTCCAGATGGATCCAGATTAATTGTCTGCAGTGTTGGATTGGCCTCGTCCTTCGGGCCTACGTGCTATTCAACGCTTTCTGGGATTCGCTAACTATTATCGTCAATTAATCCCACATTTTTCGTTCTTCTCATCCGGTCAGCATCTACTCTGACCATAAGAATCTTCTATACCTTTAGTCTGCTCAGCGTTTGAACCCCCTACCAGGACAAGGTGGTCACATTTCTATTCTAGGTTCAAATTCTTCATCCACTTCCATCCAGCAGACAAGAACATCAGAGCAGATGCTCTCTCCAGGTCCTCTGATGCATTGGTTTAGACTCCACACCTAGGAATATTATTCCTCCTGACCGTTTGATTCCTGCCGCTCCTGCCAGAATTCAGCATGTTCCTCTGGGAAAATCCTTTGTGCCCGCCAGATTGAGACGCAAGGTACTGAAATGGGGTAGTTTTTCCTTGACAGCAGGATATCCTGGAATACGCAAGACTCTACTTCTAATCTCCCGGCATTACTGGTGGCCCCATCTTGAGCATGATGTTAATGATTTTGTTCGTTCCTGTGAAACTTGTACCTGTGACAGAACCCCTCGACAGAGACCTGCAGGACTCTTACAGCCTTTACCCATTCCGGAGACTCCCTGGTCCCATATTGCCATGGATTTTATTACCGATTTGCCACCATCTCATAATAACACTGTAATTTGGATCATTGTAAATCGGTTTTCCAAGATGGCTCATTTCATTCCTCTACCAGGTCTTCCTTCTGCTCCACAGCTGGCAAAGTACTTTTTGCTGCATGTATTTTGTTTACATGGTCTTCCTCAGCATATTGTTTTGGATCATGGCATGCAGTTTGTTTCTAAGTTCTGGCGAGCCCTTTGTAACCGTTTGAACATCAAGCTGGACTTCTCCTTTGCCTACCACCCTCAGTCCAACGGTCAGGTGGAGATGGTTAATCAAATCATTGAGACTTATCTTTGGCATTTTGTTTCAGCTTGCCAAGACGATTGGGTCGACGTCCTTCCCTGTTCTGAATTATTTTATAATTATAAGGATTCAGAGTCCACGAGGTTGTCTCCCTTTTTTGTTGTCTATAGACTCCATCTCTGTTCTCCTCTTCCTCTCCCAGTTTCCTCCGGAGTGCCTGCTGTTGATGAGCTGGTCCATGACTTCTCCACAATCTGGCAACAGACCCGACAGTCGTTATCCCAGGCTTCTTCACGTATGAAGGCACAAGCTGATAAAAGTAGAAGACCTCCTCCATCCTTCTCTTCTGGTGATATGGTGTGGCTTTCATTCAAATACATCTGCTTTAAGATCCCCTGTTTCAAGCTCGGTCCTTGCTACCTTGGTGCCTTCCATATTCTACAAAAAATCAACCCTGTCTACTACAAAAGCCGTGAGGGTTAAACAGTTTTTTTGGGTCAACCGGTAGGGTTACAGTCCTGAGGAGAGATCTTGGAGCCTGAGGTGAATAACCTGAACTGTGACCTTCTCAGGAGTTTTTTGACTCATAAAAGGGGGGAGACCAAAAGGGGGGAGGGTACTGTTACGTTATGTGCTCCGGCCACACACGCTGGCCGCAGGGACAGATCCAGAGTTTAGTCTTGGGAGGGGCACTATCAGAGTATCATGCACTTGTCGACACTCCCCTTTCCATAGACTTGCATTGAGGGGGCGTGGTGTGACGTCACAAGGGGCATGGCTATGACGTCACAACCCCCACAGTCTGCACCCAGGGTTTGGAACAAAATGTTGCGAACGCTGGGGCAGTGGAGTACCCCTTTAAGTATGCAGCATAGTGCCCCCACACTAGGTAGGCAGCATAGTTCCACCACACTAGGTAGGCAGCATAGTTGCCCCACACTAGGTAGACAGCATAGTTCTCCCACATTAAGTTGGCAGTATAGTTCCTCCACATTAGGTTGGCAGTATAGTTCCCCCACATTAGGTAGGCAGTATAGTTCCCCCACATCAGGTAGGCAGCATAGTTCCCCCACATTAGGTTGTAGTTCCCTCACATTAGGTTTGCAGTATAGTTCCCTCACATTAGGTTGGCAGTATAGTTCCCCCACATTAGGTTGGCAGTATAGTTCCCCCACATTAGGTTGTAGTTCCCCCACATTAAGTTTGCAGTATAGTTCCCTCACATTAGATTGGCAGTATAGTTCCTCCACATTAGGTTGGCAGTATAGTTCCCCCACATTAAGTTGTAGTTCCCCCACAGTAAGTAGGCAGTATAGTTCCTCCACATTAGGTTGTAGTTCCCCCACAGTAGGTTGGCAGTATAGTTCCCCCACATTAGGTTGTAGTTCCCCCACATTAGGTTGGCAGTATAGTTCCCCCACATTAAGTTGTAGTTCACCCCCATTAGGTTGGCAGTATAGTTCTCCCACATTAGGTTGTGGTTCCCCCACATTAGGTTCTACTTTCCCCACATTAGGTTGGCGGTATAGTCTCCCCACATTAGGTTGTAGTTCCCCCACATTTAGTTTGCAGTATAGTTCCCCCACATTTGGTTGGCAGTATAGTTGTGAGTATAGTTGTGATGCCCGCAGTGTAGCATGTTGCAGAAAATAATTTCCAGTATAATAATCAAATATACCAAATGTCACAGAATAGGAAAGTGCTAAAGAAGTTTTTACCATTTAAAACTACAGTTCCCAGTATGACCCTGATGATATCAGTGATTACAGGTGACATCTTCTCTGTACTGAGGAGAATACACATTGATATCTGTGACTACAGGTGACGTCTTCTCTATAGTGAGGAGAATACACAATGATATCAGTGACTACAGGAGATGTCTTCTCTATAGTGAGGAGAATACACAATGATATTAGTGACTACAGGTGACATCTCTATAGTGAGGAGAATACACAATCATATCAGTGATTACAGGTGACAGCTTTGATGGTACATACTGCTGTGACTTTGTCAGCTAAATCTTCTCTCTGCAGAAATTGACACCCAGATGGCTACTAAATTTGTCAGTGAATTCTGATCCTCTATATGAAAACAATAATTATTAGAATACTGCTAAACACTGTATCCCCTGAATATAATACTACCACATACTGCGCTCTCTGAATATAATACTACCAAACACTGCGCTCTCTGACTATAATACTGTCACACACTGCACCCTCTGAATATAATACTACCACCCTCTGCACCCTCTAACTATAATACTACCACACACTGCACCCTCTGAATATAATACTACAACACACTGCGCTCTCTGAATATAATACTACCAAACACTATGCCATCTGAATATAACCTTGCCGTGCAGTGCACCCTCTGAATACAATACTGTAATGTATCGTGGCCCATAAAAAATGGTACCACCCCTGAATATCCTTTATAATAAACTCCATACCTCTAAAATGCAAAACACTCTGTGCCTTCACGTATAGTAATAACGCCCCATCCTGTGCCCCACATATAATAATTATGACCCCTCCTGTGCCCCCCACATATTAACCCCTTAAGGACTCAGGGTTTTTCCATTTTTGCACTTTCGTTTTTTCCTCCTTACCTTTTAAAAATCATAACCCTTTCAATTTCCCACCTAAAAATCCATATTATGGCTTATTTCTTGCGTCCCCAATTCTACTTTGCAGTGACATTAGTCATTTTACCCAAAAATGCATGGCGAAACGGAAAAAAAAATCATTGTGCGACAAAATCGAAAAAAAAACGCCATTTTGTAACTTTTGGGGGCTTCTGTTTCTACGCAGTGCATATTTCGTTAAAAATTACACCTTATCATTATTCTGTAGGTCCATACGGTTAAAATGATACCCTACTTATATAGGTTTGATTTTGTCGCACTTCTGGAAAAAATCATAACTACATGCAGGAAAATGTATACGTTTAAAAATGTCATCTTCTGACCCCTATAACTTTTTTATTTTTCCACGTACAGGGCGGTATGAGGGGACTCATTTTTTTGCGCCGTGATCTGAAGTTTTTATCGGTATGATTTTTGTTTTGATCGGACTTTTTGATCACTTTTCATTCATTTTTTTAATGGTATAAAAAGTGACCAAAATACGCTTTTTTGGACTTTGGAATTTTTTTGCACGTACGCCATTGACCGTGCGGTTTAATTAATGATATATTTTTATAGTTCGGACATTTACGCACGCGGCGATACCACATATGCTTATTTTTTTTTTTTTTACACTGTTTTATTTTTTTTATGGGAAAACGGGGGTGATTCAAACTTTTATTAGGGAAGGGGTTAAATGACCTTTATTAACACTTTTTTTTTTACATTTTTTTTGGAGTGTTATAGGTCCCATAGGGACCTATAACACTGCACACACTGATCTCCTATGCTGATCACTGGCGTGTATTAACACGCCTGTGATCAGCATTATCGGTGCTTGACTGCTCCTGCCTGGATCTCAGGCACGGAGCAGTCATTCGTCGATCGGACACCGAGGAGGCAGGTATGGGCCCTCCCGGTGTCCGATCAGCTGTTCGGGACGCCGCAATTTCACCGCGGCGGTCCCGAACAGCCCGACTAAGCAGCCGGGATACTTTCAGTTTCACTTTAGAAGCGGCGGTCAGCTTTGACCACCGCTTCTAAAGGGTTAATACCGCACATCGCCGCGATCGGCGATGTGTGGTATTAGTCGCGGGTCCCGGCCGTTGATGAGCGCCGGGACCGAAGCGATATGATGCAGGAGCCGGCACAGGACATAAATATACGTCCTGCGTCATTAAGGGGTTAATAATGTTCGTCCTGTTCTCCCACATAATAAAAATACCCTCTGTCCTGTGCCCCTAACATATAATGCCCCCTATGCTGTTCCACTCACAAATAATGCCCTCTGTCATGTGCCCATAACATATAATGGCCCCTATGCTGTGCCACTCACATAAATTGCCCTCTGTCCTGTGCCCCTCACATATAATGCCCCTGTGCTGTGCCCCTTACATATAATGCCCCCTGCGCTGTTCCCATTAAATATAATGCCCCCTGTGCTGTGCCCCTTACATATAATGCCCCCGTCATGCTCCCCTAACATGTAATGCCCCCTGTGCTTTGTCCCTCATATAATGGTCTCATCATGTGCCCCTCACATATAATGCCCCCTGTCCTGTATCCCTAACATATAATGCCCCCTGTGATGTGCCCTTCACATAAAATGCACCCTGTCCTGCCCCACAGGGGGCATTATATGTGAGGGGCACATGAAAGGAGCATTATATCTGAAGGGCACATGATGATGATGGGGGCATTATATGTGAGGGGCACAGCACAGGAGGCATTATATGTGAGTGGAACATGACAGGGACCCCCTGTCATGTGCTCTTCACATATAATGCTGCCCTGTCATGGGCACTTGACATTAAATGTATCCTTTTTTGTGCCTCCTAAATTTTTAAATTGCCCCCTGACCCCAGTACCATATAGTTGTGCCAAACAGTTAAAAAAATATATACACTTATATTAAGTTCCCCTGTTGAGCAGCTCTCTTCTTTTTACTTGCACAGACTGTGCAGATAGGTGAGCGGCAAGCCGCGGTGATGGGTTCTTTAGGCGCTGGTGCGATAATGTGACATCATTGCGCCGGCCTGCCGTTGATCGCAGATCACGTCCCAGCAGCGAGAAAGGTAAACTATTGAGCGACTGGTGGAGCCGGAGCTGACAGCTCCACCATGCTGGTAGTCTGTGGGCAGAAATCTCAAGGGGGGCGGGGGGGGGGGCAATTGCCCGTTGCCCCCCCTGGATCTGTCACTGGCTGGTCCCCTTACCTGCTGTGCATGCGAACCCCAGTCCGTCACTCACCTGGTGCTTCTCCTGCCCCCGCCTCTGATTCTCTGCTCCGGCACGTGTGTCCCCGTCCGCTAGGGCACACGCATGACGGAGCTTTAAGATTTAAAGGGCCAGTGTGCTCATTAGTGTAATTCACCTGTGGCTCATTAATAAATTCCTCCACCCTCCTCACTTCCCTGCCGGATCTGTGTTGCCTTGTGCCTGAGAGAAAGCATTCCTGAGAGTTACCTTGCCGTGTATCTGATTCTTTGCTCTGTGGCTTGACCTTGTTCCTCTGCCACCTGCCTATTGACCTACTGCTTTGTCCTGACTATGCTACTGTGCCGCCTGCCTTGACCTTCTGCTATCCTGACTACGAGCTGCCTTATCCCTCCTTTGCCTTGCTTCTCCTCAGCCACCTGTGTGTTCGAGCCTTGCCAGGGGTAGCGACCCGGGTGCCTCCTGCCGCAGCAAGTCCATCCCGCTTTGCGGCGGGCTCTGGTGAAAAACAGTGGCACCTTAAACTCCGCTCCCTGGTACGGTCTGAGTGATCTGCCACACAGGTCCAGCGGATCGACATCCACCGAAGTTCCTGTCTTCTGAAACGTGAGTGTTACAGCTGCTTTCATGCTCGGGGGTGTCAGCCACATCCCTCGTGACATCACAGCCATACCCCCTCAATGCAAGTCTATGGGAGGGGCATGGTTGACCCCTGCAATGCGAAAACAGAATTCAGTACATTAAGTTCCAAATGCTGGCCAGTGGAGTACCCCTTTAAGACATGTCACTACAATGGTTGTCCATTCAATGCAGAATACATTACAAACATGTCACTGTCATCCACGTAGTTCATCAAGTGTTGCACCTCCCTACATCTCTATGTCTTCCATCCTACAGATGCTAATGATCTAAAACTAACAATTTGACTTGAAATTTTGAAAATGTGGAAAATTTTAGGAGACCTAAAACTAGACCCCTCAATGTATTCGCTAGGGGGTACAGTGAGCATTTTAACACCAGTGAGTATTTTAACACCATAGTTTTTTGGCAGGAATTATTACATTATAAGTCAGTGTTAAAAATTCGAAATGTGCTTTTTTTCACAAATGCATCATTTGTGGGACATATTTTTTTATACATTGCTTCTGATATTGAAAGAAATGCACCCTGTATTTTATTGAGCTGCTCAGCCCGTGTTTGGAAATACCCCCACTTAGGTCATATTTGGTTCCTTGGCCGTGTGGTAGGACCCAGAAGGAGAGGAGTGCCACTTGGCTTTCAGGGCATCATTTTAGGCCAAATGGATTATAGGCCACGCTTCATGCCTGCAAAGGGTTTTACATGCCAGAAGCATACAGAACCCCCACAAGTGACCCCATTTTGGAAACTACAACCCCTAAAGTATTCACCTAAACCAAAAGTGAGTACTTTGAGTCTTTTTTTGTGTGACTGGAATGGTTACAAAATCTGTGGAAAAATTTGAAAATGTTCTTTTATTTTCACAAATGCATCATTTGTGGGACATATTTTTTGTACATTGCATCTGAAAAGTAGAAAATGCACCCCATATTTTATTACGCTGTTCGTCCCGTGTTCGATAATACCCCCACTTAGGCCATATTTGATTGCATGGCCACATGGTGGGACCCAAAAGGAGAGGAGCATCATTTGGCTTACAGGATATCATTATTAAAATTATAGGCCTAGGCTTCATCTTGCATTCTAGCTGTCAGAACAATACTGAACCCCCCAAAATTACCCCATGTTTGAAACTACACCCCCTAAAGTATTCACCTAGGCCAAAAGTGAGTATGCTGAGCCCTTATTGTGTGGCTAGAATTATTCCAAAGTCAGTGGAAAAAAAGGGCAATTAGCTTTTTTTTCCACAAATTCTTTATTTGTGGGAAATCATTTATGTAAGTCGCTTTTGAAATTGAGGAAATACACCCCATATTTTATCATTCTGTTCGTCCCGGGCTGGGCAGTACCCCTATCTGGTTGCCTGACCTCTTGGTAGGACCAAGAAGGAGAAGAGCCCCCCTTTTGCTTTCAGGGCATCATTATATGAATTACAGACCCCACTCCATGCCTGCAAAGGATCGGAGCTGTCAGAACAATACTGCACCCCTACAAGTGTATTGGCTGGACCAGGGACCGCTTTGATCGGTCCTTGGTCGGCTAGCAGTGACGTGCGGCTATCTGTGACAGTTAAAGTTCCTGATGGATATATCCGTCATGTTGTGGGAATAAGCACCAAATCGTGGCCAATATATCCATCACTGGGCATTTAAAAAAAAAATATTTGAAAATCTTGAAAAAACTGGTTTATTTGGTTGGAGGGTGGGGGGGGGGAGGAAGGGTGGGTGATAGTCCCCATTCATACTGCATTTCTGAAGTATAGGTGTCCATTGTCATGTCAAAAAAGCATACCAATGTATACTGTAGCATTCTCATTCAGAAATAAATGGAGCTGCTACAGTATATGTCTGCATCACTTTTTTGACGTGATGCTGACGGATTCCTCTTACATACTGCTGAAACGCAGTCTGAACGGGACACAGTGTAGGGTCACATTGAGCGCATCCGCAGCATATTTCACACTGCGGATGCCCCCAGCAGTCACAAGGGTGAGATCACTGCTGTGCCTGAGTAGCTCAGTGTGTCCGCTCATGACTGCCGGTGGAAAATCCGCCGAGTGTACACACAAAGCTACCCAGCCGCAGCAGGGAGCTCATTATTGTGACTACTGGTGGGCATCCGCAGCATGTAATAAGCCGCGGATGTGCTCCAGGTAATCCTACACATTATGGCACGTCCTGAAAGGCAATAACCGGGGCAGACCTGGGGGTCCTTGTAAAGACCCCCGGCTGCCCAGGATACATGTAGCACTCAGCGATCGTTGCGGTGTGCCACAGGAGAGAGACAGAGGGAGCCCCCTCTTTCTGTCAAAACTCCTTTTGACCGCGGCTCTAAGGGTTAAACTACTGTGATGAAAGTTTACTTCGATCCTGGCAGTGCAGCAGGCCCCCGCCCGCCGGGGATCACACACAGCACCCCACGATCACGCTGCGGGGTGCTGCAGGGGAGACAGAGGGAGCTCCCTCCCTCTGTCAAAACACTTACAGCCCGAAGTCACTCCCAACCATGGCTGTAGGGGTAAAACTGCCAGGACCAAAGTCTTTGGTCCTGGCTGTGTGTTACAGCCGAGTCCCTGCCACTATCTTGTGGGTGCACTGGGCAGCACCCATGAGAACCATGGATGTGTATACTCGTTCAGGTGCGGGAACGTGCATTCCCCCTGGATGTGTATACACATCCTTGGTCGTTAAGGTGTTAAAGACATATCTCTTCATGCAGGCTTCTGACTTTTCCTAATTGGTCTCTTCTGCTATCACTTTGCCCCCCCCCCTCCCCTTTTGAGACCTCTGGATCCATCAAAAGTGCCAGATTACCCCTATGCTCTATGCTCAAAGATTAGTTGGTGACTGCTTCACCCACCTTTATATCCACTAGCATATTTATAAAACATGTCTGTCTCATCAATATTGATCATGGCATCAGCAGCAACTTGCTATGGCTGATTGGATCGCCTGCGGCATGACCGTGGAGATCCGATCAGCCAATATGGTGGATGGAGGTCCCCTTACCTGCCTCCACAACTCTCCTAGGGTTTTCCTCTCTGGTCTGCCTTCTATCATACCATACAAGAGGATCGCAATAATTTTGATCAGTGCTATGCACCGAGGGTATTGTAGGGCAGTTCAAATTCATCCTGCATCTCAAGTTGGATGCTGGACGATGGAACACGCCACATGGGTGCCGGACAGGGGTACGCATCTTGCTGTAACCTCCTGTCCGGCATGCACAATTAAGGAATGCCTAAATAAATGATGACAACTGATGCCCTTTTTTTCATCCCTACTTTTTGACATCAGTTGTGGGGAATTTTAGACTGGGAGCTCTCTGCTGACACCTCTGTCCATGTCAGGAACTGTACAGACCAGGAACAAATCCCCATGGCAAACCTATCCTGCTCTGGACAATTCCTAATATGGACAAAGGTGTCAGCAGAGAGCACGGGGGTCAGTCTGAAAATAAATTCAAAAAGAAAAGAACTTCCTGTGGACCATACAGCAGCTGATAAGTATTGGGAGGATTAAGATTTTTAAATAGAAGTTCAACTTTCTTGCACCAGTTGATTTAAAAAATATATATATTAAAAGATTTTTCCACCAGTGGAAATGGTGATTTAAGGGAATTTTTTATTTTTTTTATTTTTTGTGGTAGAGAAACTGGCAGTGGACTCTTACACTCACTGCTAGAAATTATTTTCTTTGCTAAACTAAGCTAGAAATGCTCTATATTTGCTTAAACCCCAAAAAATACTAGTAAATTAACATAACAGGCCCAATGAACTTTCACTCTTCCCACTAGAATTTTTTTTTTTTGTTAAACTAAGCTAGAAATGCTATGCTCTATGTTTGGTCATACCCAGTTAATATAGGTAATATGGCATTACAGGCCCAGTGAACTTTCATTCTTACTGCAATAAATGCAGCAAATCAACACAGTAATGCAGGTCACTGAGGTAACCCCACTGTGAAATGTTTTACTCTAATTACTTTGTATTGTAGTGTAAAAGCTTTGTATGATCAGTGGTTCCACAATGTGTTGTTCTCTGCGCTGCTAACTGCTCATCTTTCTCTCCAAGATTATGGCAGCAATGTAGTACATAGGGTTTTATTATTCTCTTAGATCCCCCCTATGCTCCCTCCTGATTGGCCTGAGATTTGTATGCAACATAATGCAGGCAATGATTGGTTACCCTGCAGTCATGTGATTTTGGCGATAGCTGCAAAGTATTCTGGGCTACCCGGAAGTAATCCTAGAGTTGAAACTTCCCCATTCCATACTGAAATGGCACCAAAATGCCATGTGTTCCTTATTCCTTCTCCTACAATAACATTGTTCACAAAACATTATTTTAGCCAAAGTACTGATGGAGACTGGGTTCTATGGGTTTAGCTTGCTCATCTTTAGACAGCAGCTTTGTCCTGGTGCTTGTTATTGTCCTTTGCAAATTTTCTGCAGGGGCAGAGAAGAGGAGCCCCAATTTAAAAATGCAACACTGAGATTTGAAAGCGGGACTGAATGTTTTTTATTCTGCCCACACTTCATTACACATCATCTGTTTATAATTGTATATCTTAGGCTCTTTCCTTTTCCCTGTAAGTCATTCCCACTGTTAGGGCCTTTTGTACAACATTGTCCCTTGTGATAATTTCCACCATAGATGTTTTTTCTGCCAGACTCCTCTAAAGCTTATCTTCATTTTCCAATATTTGCTTAATTAAGATTTGCAGTTCATTACTAAGAATTAACACTATTGTGAATGCTGCCGGATAGGGACCAGGGGGAGGATTGGCATCTTCAGACATCTCACCAGTAATTCAGCAGTTTCCTCATTACTGTCTGTTCAATTAAAAGAAAGTAGAAACTGTTAAACTCTTACCCCTGTCTGAACATTGTTGTGTATCTGTACTGCTATACACATTATATGTGGATTTATATGTCAATGGATGCTATTTATCTGAAAATGTGTCTGCTCTTCCACATTTGTATCAAATATTCGTATTGTGGAATGACTATGCGATGTCCCAGTACAGGATATCATTCCACAGTCCTATCAGCTTGAGTCCCTGTGCCTCCTCAGGGCTCACCTGCAGTTTTCCCCCATAAAGTGTATAGGATGTACATTAAATGTAAAGGACCTTTAACCCCTAAAGGACCAAGGACGTAGCGGTACGTCCTTGGTCCTGCTCTTCTGATATAACGCGGGGTTACACAGTAACCCCGCGTCATATCACGGCGGGCCCGGCGTCATAGTGAAGCCGGGACCCGCCTCTAATAGCGCGCAGCACCGATCGCGGCGCCGCACGCTATTAACCCTTTAGCCGCGCGCTCAGAGCTGAGCCGCGCGGCTAAAAGTGAAAGTTCCCGGCTAGCTCAGTCGGGCTGTTCGGGATAGCCGCGGCTAATCGCGGCATACCGAACAGCTGACAGGACAGCGGGAGGGCCCCTTCCTGCCTCCTCGCTGTCCGATCGCCGAATGACTGCTCAGTGCCTGAGATCCAGGCATGAGCAGTCATGCGGCAGAATCGTTGATCACTGGTTTCTTATGAGAAACCAGTGATCAACATAGAAGATCAGTGTGTGCAGTGTTATAGGTCCCTATGGGACCTATAACACTGCAAAAAAAAAGTGAAAAAAAAGTGAATAAAGATCATTTAACTCCTCCCCTATTAAAAGTTTGAATCACCCCCCTTTTCCAATAAAAAAAAAACTGTGTAAATAAAAATAAAAATAAACATATATGGTATCACCGCGTATGGAAATGTCCGAATTATAAAAATATATCATTAATTAAACCGCTTGGTCAATGGCGTGCGCGCAAAAAAATTCCAAAGTCCAAAATAGTGCATTTTTGGTCACTTTTTATATCATTTCAAAATTAATAAAAAACGATCAATAAGTCCTATCAATGCAAAAATTGTTACGTTAAAAACTTCAGATCACGGCGCAAAAAATGAGCCCTCATACCGCCCCATACACGGAAAAATAAAAAAGTTATAGGGGTCAGAAGATGACAATTTTAAACGTATTAATTTTCCTGCATGTAGTTATGATTTTTTCCAGAAGTCCGACAAAATCAAACCTATATAAGTAGGGTATCAATTTAATTGTATGGACCTACAAAATACATATCAGGTGTCATTTTTACCGAAAAATGTACTACGTAGAAACGGAAGCCCCCAAAATTTACAAAACAGCGTTTTTTTTTTCAATTTTGTCGCACAATGATTTTTTTCCTGCTTCACCGTAGATTTTTGGGCAAAATGACTGATGTCATTACAAAGTAGAATTGGTGGCGCAAAAAATAAGCCATCATATGGATTTTTAGGTGCAAATTTGAAAGAGTTATGATTTTTTAAAGGCAAGGAGCAAAAAACAAAAATGCGAAAACGGAAAAAACCCCGGTCCTTAACCCCTTAAGGACCGGAGGTTTTTCCGTTTTTGCATTTTCGTTTTTTGCTCCTTGCCTTTAAAAAATCATAACTCTTTCAAATTTACACCTAAAAATCCATATGATGGCTTATTTTTTGCGCCACCAATTCTACTTTGTATTGACGTCAGTCATTTTGCCCAAAAATCTATGGTGAAGCGGGAAAAAAAATCATTGTGCGACAAAATTGAAAAAAAAACGCTGTTTTGTAACTTTTGGGGGCTTCCGTTTCTACGTAGTACATTTTTCGGTAAAAATGACACCTGATATGTATTCTGTAGGTCCATACGATTAAAATGATACCCTACTTATATAGGTTTGATTTTGTCGGACTTCTGGAAAAAATCATAACTACATGCAGGAAAATTAATACGTTTAAAATTGTCATCTTCTGACCCCTATAACTTTTTTATTTTTCCGTGTATGGGGCGGTATGAGCGCTCATTTTTTGCGCCGTGATCTGAAGTTTTTAACGGTACCATTTTTGCATTGATAGGACTTATTAATCACTTTTTATTCATTTTTAAATGATATAAAAAGTGACCAAAAATGCACTATTTTGGACTTTGGAATTTTTTTGCGCGCACGCCATTGACCGAGCGGTTTAATTAATGATATATTTTTATAATTCGGACATTTCCGCACGCGGTGATACCACATATGTTTATTTTTATTTTTATTTACACTGTGTTTTTTTTTTTTTTGTAAAAGGGGGGTGCTTCAAACTTTTAATAGGGGAGGAGTTAAATGATCTTTATTCACTTTTTTTTTTCACTTTTTTTTTGCAGTGTTATAGGTCCCATAGGGACCTATAACACTGCACACACTGATCTTCTATGTTGATCACTGGTTTCTCATAAGAAACCAGTGATCAACGATTCTGCCGGATGACTGCTCATGCCTGGATCTCAGGCACTGAGCAGTCATTCGGCGATCGGACAGCGAGGAGGCAGGAAGGGGCCCTCCCGCTGTCCTGTCAGCTGTTCGGGATGCCGCGATTAGCCGCGGCTATCCCGAACAGCCCGACTGAGCTAGCCGGGAACTTTCACTTTCACTTTTAGCCGCGCGGCTCAGCTTTGAGCGCGCGGCTAAAGGGTTAATAGCGCGCGGCGCCGCGATCGGCGCTGCGCGCTATTAGAGGCGGGTCCCGGCTTCACTATGACGCCGGGCCCGCCATGATATGACGCGGGGTTACTGTGTAACCCCGCGTTATATCAGAAGAGCAGGACCAAGGACGTACCGGTACGTCCTTGGTCCTTAAGGGGTTAAGGGGTTAATATGGTCACATGGTTATTAGTCACATGATAATGGTTGTCACATGTTAAAGTCCCATGTTTTGTTACCCAGAGAGCACCAGGTGACCAGATGACCCACAGCTAGCCTATGGGCTCCTTGCACAGCCCCCCTTTATAAGGAAGGGAAGAGCTGCAATCTGCCTCTTTTGCTTTAGTATTACATTTTCTGCTGAGGTCAAGTCCAGTCCAGACGTCTCAGAGCCAGTGTCCAGCGCATCTGGAGGCCTCAAGCCTAAATTACAGCCACAAGGCAGTAAGTCAAGTCATCTCTGTCTGCTGTCACTATCTTCAGTTAAGTCAAGTCTATTATAGTCAGCGTGGCTGTGCTAAAGTCTGTCCAAGTCACTGTAAGTCCCAGCAAGCTGCGAGGTCCCCTGTGTTACTGGTCACCTCTCTGGGATCCTGGCCTACCTGTAAAGACTGCACCATCTGTCTACCTAAGTAAAGCTACCGTTAACCCTAACCTGGCCTTGGACTATTAGTTGCCCTGCCTAAACTAGGACTAGCGGTGCTACCATTCGGGTGGTTCTTGGTTAAAAGGACAAACACGAAGGGGTTAACAGCACCTGCCCCTGGGCTACAACACCTGCCCTATACACCTCATGTCACACCCCGTGGCTTTGCTACAACTATATAAAGGAGATGGATACAAACCCAATTTTAAAATCTCGAGTTACATTTTAAACTAACAGAGTACCTGTCATTGCCCCATCTTCCTACCTAAATGTTGTGGGAGAGGAAAAGCAACAAAGAAACTCTCATCCTTATCCTGTATTCATATCCCGTCCTCATATCCCAACTCCATATCCTGACCTCATATCCTGTCATTATTATTCCATCCCAAAAAATGTAAATATCCTCTATGTACCTTCCCCAAAATAAAATGAGCTGAGTGTAAAAAAACAAATCACCACCAAAAAACAATCGTGCTCTCCCAACACCCTGAAAATAAATTTGCATATGTGGGTGCACAAGTGGCCCCCATAGCTGTGCCCTTCACCTGCTTGTAAAGGACACCTCCAAAAAGAAAATAATTGTGTGTAAGTACAAAATGTAAGAGTTGAGTGACATATTTATTGTGATTGTGAAATAACCTACTTTTAGTGTCTAGAAAAGTGTTGACTGCTGTGATGCCTAAATCGTGTTGAATATTACTGTAAAATGACTCTACATCCAAATTCATAAGAAGTGTCGTGTCAGTGACAATCAAATCATTCATTTTAAGGACTGTGTCTTTGGTGTCTCTTAGGTGAGAGGGAAGATATGGTAGAAATGAGGATAGAGCTTTGTCTAAATAAATACTCGCTTTTTCAGTGAGCTTGTTGTTTCCCGACACAATTGGTCATCCCTTAACGGGGTTAAATCCTTTGTGTGTTTTACGTAACACATAGAAAGTTGATATAGTAGGGTGTTCATTTAAAATGTATCTCTGTTCGTGTACTGTCAGTACCCCATCAGATGTCGCTTTCAGTAATATATCTTTCAAATCTTGCAGGTATTCTCTGGTTGGATCTCTTGGTAGCACCTGGTAAGTATCTTGATCATATGAACATTTATTTTCAAGGTGGTGGGAGAGCTCGGTTGTTTTTGGTGTTGATTTGTTTTTTTACACTCAGCACATTTTATTTTGGGGAGGGTATGCAGATGATATTAAAATTTTTTGGGATGGGGATTTATGTTTGTTCAATGATTTTGTTGAGAGATTAAATAACAACACAATTGGCATGAAATTTACCCAAGAAGTAGGGGGAAAATATATTAAATTTTTAGATCTCAATATCTACATAGATGCTGACAAGAAAATGCAAACAAATATATTCAGAAAACCAACCTCCACCAACAGTCTCCTTCACTGGAACAGCTGGCACCCAAGGGCCCTACGGAGAAGCATACCTATAGGGCAATACCTAAGGGCAAAACATAATTGCTCTGAAGATAGCAACTTCATAATTGAGAGTGATAATCTCATGTCCAGATTTTTGAATCGAGGTTACCCAGTGAAACACATGCCTTCATTAGGGCTCACCGCAGTGATAGGATCATTCTACTGGGAGCCAACAATAAGAAAACTTCAGATACATCAATCATCAGACTAGTGGGTACGTATGATGCATACTCCTCAAAGATTAACAAAATTCTTCAAATTTACTGGCCTATTCTTCAAACAGACACAGACTTTGCAGGGAAGATTGGTCGTAGACCGAATGTCACATACAGAGGGGGACCCAACTTACGGGAACTGCTAGTTCATAGTCATTTGGAGGAAAGACCAGCCTCTAATCCCACATGGCTACCAAATCCACCAGCAGGCTCATACCCCTGTGGACATTGTTCCACCTGCAAGGTCTTACCTAAAACCAAAGAATTCTGCAACCCTACAGACCAAAAAACATACAAAATACTGGACTTTATAAATTGCAGTAGCAAAAATATTCTGTATATCACAAGTTGTTCATGTCTGAAATTATACCTTGGAAAAACAACACAAGAATTAAGAAGTCAGGTTGGGAAACATTTAAGTACCATTCGGACAAATACAGATACACCATTGGCCAGACATGTTAGACTTATGCATAATAACCAGATAGACCAACTTGAATTTTGGGGACTGCTTAAAATCAGGATGGGGACAAGAAAAGGAGATGTAAATAAAATATTACTAAAGAAAGAGGCCAAATGGATTTATCGCCTTCAAACCAGAAGTCCATGAGGACTGAATGAAGGCTTTTCATTTACTGCATTCTTGGACTAAAATATCAATAAAATATCTTTAAAAGTTTAGCTATATATTTGGGAACAATGTAAGTGTTGGTATATATCGGTAATCCATGAGTCCTTATATAGTTCAGATTGAGCATCCCAACATAACAATAGACTAAATATTGGTCAGTCCTTTATATACAAACCCCACATCAATATATATTTTTACACACCTCGTTTTCTTGCTGTGGGACCTCGGGGTTTTGACCCATAGAGGTGGGAGCTGCTGGATGAGAGCTGGTGGGATGGCGGATTGGGATACGTGATCATAACCTAAAAGAACAAAAGAAAAATGCAATCTAAATAAAGGGCCATTTTATACTAGAAAAGGATCAAAATACAAATATAAAGCTAAACTGCATCATGCCACTAATTCAAACACGATGGAACTTCAGCACTCACATGTACCATCAAAATAAAAATACTGTATTTATTGGCGTATAACACGCACTTTTAAAACTTAAATTTAAGGCAAAAAGCCTGCCTGCTTGTTATATGCTGATAAATCTTCTGGTCACTGATTTAAAGCATCCGCAGCAGCGGCTGCTTGTTAAGTATTAGCAGCACGGCCACTTTAAATCAGTGACCAGCTACGTCTCCTCCCGCTCTGGAAAACTGTCACTTCTTTTCTCTTGTACTATCCACTGGTACTGGTGGATAGTGCGGGAGACACTGATTAAAATGAGCCCTACCTTGTCCGGATCTGCCCTACCTTTTAATCAGCGTCTCCCGCACTATCCACCAATACCTGTGGATAGTTTGGGAGAAAACAAGTGACCGTCTTTTCATTTTCATTTTCCCTACCTCCCCCCCCCTCCCTCATCATTCCCCCTTTTCCTGCTTTTTATAGTTTTGTTTATTTTCTTTACCTGGCTGCGATTCGGCAGGCCAGGTCAGGCGGGGGTCTTGTGGGCTGGGGTCAGTGAAGCAGATGAGTGACGTCCTCTGCTGGCTTCTCTGCGCGACATCAATGACGTCACTTTTCATTTCCTGTAGTCGCCACCAAAAAGTGACATCGCTGATGCCGCCAAGGAGCCGGGAGAGGACGTCACTCATCTGCTTCACTGACCGCAGCCCGCAAGACAGCCGAAGCGCAGCCAGCTATGGAAAGGGGAAGAGTGTTCTTCAACCTACGGACTTCCAGATGTTGCAAAACTACAACTCCCAGCATGCTCGGACAGCAGTTGGCTGATGAGACAGGGTGGGGGGGATGATGAGGGAAGAATGATGGGGGGCATGATGAGACAGGGTGGGAGATGATGAGACAGGAGGAAATGATGAGGAGGGAATGATGGGGGGCATGATGAGACAGGGTTGGGGATGATGAGGGGGGAATGATGGGGGGACATGATGAGACATGGTGGGGGGATGATGAGACAGGGGGAAATGATGAGAGGGGGAATGATGGGGGACATGATGAGACAGGGTGGGGGATGATGAGACAGGGGGAAATGATGGTGGGGGAGGCACTAAAGGCTTAATGTCTGTATGGCTAGTGGTGGTCTATGACAGGGGGGATGATGAGACATGGGGGGTGGAGATCAGAGGGGTAAATGTGGCACAGGGACTGATAAAAGGAAAGGAATGATGTGTCACTGGAGGGGACAGGACCAAACTGAGGTGCAGAAGAAAATGAAGTTGGGGGGATGATGTGTCATTTATTTAAAAAATTTCTTTTTTTTAACTTAAATTTCCCTGTTAAAATGGGGGTGCGTGTTATACGCCAGTGCGTGTTATACGCCGATAAATACGGTAGGTTACAGATGATGAATAACTTCACTATAATCTAAATTACTTTAAAGATATAGATCACCACAATAATGTGGGACCTTTCTATATGGTAAATGAAAACAGTCTGTATTTACATGAATTTTATCCATCTAGGCACATAAGGCTATTGTTCCATTGTGTTATTGAAGGGCAAATGGTATTGCAGCTTCTTAACCCTACAGAAGGGCAAATAAAGGTCCTGCCTGCTAATCTCAAGAACTCACAATATAGGTTCTCTTTGGAAATCTCCCAAAAATATAGGATTTATAATTAACTAATTGATGAACACAGATCCACAAGATATATCTCAAAGCAAATACATAGCCATAAGATATACTTCAAAGCAAAAATAAAATTCACAATCTATCATAAATCTGTATATACTGTAGAAAGATTTCATTTCCCCTATCTAAATATAGCAACAGCATAAGTTCTAGATTAGCAGCACCGAGGTTCCCGGAATAACTTGTATAGTGCCACAAAACTGTGAATTACATAGGGTACTATACAAACCTTGCATTTCTATGATCCGGAACGGCAAGCAGGCGCAATAGTAATCAGAATCGTTGTAAAATTCTAAGTTAATAACCATGCGCGTACCCATGGGACATGCGAATATAACCAGTTTGGGAAAGCAAGAATCAAAGTTCTGACGCACGCTCAGCACATGCGCAAAGGATATTTTAGGAATGTTCTTGCGCATGCGTGGCGCATAATACATTTGCCCTATGACGGAAGTAGGAAGTTCAGGCTAAATTTATAGGTATAAAATATGTTTGTAAAACATCCAGAAACACTGATTACGTTTTGCACAACTATGAAATAATTGTACAAGGTATTTTGGCAGAAATGTCTTGTACCAGCAGTGTATCCCACCAAATGAACAATCACTCAGTAACCAGCAAAGTTTATGACATTTAATAAAACATTAATTAGCTAAACCAAATAAGACATGCATACAAGCATTAATACAATAGTACATACTCTATGTTTAGCAAACTAGCATGAATCTACCCAAGTGATACATGAATATTAAGTGTAGAAATTATACAATCAATATACTTATCCATTCCAGGCTAAGGAGCAGGAGATGCTCCTCTCTTCAAGGAAGATTCAAAGGAAAAGAGACAGAGGGCCATATGATTTCCAGTGAAATCCCCTAATGCCCCACCCCATTGGCCTAGTGTCCGCCTGCTCTCCTCACATGATGTGGAAAAACAGGTTCTATAGCCCCACCAACTGTGGCTGTATGTGAAACTAAACATTAGACTGTGGGGCATGGAAATTTATACTAAATGGGATATAATGGATGTAAAAACACATAATTTCAATATCCATAACAGGGAGTATCCCTAAAAGTTGTTGCTATCATTAGAGGCAGGGCTACAGAAGAGCCATGAACCATGAAAAAGGTTGGTAAGTCACATCTTTTGTATACAGTATACAGAAAGGGCTGTATACTGAAGAACACCCCCCCACCCCCCCAAAAAAATAAAAGTTAATTAGTGCTCAGCAAATTAACTCTTTCTTTGCTGGGCTGGTACATAGCACTCAGCCCGGCAAGATTTCACAGTAAGTGGGTTAATGAGATTAGAAAAAACTTTTGACATGTCAATCAGAATTTAGACATTACCACATTACCAGAGCACATTTTTGTAGTAGATTATTATAAATATGGATTCGCCCTGCATCCCGAGTCCTTAAGGAAGCAGGGCGTATCCATACGCCCGTGGGAATTCCGATCCCCACCGCTAGCCGGTTGGGGACCGGAGCCGGATGCCTGCTGAAATCGTTCAGCAGGCATCCCGGCATATCGCCCAGGGGGGTCATTATGCTCCCCCCCCCCCATGTCGGCGATCGCCGCAGATCGCTGGACGATTCAGTCCAGCGATCTGCGGCGATTCCGGGTCAATCGGGTCTCCAGTGACCCGGTGACCCGGAATTACTGGCTGTTCGGGGCCGTCTCTGACGATCGCCCTGATTCGTCGGCCGGATTACCGGCCGACCAATCAGGGCGCCTGCTGCGGGTGTCACTCCCGCACCCGCTCCGCCCCTCTTCCGGAGGGCGTGAGCGGGTGCGGGAAGACGACCCCGGGTGCTGGGGACCTCGATCCCCGGCGTCCATGTTGGGATCGGGGCCCCAGGAGCGACGGTGGCGGCGAGGGACAGTCCTGTGATGAAGCAGCAGCAGGAGGTGAGTGACAGCCTCCTGCTGTTGCTTAGCAACAGCTCCCAGCATGCATAAAGGGCATGCTGGGAGCTGTAGTTATGCAACAGCAGGAGGCAGACCACCACAACTCCCAGCATTCCCTTATGGGCATGCTGGGACTTATGGTTTTGCAACAGCTGGAGGCACATTTTTCTATGGAAAAGTGTACCTTCAGATGTTGTATAACTACAACTCCCAGCTTGCACAAACAGCTAAAGTGCATGCTGGAAGTTGTAGTGGTGCATCTGCTGGTTGCATAACTACAACTCCCAGCATGCCCGTTGGCTGTCGGTGACTGCTGAGAGTTGTAGTTTTGCAACAGCTGAAGGCACACTGGTTGTGAAACTTAGAGTTTTTTTTTTTTTTACCTAACTCAGTGTTTCACGACCGGTGTGCCTCCAGCTGTTGCAAACTACAACTCCCAGCAGTCACCTTACACCATGCACCGTACATGCTGGGAGTTGTAGTTTTGCAACAGCTGGAGGCACACTGGTTTTGAAACACTGAGTAAGGTCACAAACTCCGTGATACATAACCAGTGTGCCTACAGCTGTTGCAAAACTAAAACTCTCAGCATGTACAGTCTGTCAGCGCATGCTGGGAGTTGTAGTTTTGCAACAGCTGGATGTCCCCCCCAATGTGAATGTACAGGGTACACTCACATGGGCGGAGGCTTACAGTAAGTATCTGGCTGCAAGTTTGAGCTGCAGCAAATTTTCTGCAACAGCTCAAACTGCCAGCGAGAAACTACTGTGAACCCCCGCCCGTGCGACTGTACCCTAAAAACACTACACTACACTAACACAAAAAATAAAATAAAAAGTAAAAAACACTACATATACACATACCCCTACACAGCCCCCTTCCCCTCCCCAATAAAAATGAAAAACGTCTGGTACGCCACGGTTTCCAAAACGGAGCCTCCAGCTGTTGCAAAACAACAACTGAAAGTATTGCCAGATAGCCGTTGACTGTCCAGGCATGCTGGGAGTTTTGAAACAGCTGGAGGCACCCTGTTTGGGAATCACTGGCGTAGAATACCCCTATGTCCACCCCTATGCAATCCCTAATTTAGGCCTCAAATACGCATGGCGCTCTCACTTTGGAGCCCTGTCGTATTTCAAGGCAACAGTTAAGGGTCACATATGGGGTATCGCCGTACTCGGGAGAAATTGGGCTTAAAATTTTGGGGGGTATTTTCTGCTTTTACCCTTTTTAAAAATGTAAAGTTTTTGGGAAAAGAAGCATTTTAGGTAAATTTTTTTTTTTTTTTTTACATATGCAATAGACGTGAAACGCCTGTGGGGTATTAAGGTTCACTTAACCCCTTGTTATATTCCCCGAGGGCTCTAGTTTCCAAAATGGTATGCCATGTGGGTTTTTTTTGCGGTCCTGGCACCATAGGGGCTTCCTAAATGCGGCATGCCCCCAGAGCAAAATTTGCTTTAAAAAAGCCAAATGTGACTCCTTCTCTTCTGAGACCTGTAGTGCGCCAACAGAGCACTTTTCACCCCCATATGGGGTGTTTTCTGAATCGGGAGAATTTGGGCTTCAAATTTTGGGGGGTATTTTCTGCTTTAACCCTTTGTATAAATGTACATTTTTTGGGAAACCAAGCATTTTAGGTAAATTTTTTTATTTTTTTTTTACATATGCAAAAGTCGTGAAACACCTGTAGGGTATTAAGGTTCACTTTACCCCTTGTTACATTCCCCGAGGGGTCTAGTTTCCAAAATGGTATGCCATGTGTTTTTTTTTTTTTGCTGTCCTGGCACCATAGGGGCTTCCTAAATGCGGCATGCCCCCAGAGCAAAATTTCCTTCAAAAAAGCCAAATGTGACTCCTTCTCTTCTGAGACCTGTAGTGCGCCAGCAGAGCACTTTTCACCCCCATATGGGGTGTTTTCTGAATCGGGAGAAATTGGGCTTCAAATTTTGGGGGGTATTTTCTGCTATTACCCTTTTTAAAAATGTAAAACTTTAGGGAAACCAAGCATTTTAGGTAAAAATTAAATTTTTTTTTTTACATATGCAAAAGTCGTGAATCACCTGTGGGGTATTAAGGTTCACATTACCCCTTGTTACGTTCCCCGAGGGGTCTAGTTTCCAAAATGGTATGCCATGTTTTTTGCTGTTCTGGCACCATAGGGACTTCCTAAAGGTGACATGCCCCCCAAAAACCATTTGACGCTCCTTCCCTTCTGAGCCCTCTACTGCGCCCGCCGAACACTTTACATAGACATATGAGGTATGTGCTTACTCGAGAGAAATTGGGTTTCAAATACAAGTAAAAATGTTCTCCTTTTTACCCCTTGCAAAAATTAAAAAATTGGGTCTACAAGAACATGCGAGTGTAAAAAATGAAGATTGTGAATTTTCTCCTTCACTTTGCTGCTATTCCTGTGAAACCCGTAAAGGGTTAAAACGCTTACTGAATATCATTTTGAATACTTTGGGGGGTGCAGTTTTTATAATGGGGTCATTTATGGGGTATTTCTAATATGAAGACCCTTCAAATCCACTTCAAACCTGAACTGGTCCCTGAAAAAAGCGAGTTTCAAAATTTTGTAAAAATTTGGAAAATTGCTGCGGAACTTTGAAGCCCTCTGGTGTCTTCCAAAAGTAAAAACTCATCAATTTTATGATGCAAATATAAAGTAGACATATTGTATATGTGAATACAAAAAAAAAAATATTTTGAATATCCATTTTCCTTACAAGCAGAGAGCTTCAAAGTTAGAAAAATGCAAAATTTTCAAATTTTTCATCAAATTTTGGGATATTTCATCAAGAAAGGATGCAAGTTACCAAAAAATTTTACCACTAAGTTAAAGTAGAATATGTCACGAAAAAACAATCTCGGAATCAGAATGATAACTAAAAGCATTCCAGAGTTATTAATGTTTAAAGTGACAGTGGTCAGATTTGCAAAAAATGGCCGAGTCCTTAAGGTGAAAAAGGGCTCAGTCCTTAAGGGGTTAAGTATCCAGAAAGAGATTGTGTTTGTTACTCATTTTTCTACCTTGTCTCTGATAACTCCGAATGTACCTCTGCTCCAGCGCTGTGCCTGACATCACAACACACTGCTACATTTCTCTGAAGTATGTTCCCGCTCGTGGTTTATGAACTGACAGGGAGATGTTTCATAGAAACACTAATTATTTTTCCACTTCAATGTGTTTTTAGCTTTACACACTTACTTATCATTTACTGTCATTATTTTAATGATATATTATGTTGATAATACAATCTGGGTTAATTCCCAAATGTGCTATTTAGCAACAACAACAATAACAACAACAAAAATTCTGGCATAATTTTACATGAATCCTCATTAAACTGAAATTTGAAAATATGACGCATGCAAAAATTAGGTTTTAATTATGGAATAATGTCGGAAACATGCAAACAAATATTACATGACACCATTCTTTAGACGTGTTAATCGGAATAATCATATCAATGCATTGGGAGAAATAAAAAGGTCTTCAACAGAGATTTTCAATATTAAAATGTTACTGTGGTTTATTTCCTGTTGGAATGACAGTACATATGGCACAGATACAGCTCGCTGGGCTTTAAGGGGTACTCTGCCCTTAGACATCTTATCTCCTATCCAATGAATAGTAAGTGGGTTTATGAATATCCTTGGAGCTCCAAAATCTGGCCACCAATCTGCCCATCCCCCCTATTACCCCAAAATACCTACCCACCAGAGGCATAGAAACACCATGGAATATGATCACTGTTTTTAATATCCACCCAGAATAACAGCAGACAAAAATAAACCCACTGGAATAACAGTGTTATTTGGGGGAAATGTGCCTAAAATGAATTTGACACCAACTTTAAAAACCCTCAACTCACCAACCAACTTGTCTCCAGATAACCTATAGAGAAGGGGTCCATAGAGAGGGGGGTATGCATGTAAATCTCAGAAATAAAAAAGGACAAGACACAGTGAAAGACTCAGACATGTCAACTCAGCTTCCTTGAAGTAATTTATGAAGAAAGCCCTTAACCATGTTTATTTGAACTGGTGGAGATCAAATCTTAAGTCCACACTACTGGATATTGAACAGAATCCCTCAAGTCAGCCTACAGTGAGCTCACCTCCTTCACAGAGGCACAATCGATCCGCTTCTACCGCTAGAAATCTTTCCTAATAATGTCCTCATCCTAATTAAGGATCAAGAAAACTGAAAGCAGTCACAGGAAAGCTAGGTTTCCGCACAGGTTTTTTTTCTGGCATTTTCTGGATTACTGCCACTGCGGTTTTTGAGCCAAAACCAAAGCGTATTTGAAAGGAATGGAAAATATAAAGCAAGGACTTCCTACTGGATTTACTTATCACTCTGGCTCAAAAACAGCCAGAAAAAAAAATGGTGTGGAACCCTAGCCAAAAAACAGGAACATACAGGAAATCCTGCTAATATTTCATCTTCTACCTCCAAATGCCTTTGATTTTTCACATAACCACATTGAGTTTTTTACCCTCAAAAGACAAACACCATGATAAATCACAAAAATATACCATTTTGTTGTTTCAGCTACTATGCAGGCCTATGCATCTACATGGTTACAGACTACAAACAACCGAAGTATTTATTTATTTATTTGTGCATCCATGTGTGGTCTCCCCAGGGTAAACATGTACAGGGACATTCTCTTCTAAACTAATACTTCTTTAATAAATTAAATGTGTAGAGGTAAGGTAGGCCTCCATAGAATATAGAGCTATAGATAGGAGGTTAGGCAAGGCTCCATTGATTTTAGAGGGATAAGTATAGAGGTAAGGTAGGGCTCCATCAATTATAGAAGTATAGATATGGAGGTCAGGCAAGGCTTTATAGATTATAGAGAAATAGGCATAGAGTTAAGGTAGGGCTTCATGAATTATAAAGGTATAGGTATAGAGGTAAGGTAGGGCTCCATAAATTATAGAGGTATAGGTATAGAGGTATAGTTAGGCTCCACTGATTAAAGAGGTATAGAGGTAAGGTAGGGCTCCTTAAATCATAGAGGTATAGAAATAGAGGTAAGGTGGGGTTCTATAAATTATAAAGGTATAGGTATAGAGTGTCACGATTCGGCTGGCTGGAGGTGGATCCTCTGTGCCAGAGAGGGATTGGCGTGGACCGTGTTGGTGGACCGGTTCTAAGTTGCTACTGGTATTCACCAGAGCCCGCCGCAAAGCGGGATGGTCTTGCAGCGGCGGTAGCAACCAGGTCGTATCCACCAGCAACGGCTCAACCTCTCTGACTGCTGAAGATAGGCGCGGTACAAGGGAGTAGACAAGAGCAAGGTCGGACGTAGCAGAAGGTCAGGGCAGGCAGCAAGGATCGTAGTCAGGGGCAACGGCAGGAGGTCTGGAACACAGGCTAGGAACACACAAGGAAACGCTTTCACTGGCACAATGGCAACAAGATCCGGCGAGGGAGTGCAGGGGAAGTGAGGTATAAGTAGGGAGTGCACAGGTGAACACACTGATTAAGCCTGCTGCGCCAATCAGTGGCGCAGTGGCCCTTTAAATTGCAGAGACCCGGCGCGCGCGCGCCCTAAGGAGCGGGGCCGCGCGCGCCGGGACAAGACAGACAGGGAACGAGTCAGGTACGGGAGCTGGGATGCGCATCGCGAGCGGGCGCCTCCCGCATCGCGAATCGCATCCCGGCTGAGAGGGATATTGCAGCGCACCCGGTCAGCAGGTCTGACCGAGGCGCTGCAAATGCGAGGATGCTGCGAGCGCTCCGGGGAGGAGCGGGGACCCGGAGCGCTCGGCGTAACAGTACCCCCCCCTTGGGTCTCCCCCTCTTCTTGGAGCCTGAGAACCTGAGCATAAGACTTTTGTCTAGAATGTTGTCCTCAGGTTCCCAGGATCTCTCTTCTGGGCCACAGCCTTCCCAATCCACCCCCAAAAATTTTTTCTTTCTGACAGTCTTGGAGGCCAGAATCTCCTTCACGGAGAAGACGTCAGAAGAACCGGAAACAGGAGTGGGGGAAACAAGTTTGGGAGAGAAGCGGTTAATGACGAGTGGTTTAAAGAGAGAGACATGGAAGGCATTGGGAACACGAAGAGAAGGAGGAAGAAGGAGTTTGTAAGAGACAGGGTTAATCTGGCACAAGACTTTGAAAGGGCCAAGATAGCGTGGTCCCAGTTTGTAACTGGGGACACGAAAGCGGACATATTTAGCGGAGAGCCATACTGTCACGATGCCGGCTGGCAGGTAGTGGATCCTCTGTGCCAGAGAGGGATTGGCGTGGACCGTGCTAGTGGATCGGTTCTAAGTCACTACTGGTTTTCACCAGAGCCCGCCGCAAAGCGGGATGGTCTTGCTGCGGCGGTAGTGACCAGGTCGTATCCACTAGCAACGGCTCAACCTCTCTGGCTGCTGAAGATAGGCGCGGTACAAGGGAGTAGACAGAAGCAAGGTCGGACGTAGCAGAAGGTCGGGGCAGGCAGCAAGGATCGTAGTCAGGGGCAACGGCAGGAGGTCTGGAACACAGGCTAGGAACATACAAGGAACGCTTTCACTGGCACAATGGCAACAAGATCCGGCAGGGAAGTGCAGGGGAAGTGAGGTGATATAGGGAAGTGCACAGGTGAAGACACTAATTGGAATCACTGCGCCAATCAGCGGCGCAGTGGCCCTTTAAATCGCAAAGACCCGGCGCGCGCGCGCCCTAGGGAGCGGGGCCGCGCACGCCGGGACAGGACCGAGGGAGAGCGAGTCAGGTACGGGAGCCGGGGTGCGCATCGCGAGCGGGCGCTACCCGCATCGCGAATCGCATCCCGGCTGGCAGCAGAATCGCAGCGCCCCGGGTCAGTGGATCTGACCGGAGCGCTGCAGCGGAGAGAGTGTAGCGAGCGCTCCGGGGAGGAGCGGGGACCCGGAGCGCTCGGCGTAACAGTACCCCCCCCCTTGGGTCTCCCCCTCTTTTTAGGACCTGAGAACCTGAGGAGCAGACTTTTATCTAGGATGTTGTCCTCAGGTTCCCAGGATCTCTCTTCAGGACCACAACCCTCCCAGTCCACTAAAAAAAAAGTTTTCCCTCTGACCTTTTTAGAGGCTAAGATCTCTTTGACAGAGAAGATGTCCGAGGAGCCGGAAACAGGAGTGGGAGGAACAGATTTGGGAGAAAAACGGTTGAGGATGAGTGGTTTAAGAAGAGAGACGTGAAAGGCATTAGGGATACGAAGAGAAGGAGGAAGAAGAAGTTTGTAAGAGACAGGATTAATTTGACACAAAATTTTGAAAGGACCAAGATAGCGTGGTCCCAACTTGTAGCTAGGGACACGGAAGCGGACATATTTAGCGGAGAGCCATACCTTGTCTCCAGGGGAAAAAATGGGAGGAGCTCTTCTTTTCTTATCCGCGAACCTCTTCATGCGTGAAGAAGCCTGTAAGAGAGAATTTTGGGTCTCTCTCCATATAATGGAAAGGTCACGAGAAATTTCATCCACAGCGGGCAGACCAGAGGGCAAGGGGGTAGGGAGGGGGGGAAGAGGGTGACGGCCGTACACCACGAAAAATGGGGATTTGGAGGAAGATTCAGAGACTCTGAAGTTATACGAGAATTCGGCCCATGGAAGGAGATCTGCCCAGTCATCCTGGCGGGAGGAAACAAAATGTCGCAAATAATCACCCAAGACTTGGTTAATTCTTTCTACTTGTCCATTGGACTGGGGATGATATGCAGAAGAAAAATTTAATTTAATCTTGAGTTGTTTACAGAGAGCCCTCCAGAATTTAGACACAAATTGGACGCCTCTATCCGAGACGATCTGCGTAGGCAACCCGTGAAGACGAAAAATGTGTACAAAAAATTGTTTAGCCAACTGAGGCGCTGAAGGAAGACCAGGAAGAGGGATGAAATGTGCCATTTTGGAGAATCGATCAACGACCACCCAAATAACAGTGTTGCCACGGGAAGGGGGTAAATCAGTAATAAAATCCATACCAATCAGAGACCAAGGCTGTTCGGGGACAGGCAGGGGAAGAAGAAAACCAGCGGGCTTCTGGCGAGGAGTCTTATCCCGGGCACAGATAGTGCAGGCTCGCACAAAGTCCACAACATCCGTCTCCAGAGTCGGCCACCAATAGAAGCGGGAGATGAGTTGCACAGATTTCTTGATGCCCCCATGACCAGCGAGATGGGAGGAGTGACCCCATTTGAGGATTCCGAGGCGTTGGCGTGGAGAAACAAAGGCCTGATGGAGGCTGGAGAAGTGGAGATCAGGCAGTCAGGTGGAATGATGTGTTGCGGAGAGAGTTCAACTTCTGAGGCATCCGAGGAACGAGAGAGAGCATCGGCCCTAATGTTCTTATCGGCAGGACGAAAGTGAATCTCAAAATTAAATCGGGCAAAGAACAGAGACCACCGGGCCTGGCGAGGGTTCAGCCGTTGGGCAGACTGGAGGTAGGAGAGGTTTCTTGTGGTCGGTGTAAATAATAACTGGAAATCTTGATCCCTCCAGCAGATGCCTCCATTCCTCAAGTGCTAATTTAATGGCTAGAAGCTCTCGATCCCCGATGGAGTAGTTCCTCTCCGCCGGAGAGAAGGTCCTAGAAAAAAAACCACAAGTGACAGCATGCCCGGAAGAATTTTTTTGTAAAAGAACAGCTCCAGCTCCCACTGAGGAGGCATCAACCTCCAATAGGAAGGGTCAGGTCTGGAGAGCACGGGAGCCGAAGAAAAGGCAGACTTGAGTCGTTTAAAGGCGTCTTCCGCTTGAGGAGGCCACGACTTGGGATCGGCATTTTTTTTGGTTAAAGCCACGATAGGAGCCACAACGGTAGAAAAATGTGGAATAAATTGCCTGTAATAATTGGCGAACCCCAAAAAGCGTTGGATAGCACGGAGTCCGGAGGGGCGTGGCCAATCTAAGACGGCAGAGAGTTTGTCTGGATCCATTTGTAGTCCCTGGCCAGAGACCAAATATCCTAGAAAAGGAAGAGATTGGCATTCAAACAGACATTTCTCAATTTTGGCATAGAGTTGATTGTCACGAAGTCTCTGAAGAACCATACGGACATGCTGGCGGTGTTCTTCTAGATTGGCAGAAAAAATTAGGATATCGTCCAGATATACAACAACACAGGAGTATAACAGATCACGAAAAATTTCATTGACAAAGTCTTGGAAGACAGCAGGGGCGTTGCACAGGCCAAAGGGCATGACCAGATACTCAAAGTGTCCATCTCTGGTGTTAAACGCCGTTTTCCACTCATCCCCCTCTCTGATGCGGATGAGGTTATAGGCGCCTCTTAAGTCCAATTTAGTAAAGATGTGGGCACCTTGGAGGCGATCAAAGAGTTCAGAGATGAGGGGTAGGGGGTAGCGGTTCTTAACCGTGATTTTATTAAGACCGCGGTAGTCAATGCAAGGACGTAGGGAGCCATCTTTTTTGGACACAAAGAAAAATCCAGCTCCGGCAGGAGAGGAGGATTTACTGATAAAGCCCTTTTTTAAATTTTCCTGGACATACTCAGACATGGCAAGAGTCTCTGGGGCAGAGAGAGGATAAATTCTGCCCCGGGGTGGAGTAGTACCCGGGAGGAGGTCGATAGGGCAATCATAAGGCCTGTGAGGAGGTAGAGTCTCAGCTTGTTTTTTGCAGAAAACATCCGCGAAGTCCATATAGGCCTTAGGGAGACCGGTTACTGAGGGAACCACAGAGTCACGGCAAGGGTTACTGGGAACCGGTCTTAGACAGTCCTTGGAACAAGAGGGCCCCCAACTCTTGATCTCCCCAGTGGACCAATCCAGGGTTGGGGAATGAAGTTGAAGCCAGGGAAGTCCAAGGAGAATTTCCGAGGTGCAATTGGGGAGGACCAAAAGTTCAATCCTCTCGTGATGAGATCCGATGCTCATTAGAAGGGGCTCCGTGCGGAAGCGTATGGTACAGTCCAATCTTTCATTGTTTACACAATTGATGTAAAGGGGTCTGGCGAGACTGGTCACTGGGATGTTGAACCTGTTGACGAGAGAGGCCAAAATAAAATTTCCTGCAGATCCAGAGTCCAAGAAGGCCACGGTAGAGAAGGAGAAGGCAGAGGCAGACATCCGCACAGGCACAGTAAGACGTGGAGAAGCCGAGTAGACATCTAGGACTGTCTCTCCTTTGTGCGGAGTCAGCGGACGTCTTTCCAGGCGGGGAGGACGGATAGGACAATCCCTCAGGAAGTGTTCGGTACTAGCACAGTACAGGCAGAGGTTCTCCATGCGGCGTCGTGTCCTCTCTTGAGGTGTCAGGCGAGACCGGTCGACCTGCATAGCCTCCACGGCGGGAGGCACAGGAACAGATTGCAGGGGACCAGAGGAGAGAGGAGCCGAGGAGAAGAAACGCCTCGTGCGAACAGAGTCCATATCTTGGCGGAGCTCCTGACGCCTTTCGGAAAAACGCATGTCAATGCGAGTGGCTAGGTGAATAAGTTCATGTAGATTAGCAGGAATTTCTCGTGCGGCCAGAACATCTTTAATGTTGCTGGATAGGCCTTTTTTAAAGGTCGCGCAGAGGGCCTCATTATTCCAGGACAATTCTGAAGCAAGAGTACGGAATTGTACGGCATACTCGCCAACGGAAGAATTACCCTGGACCAGGTTCAACAGGGCAGTCTCAGCAGAAGAGGCTCGGGCAGGTTCCTCAAAGACACTTCGGACTTCCGAGAAGAAGGAGTGTACAGAGGCAGTGACAGGATCATTGCGGTCCCAGAGCGGTGTGGCCCATGACAGGGCTTTTCCGGACAGAAGGCTGACTACGAAAGCCACCTTAGACCTTTCAGTGGGAAACAGGTCCGACATCATCTCCAGATGCAGGGAACACTGGGAAAGAAAGCCACGGCAAAACTTAGAGTCCCCATCAAATTTATCCGGCAAGGATAGGCGTAGCCCAGGAGCGGCCACTCGCTGCGGAGGAGGTGCAGGAGCTGGCGGAGGAGATGACTGCTGAAGCTGTGGTAGTAACTGTTGTAGCATAACGGTCAGTTGAGACAGCTGTTGGCCTTGTTGCGCTATCTGTTGTGACTGCTGGGCGACCACCGTGGTGAGGTCAGCGACAACTGGCAGAGGAACTTCAGCGGGATCCATGGCCGGATCTACTGTCACGATGCCGGCTGGCAGGTAGTGGATCCTCTGTGCCAGAGAGGGATTGGCGTGGACCGTGCTAGTGGATCGGTTCTAAGTCACTACTGGTTTTCACCAGAGCCCGCCGCAAAGCGGGATGGTCTTGCTGCGGCGGTAGTGACCAGGTCGTATCCACTAGCAACGGCTCAACCTCTCTGGCTGCTGAAGATAGGCGCGGTACAAGGGAGTAGACAGAAGCAAGGTCGGACGTAGCAGAAGGTCGGGGCAGGCAGCAAGGATCGTAGTCAGGGGCAACGGCAGGAGGTCTGGAACACAGGCTAGGAACATACAAGGAACGCTTTCACTGGCACAATGGCAACAAGATCCGGCAGGGAAGTGCAGGGGAAGTGAGGTGATATAGGGAAGTGCACAGGTGAAGACACTAATTGGAATCACTGCGCCAATCAGCGGCGCAGTGGCCCTTTAAATCGCAAAGACCCGGCGCGCGCGCGCCCTAGGGAGCGGGGCCGCGCGCGCCGGGACAGGACCGAGGGAGAGCGAGTCAGGTACGGGAGCCGGGGTGCGCATCGCGAGCGGGCGCTACCCGCATCGCGAATCGCATCCCGGCTGGCAGCAGAATCGCAGCGCCCCGGGTCAGTGGATCTGACCGGAGCGCTGCAGCGGAGAGAGTGTAGCGAGCGCTCCGGGGAGGAGCGGGGACCCGGAGCGCTCGGCGTAACACATACCTTGTCTCCGGGAGCAAAAATGGGGGGAGTTCATCTTTTCTTATCGGCAAATCTTTTCATCCGGGATGAAGCCTGTAAAAGAGAATTTTGGGTCTCTTTCCATATGGTGGAAAGATCACGAGTCACTTCATCCACAGCGGGCAAACCAGAGGGCAAGGGAGTAGGGAGGGGGGGAAGAGGGTGACGGCCGTAAACCACAAAAAATGGGGATTTAGCAGAAGATTCGGAGACTCTGAAGTTGTATGAGAATTCGGCCCATGGTAGAAGATCTGCCCAGTCATCCTGGCGGGAGGAAACAAAATGCCGTAAATAGTCACCCAGGACCTGATTAATTCTTTCTACTTGCCCATTGGATTGGGGATGATAAGAAGAAGAGAAGTTTAATTTGATCTTGAGCTGTTTACAGAGGGCCCTCCAGAATTTAGACACAAATTGAATGCCTCTATCCGAGACGATATGCGTGGGCAAACCGTGAAGGCGAAAAATGTGTACAAAAAATTGCTTTGCCAACTGAGGCGCTGAAGGAAGACCAGGAAGAGGAATAAAATGTGCCATCTTGGAAAATCAACGACCACCCAAACAACTGTGTTGCCACGGGATGAGGGTAAGTCCGTAATAAAGTCCATACCAATCTGTGACCAAGGCTGTTCGGGGACAGGCAGAGGATGAAGGAGGCCAGCAGGCTTCTGGCGAGGAGTCTTATCCCGGGCACAGACAGTACAGGCCCGCACAAAATCAACAACATCAGTCTCCAGAGTCGGCCACCAATAAAAACGAGAGATGAGTTGCAAGGATTTTTTGATGCCCGCATGGCCTGCGAGGTGGGAGGAGTGTCCCCATTTGAGAATCCCGAGACGCTGGCATGGAGAAACGAAGGTCTTCCCTGGAGGAGTTTGCCTGATGGAGGCTGGAGAAGTGGAGATCAGACAGTCAGGAGGAATGATGTGTTGCGGAGAGACCTCTACTTCAGAGGCATCAGAAGAATGAGAGAGGGCATCGGCCCTAATGTTCTTGTCAGCAGGGCGAAAATGAATTTCAAAGTCAAAACGGGCAAAGAATAACGACCACCTGGCCTGGCGAGGGTTCAGTCGTTGGGCAGACTGGAGATAGGAGAGATTCTTGTGATCAGTGTATATGATAACTGGAAATTTTGATCCCTCCAGCAGGTGCCTCCATTCCTCAAGCGCCAATTTAATGGCCAGTAGTTCTCGATCCCCGATGGAGTAATTTCTCTCCGCCGGGGAGAAGGTCCTAGAAAAAAAACCACAAGTCACAGCATGCCCGGAAGAATTTTTTTGTAGAAGGACAGCTCCAGCTCCCACTGAGGAGGCATCTACCTCCAATAGGAAGGGTTTAGATGGGTCAGGTCTGGAGAGCACGGGAGCAGAAGAAAAGGCAGACTTGAGATGTTTAAATGCGTCTTCCGCTTGGGGAGACCAGGACTTAGGATTGGCATTTTTCTTGGTTAAAGCCACGATAGGAGCCACAATAGTGGAAAAGTGTGGAATAAACTGTCTGTAATAATTGGCGAACCCCAAAAAACGTTGGATAGCACGGAGTCCGGAGGGGCGTGGCCAATCTAAGACGGCAGAGAGTTTATCTGGGTCCATTTGTAGTCCCTGGCCAGAGACCAAGTATCCTAGGAAAGGAAGAGATTGACATTCAAAGAGACATTTCTCCATTTTGGCATAAAGTTGATTGTCCCAAAGTCTCTGAAGAACCATGCGGACATGCTGGCGGTGTTCTTCTAAGTTGGCAGAAAAAATCAGAATGTCGTCCAGATAAACCACAACACAGGAATATAGGAGATCACGAAAAATGTCATTAACAAAGTCTTGGAAGACGGCAGGGGCGTTGCAAAGGCCAAAGGGCATGACCAGATACTCAAAGTGTCCATCTCTGGTGTTAAATGCAGTCTTCCATTCGTCCCCCTCCCTGATGCGGATGAGATTATAATCACCTCTTAAGTCCAGTTTGGTAAAGATGTGGGCACCTTGTAAGCGATCAAAGAGTTCCGAGATAAGAGGTAAGGGGTAGCGTTTTTTTACCGTGATTTTATTAAGTCCGCGGTAATCAATGCAAGGACGTAGGGAGCCATCTTTTTTGGACACAAAAAAAAAAATTCCAGCTCCGGCAGGGGAGGAGGACTTGCGGATAAACCCCTTTTTTAAATTCTCCTGGATGTACTTCGACATGGCAAGAGTCTCTGGAGCAGACAGAGGATAGATTCTGCCCCGGGGTGGAGTAGTACCCGGGAGGAGGTCAATAGGACAGTCATAAGGCCTGTGAGGAGGTAAAGTCTCAGCTTGCTTTTTGCAAAAAACGTCAGCATAGTCCATATAAGCCTTAGGAAGACCGGATACAGGGGGAACCACAGGGTCACGGCAAGGAGTACTGGGAACCGGTTTAAGACAGTCCTTATGACAAGAAGTACCCCAGTTCTTGATTTCTCCTGTGGACCAATCAAGGGTTGGGGAATGGCGTTGAAGCCACGGTAATCCAAGAAGAATTTCAGAAGTGCAGTTGGAGAGGACCAAAAA
Organism: Hyla sarda; assembly: GCF_029499605.1. Lineage (NCBI taxonomy): Eukaryota > Metazoa > Chordata > Amphibia > Anura > Hylidae > Hyla > Hyla sarda. The sequence continues at coordinate 95,026,254 of NC_079194.1, forward strand.
TTAAATTTTTTCGTGATGAGGTCCGATGCACATTAGGAGAGGTTCCGTGCGGTAACGCACGGTACAGTCCAATCTTTCGTTGTTAACAGAATTGATGTAGAGGGGTCTGGCGAGACTGGTCACCGGAATGTTGAACCTGTTGATGAGAGAGGCCAAAATAAAATTTCCTGCAGATCTGGAATCCAAGAAGGCCATAGCAGAGAAGGAGAAGGTAGAGGAAGATATCCGCACAGGCACAGTAAGGCGTGGAGAAGCAGAGTTGACATCAAGAACTGTCTCACCTTTGTGCAGAGTCAGCATACGTCTTTCCAGGCGGGGAGGACGGATAGGACAATCTTTCAAGAAGTGTTCGGTACCTGCACAGTATAGGCATAGATTCTCCATGCGGCGTCGTGTCCTCTCTTGAGGTGTCAAGCGAGACCGGTCAACTTGCATAGCCTCCACGGCGGGAGGCACAGGAACGGATTGCAGAGGACCAGAGGAGAGAGGAGCCGAGGAGAGAAACCGCCTCGTGCGAACAAAGTTCATATCCTGGCGGAGCTCCTGACGCCTTTCGGAAAAACGCATGTCAATGCGGGTGGCAAGATGAATAAGTTCATGCAGGTTAGCAGGAATTTCTCGTGCGGCCAGCACATCTTTAATGTTGCTGGATAGGCCTTTTTTAAAGGTCGCGCAGAGGGCCTCATTATTCCAGGATAATTCGGAGGCAAGAGTACGGAATTGGATGGCGTACTCGCCAACAGAAGAATTACCCTGGACCAGGTTCAGCAGGGCAGTCTCAGCAGAAGAGGCTCAGGCAGGTTCCTCAAAGACACTTCGGATCTCCGTGAAGAAGGAGTGTACAGAGGCAGTGACAGGGTCATTGCGGTCCCAGAGCGGTGTGGCCCATGACAGAGCTTTCCCAGACAGAAGGCTGACTACGAAAGCCACCTTAGACCTTTCAGTAGGAAACTGGTCCGACATCATCTCCAAGTGCAGTGAACATTGCGAAAGAAACCACGGCAAAACTTAGAGTCCCCATCAAATTTATCCGGCAAGGATAATCGTAGGCCGGAGGCGGCCACTCGCTGCGGAGGAGGTGCAGGAGCTGGCGGAGGAGATGGTTGCTGGAGCTGAGGTAATAGCTGCTGTAGCATCACGGTCAGTTGAGACAGCTGGTGGCCTTGTTGCGCTATCTGTTGCGACTGCTGGGCGACCACCGTGGTGAGGTCGGCGAAAACTGGCAGTGGGACTTCAGCGGGATCCATGGCCGGATCTACTGTCACGATTCGGCTGGCTGGAGGTGGATCCTCTGTGCCAGAGAGGGATTGGCGTGGACCGTGTTGGTGGACCGGTTCTAAGTTGCTACTGGTATTCACCAGAGCCCGCCGCAAAGCGGGATGGTCTTGCAGCGGCGGTAGCAACCAGGTCGTATCCACCAGCAACGGCTCAACCTCTCTGACTGCTGAAGATAGGCGCGGTACAAGGGAGTAGACAAGAGCAAGGTCGGACGTAGTAGAAGGTCAGGGCAGGCAGCAAGGATCGTAGTCAGGGGCAACGGCAGGAGGTCTGGAACACAGGCTAGGAACACACAAGGAAACGCTTTCACTGGCACAATGGCAACAAGATCCGGCGAGGGAGTGCAGGGGAAGTGAGGTTTAAGTAGGGAGTGCACAGGTGAACACACTGATTAAGCCTGCTGCGCCAATCAGTGGCGCAGTGGCCCTTTAAATTGCAGAGACCCGGCGCGCGCGCGCCCTAAGGAGCGGGGCCGCGCACGCCGGGACAAGACAGACGGGGAACGAGTCAGGTATGGGAGCCGGGATGCGCATCGCGAGCGGGCGCCTCCCGCATCGCGAATCGCATCCCGGCTGAGAGGGATATTGCAGCGCACCCGGTCAGCAGGTCTGACCGGGGCGCTGCAAATGCGAGGATGCTGCGAGCGCTCCGGGGAGGAGCGGGGACCCGGAGCGCTCGGCGTAACATAGAGGTAAAGTAGGGCTCCATAAATTATAAAGGTATAGGTATAGAGGTAAGGTAGGGCTCCATAAATTATAAAGGTATAGGTATAGAGGTATAGTTAGGCTCCACTGATTAAAGAGGTATAGAGGTAAGGTAGGGCTCCTTAAATCATAGATGTATAGAAATAGAGGTAAGGTGGGGTTCTATAAATTATAAAGGTATAGGTATAAAGGTAAGGTAGGGCTCCTTAAATCATAGAGGTATAGAAATAGAGGTAAGGTGGGGTTCTATAAATTATAAACGTATAGGTACAGAGATATAAGTATAGAGGTAAGGTAGGGTTCCATAATTTTAGATGGTTGCTGGAGGTCGTACAGAGCCATCTTTTATTTCTACTTTATGTAAATAGAACTGGCTGCAATGCTAGGCACCACCCATGACAAGAGTGGTACTGTTTGTCCTATATTATTCCTTTAATCCTTATTTTTTGTTGTTCTTTCAGTCTCTATTTTGACAACTGTAATGAAATGAATTCTATGACAATTTGGCATGCCTAGTGTACTGCGCATCTTTAAAAGATTTCTGCTGAATTATTTTTCTAAACTCCATTTCACTGTGAAATTTTCAATCAAAACATTTGATTTTAAATATATATTCTCTAATTCCAGAGATCTTCCCATCCTAATGTTATGTTACAAGCCTCCTGAACATTTCATCACTTTAATAATTCAGCTCAATGGTTTTGAATATGGTTTCACTTTTTTGAAAGAAAAATAGGCCCATCAAACTGGCTGGGAAAAAAGTGATTGATGGAGAGTAAGAGTAATCACATTTGAAGTGGCACTGTGTATAATACGCTTCTAATGTTCTCCTTCTTATCCTGACATTGACGACTTGTAAGTAATTGAAGGTAAAGAAATGTCTTGCAATGGCCAGGTGGATCTGGTGTGACAGGCCATTTTACTGACACTGACCAAGCTCCTTGACAAGACAATATCACTGTGCCACTTGACTGCTGTCTGCGTGTCATTTATACCTGATTCCTGGAGATATATAGACATGTGCTGCCAGCTCGATGTTTGAGATCCGGAGCACAGGCGGCCGAGCCTCACGTCTCTCTTCTCTTAAAGGATTAGGTTGTATTACCGTTCTCTCAATTAACCTGCTCTTGGCTGCAAGTAATTACAGCAAGGAACTCTTAATTAGACAGGTCCTTTCAGACGCGTCCACATATAGAATCAATGTTGTTTAAACAGTTCAGATGTATCGAGTCACGTCCGTGTGAGTTAAATCCCTTCTATCTGGTTTTGCATTTATTTTGCAATACTTGATTGTGCCAAATTATTTTTTTTTGTTATGAAGAATTCAGAGCACAACAGCAGTGTCGGAAAAGTAGTTCAGTGTCACAGGTGGGGAAGAGATATGTTTAAGAATTCAAAATAAATAGCAAGGATACATAATAAATACAAAACTTGACAAAGAGAACTAACATATTCGGCTTTGGCCCAAAGGGAATTGGGTAGCATGAAAAACATTCTCAACCTATTGTTAGATGAATAGTTGAATACTAATTAATAGTTATTTTTTTTTAGGTGTTCAGCTTGTGGAGAGCGCAAACTGAATGTGGAAGCTCTGCATTATAAGTCAACTGTGATTGGGTCTCTATTAAATAGTATACCTTCTAGCCACCATCACCCAGGCTCTATTCACATTGCATTTGAACACTATGTTATACCTATGCCCCAAAAATTTTCCCAGAAGATGAGCGGACCAGAAACTATTCCACGCTACACAACAAAGCTAAAATATGGGCAGCAAAACATATCATATAGCCACCATCACCAAGGCTCTGTGCACATTGCATTTTAACTGTAACACTCACGTTTCAGCAGACAGGAAAACCGGTGGATGTGGATCCGCTGGACACCATACCAGGGAGCAGAGTCTAAAGTTCCGCTGGTTTTCACTAGAGCCCGCCACAAAGTGGGATGGACTTGCTGCGGAAGGCGGCACCCAGGTCACTACCCCAGGTATGGCTCGACCACACAGGCGGCTGAGGAATTTGAGGCACAGGTAGGATACGACAACTCGTGGTCAGGACAGCAGAAGGTCATGGCTGGTGGCACCGTAGCATAGTCAGGAACGTAACAAGTGGTCAGTAGGCAGGCAGCAAAGGAGGAAGGTCAGGTCACGGAGCAAAGGGTATGATACACGGCAAGGCAATACACAGGAATGCTTACTCTCAGGGACTAGGGCAACAAAGGTCACTGGCTCTTTAAATTTCAGAGCTCTGCTACACAGACACTGAGGAGAGTGCAGGAGGAGCAGGTGGTGAGTGACGGGCTAGGATTTGCATGCGGGCACGACCTGCGATGCAAATATCAGGCCCGTCAGTGGCAGCAGGAGATGGGGCTATGCTCTCACTGCCAGCGTGTGTGGCTGGAGCACTAAACATGACGGTCCCCCCCCCCCCCCTTGGTCTCCCCCTCTTTTTATTGTTCAGAAAACTCCTGAGAAGGTCACGGTCCAGAATATTCTCCTCTGGCTCCCAAGATCTCTCCTCAGGACCGTAACCCTCCCAATCAACCAGAATAAATAGATGTTAGAAGAGCCAGAGACAGGCAATCCCTAGAGTTCAGAGGGAATGGAGTATCTAGGAGCAGGGAACCTAGATGGCTCGGGGTATGGGTGGGATGGGAGTTTTATGTAATGTTGGTTGAACTGTAACTACTGTAAGTATGGATTTGTAAATTGTGGAAAATAATAAAGAATGATATCATCTAAAAAAAAATTAGCAGGCAGACTGAGTTTTTAGGAGACAGGATACATTTTTTGCAGAACCTGAAAGGCACCAAGGTAGTGAGGACCAAGCTTATAGCAGGAGTCTTGAAGCGGATGTACTTGGAGGAAAGCCAGACCATGTCACAAGGAGAGAAGAACGGAGGAGGTCTTCTACACTTATCAGCTTGCGCCTTCATGCGTGAGGAAGCCTGAGATAACGACTGACGAGTTTGTTGTCAGATGGAGAAGTCACAGACCAGCTCATCAACAGCAGGGACACCGGAGGAAACTGAAACTGGAGAAACTGGAGTGGAAGAGGTGAACAGGGATGAAGTCCGTAGACAACAAAGAAGGGAGACAACCTTGTGGAATCCTTCTAATTATATGAGAATTCTGCCCAGGGGAGGAGGTCGACCCAATCGTCTTGTCAAGCTGAAACAAAATACAGAAGATAAGTCTCGAGAATTTGATTAACCCTCTCCACCTGACCGCTGGACTGAGGGTGGTAGGCCAAGGAGAAGTCCAGATGGATTTCCAGACAGGTACATAGGGCTCGCCAGAACTTAGAGACAAACTGCACTCCGTGATCCAAAACGATATGCTGAGGACGACAATGTAAGCAAAAGATATGCAGCAAGTAGTACTTTGCCTGCTGTGGGGCAGAAGGAAGACCTGGCAGGAGAATTAAATGAGCCATCTTGGAAAATCGATCTACCATGACCCAAATGACAGTGCTATTACCAGACGGCGGCAAATTGGTGATGAAATCCATGGCGATATGGGACCAGGGAGTCTCCGGAATTGGTACAGGCTGTAAAAGTCCTGCAGGTCTCCATCGAGACGTTTTGTCATGGGCACAAGTATCACAGGAACGGACAAAATCAGAAACATCACGTTCAAGATGGGGCCACCAGTAGTGCCGAGAGATTAGTAGTAGAGTCTTACGTATTCCAGGATGACCTGCTGTCAAGGAAGAATGACCCCTTTCAGTACCTTGCATCTCAGTCTGGTGGGCACAAAGGATTTTTCCGGAGGAACTTGCTGAATTTCTGCAGGGGCGGCAGAAATCAAACTGTCCGGAGGAATAATATGCCTAGGCGTGGAGTCCAAATCAATGACGTCAGAGGACCTGGAGAGAGCATCTGCCCTGATGTTCTTGTCTGCTGGATGAAAATGAATGAAGAAGTTAAACCTAGAAAAGAACAGAGACCACCTTGTCTGGCGGGGGTTCAAACACTGAGCAGACTGGAGGCATAGAACATTCTTATGAAAACAGTAGTTGCTTACCATATGAGAGGATCTTTCCAATAAATGTCGCCATTCCTCCAAAGCTAGCTTGATAGCGAAGAGTTCACGATCTCCAATTAAGTAATTCCTCTCAGCAGGAGAGAAGGTCTTGGAGAAGAACCCACAAGTTACAGTCATGCCCTTGGCGTTTTTCTGAGTAAGAACGGCAACAGCTCCAATAGATGAGGCATCAACTTCCAAAGCAAAGGGCCTCTCCGGATCAGGTCTTGTAAGCACAGGAGCAAAGGCAAATTCTGTCTTTAAACTGGAGAAGGCCACTTCGGCCTCATGTGGCCAAGATTTAGGATTAGAAGCCTTTTTTTAGTGAGAGCTACAATTGGAGCATGCAAGGAAGAAAAGTGTGCGATAAATTGAAGATAATAGTTAGCGAATACCAGAAAGCATGGAATAGCATGTAGGCCAGAAGGAAGAGGCCAATCCAATACCACAGACAATTTATCTGGATACATCTGCAGGCCTTGATGAGAGACAATGTAGCCAAGAAACAGAAGACCAGATTTCTTGAATAGACCTTTCTCCAGTTTGGTGTAGAGATGATTCTTTCTTAGACGCAGTAGAACAAGACGAACATGAGTTTGGTGCTCCTCTAAGTTGGTAGAGAAGATCAGGATGTTATCTAGGTAAACAACAACACAGGTGTAGAGAAGATCACAGAAGATATCATTGATAAACTCTTGAAAAACGTCTGGAGCATTGCAGAGACCAAAAGGCATTTGGAGATCCATCACGAGTATTGAAGGCCGTTTTCCATTCATCTCCCTTGCGGATACGAATGAGTCTATACGCTCCACGTAAGTTCAACTTGGAGACGGCCTTGACACCCCAGAGACGATCAAAAAGTTACGGTAGTAAACGCATGGACGGAGTGAGCCATCCTTCTTCCCCACAAAGAAAAATCCTTTTCCGGCAGGAGAGGAGGACTAATGGATAAATCCCTTTTGGAGATTCTCCTGGGTATACTCAGCCATGGCTTTGGTCTCAGGAACCGATAATGGATAAATCCTTCCACGAGGAGGAGTAGTACCAGGCAGAAGATCTATAGGGCAGTCATAAGGATGATGTGCAGAGACTCAGCCTGATTCTTGCCAAAGATGTCAGCAAAATCTTGGTAAGGTGGCGGCAGGCCAGGTAAAGGAGGAAGACGAGTAACAACTTTAAGTGGAACTGGTTGGAGGCAAAGATTTTGACAGGATTGTCCCCAGCAAATAATTTCTCCAGTTCTCTAGCCAAGGAAGGCCAAGAAGAATCTCTGAAGTACATTGTGGCAGTACATAGAATTCAATCTTTACTTTATGCAATACTCCCACTTGCATGATGAGAGTTACGGTACAGAAGTGAACCATACAATGCAGATTTTGTCCATTAACTGAGGAGATGAACAAGGGCTTGGCAAGCCGAGTGACAGGAAGATGATACTTGTGGACCAAAGAAGCATCAATAAAGTCACCTGTGGATCCAGAATCCAAAAATGCTGTAGAGCTGAAGGAAAACTTGGCTGAAGTGAAGACTTTTACAGAAATAGTTAAGTGAGGAGAGGTAGTATTCACACGCAGGGACGCCTCTCCCACATACACTAGGTCTGGGCGTTTCCTGGACGCTGTGGACGAACAGTACAGTCCTTGAGGAAGTGCTCCTGGCTAGCACAATACAAGCACAAATTCTCACTGCGTCGTCGTGACCTCTCTTGTTGTGTGAGGCGCAGGAAATTGTAGAGGTGGATGTTGAAACATGGGTGCCAGGCGAGGATATCTCCGCGTTCGGACAGGTTCCCTCTCTAGGCGCAGTCCTTCCCGCCTCTCCGCAAAATGCACATCAATACGTTTGGCCAAGTGAATAAGTTCAGTCAAAGAAGATGAAGGATTACTTGCTGCAAGGGCATCTTTAAGCCTGCTTGACAGTCCTTTTTTGAATGTGGCACACAATACCTTATCATTCCTTGCTAGTTCTGAGCATAGAGTTCGGAATTGAACCGCGTAGTCACCAAAGGAAGAATTCCCCTGACAGAGGTTTAGCAAAGCTGTCTCAGTAGAAGAGGCACGTGCGGGTTCCTCAAAGACACTGTTAAATTCTGCCAAGAAAGCCAACAAGTTGAAGGGTACCGGGTCACCGCGGTCTCAAAGGGGTGTAGCCCAGGCCAGGGCTTTTCTGGAAAGTAGGTTAATGACAAAGGCCACCTTTGCAAGTTCCATTAAAAACTGTTCAGACATGAGCTCCAAGTGCAACGAAGCCTCTGCATAACATGAAATCCCTATCATACTTAGAAGGTAAAGGCAGATGTAGCTTGGAGCCAGAAGACACTGCAGGAGCTGGTGGAGGGAGCGGGACAGGTTGCGGTTGCTGCTGTTGTTGCTGCATGGACAATAGCTGTTGCATCATAGCAGATAGTTGGATAAGTTGCTGTGCCTGTCGAGCCAACTGCTGAGACTGACGTACAACAACGGAGGGAAGATCCACAACTTCAGGCAGGGGTACCTCCGCGGGATCCATGGCCGGATCTTATTGTTATACTCACATTTCAGCAGACAGGAACACCGGTGGATGTGGATCTGCTTTACCTGTGTGGCAGATGACATGGACTGTACCAGAGAGCGGAGTCTTAGGTGCTGCTAGTTTTCACCAGAATCCATCACAAAGCTGCGGCAGGCGGCACCCAGGTCGCTACACCAGGCACAGTTCGACCACAGAAGGTCAGGGCTGGCGACACAGTAGCATAGTCAGGAACGTAGCAATTGGTCAGTAGGCAGGCGGCAAAGGAGCAAGGTCAGGCCACGAAGCAAAGGGTATGATACACGACAAGGCAATACACAGGAATGCTTTCTCTCAGGCAGTAGGGCGACAAAGATCCGGTAGGGAAGTGTGGGAGGTGGAGGAATTTATTAAGTGAGCACAGGTATTACTTAATTAATGGACGCACTGGCCCTTTAAATTTCAGAGCTCCGGCGCTTGCGTGCCCTAAGGGACAGGGCCGGAGCACAGAAGCTGAGGAGAGTGCTCGAGGAGCTGGTGGTGAGTGACAGGCTGGGATTTGCATGCGAATCCCAGCCCCGCCGGCTAAACATGACATTAACACTATCTTAAACCTGCACCCCAGAAATGCTCTCAGTGACTGGTATGCAGTATGCCAGAAGATGAGACTACTCTTCTTACCTATTCCAATCTACACCTTAAAGCTAAAAGTAAGCATAAAAAAGGTGGCAATATCAGTTGTTTGGACATGTCCCAGTGGCAAGTTTCCAAACTAAAATAGTTTTTACACACATACCACTGTCATTATTTCCATTGCACCAGAGTACAGTAAACCACATGAGATGCAGGGTTGGCACACACTCTATTCGATCCTATAAGAGCACTGGAGATACCAAAGCAATGTACTCAAGTATGTCTAGCGCTCCCATAGTCAATGCAAGGAGCACATGCTGACCCTGTGTTCCATGCAGCCAGGAGATTAAGGGACCTGTTCTAGAGAACCCAGGGGATTCTATCTCTGGCATAGGGGATATGTTTTTGAATGCTTGAATACCCCTTTAATGTATAATGTAAAATTTTTGCAGCCTTCTCTAAGTCCTATAAAAAGCATTCTACACACATTTGTGCTGTTTTTGATGTTGTTATTAGCTACAAGTTGTTGTGTCCCTTCTATTCTAAGCAGCAGAAACACAGGAGTGCGGCCACCGTAATATGACTTTGACCCACGATAAATCTTTTCTTTTAGTATAATCTCTTACAATGCCAGTAGTATCCAGCGACTCCAAAAATTATAGAGCTGCTTTATCATCCCTCTCAGCCTTTCACAGCTAATCCCATTTAATCAGTTTTGCTCCTTTTGTGCGTCCTGTAACATTATTTGTAATGAATGGGACCTGAGTGCCTGGGTTTTAATATTCACCAGTGGTGATCCTCCTGAGTCCAAGAATGTACGATCGTACTCTAATGGAATGACAGAAAATAAAACATGGTACCTGCTGACACTTTCACTTTGTGAAAAGAAATTACTGTGCCTACAGAACTGTGCAAAATCAATAGCCAGGTCCCATATGTGTAACATATAGCTGATGTGTATCATGGTACCATTAGAAGCTAAATATAAATATGATGGATAGATGAGCTGAGTGATGTATGAAATATCCAGAGTGATTTGTAAACTGGCTGGCATGATAGTTCCATTTTACTACTCTACCAGTTATTCCCATTAATTGTATCTGAATTATTTTCTTGTCCTCTATCCATAGGTGTCAAGTTCTGTGTAATGGATGTCTTTGGCTAAGAGCATCAGATATACTGTATGAAAGTAATGGATTGCAGAATACATTTCACACAGAACAATGCTTTAGAAGACTGCTTATTGATGCTATTGAGTTTTTATGTCAGTTTATATATAGAATCATAAAATGTTTTATTATATCTTTTCATGTGACAACACTAAATAAAGGACCCTCTGCTACAATGTAAAGTAGTGAGTACACAGCCCATATAACAGTGTTTAATGTTGTGTTCCCTCAAACAAAAAAAACAAAAAAAATCAACACACAGCCATGAATGTCTAAACCTTGGCAACAAAAGTGAGAACACTCCTAAGTGGAAATGTCCAAATTAGGCCCAAATAGCCATTTTCTCTTCTAGGTGTCATGTGACTCGTGGGCAATGGTTTCACAGGACAGGTTCTTAGAATATGCCTCACAATGGTTGATCACAAAGATTGAGTGCATGTGCTCAGCGTTATATCCTGACTTTGGGAAATAGATGTATGGATGCTGCTAGTATTGCTGCAGAGGTTGAAGGGGTGCTGGTTAGGGGGGTAATCCTGTCTGTGCTCAGACCATATGTCACACACTGCATCAAATTGGTCAGCCTGGCTGTCATCCCAGAAGGAAGTCTCTTCTAAAGATGATGCACAAGAAAGCTTGCAAACAGTTTGCTGAAGACAAGCAGTCTAAGGACATACAGTAGATTATAATGTAAGGAGTACATAAACAAGTGTGTCTTACATATAATATTGTGGTGGTTGTGTCATGCACTGGGCCAGGCACTGAGAGCTACAATTCATTGGAGAAACCATGAATGCCAAAAAGTACTGTCACATAGTGAAGCAGAGTATGATTCCCCATCCCTTGGGAGACTCGGCTGCAGAGCAGTATTCCAACATGATAACCATAAAAAAAAAAAAAAAAAAAATTCCAGTCTAGTGTATTATGATTGTGTAAATTTTCAATAAGCATATGTCTTTGTTTTATGCACATATGTGTTTTATTAAGTATGTGCGGCTCTGTTTCTGTTTCTCTATTTTTGTTTTACATTTGTAGTCTGTCCCCTCTTTTATAGCCAGAACTCCACCCATTCGACCCAGGTGGCTCTGTGCTTTGTGGAGGCTGTTATGCTTTGTCTGTGGGGTGGTGTTACCCAGAGCCAGGGGCTTGGTCGGGCAGCAGAGGGGATGCCTGGCCACTGGGTCGTTCCCCCTGTTGGCTTGGTGTCGCAGAGGCAGTGGTCATCACCCAGCGCTACGCCAGTGTTAGGTTAGGAACCCTGTCCGACTAGGTGGCCTTGACGTGGCTTGTACTTTTTGATCAAAATGTATACTAACCAGCTGTTAGTTTTTTTTTTTATTATTCTGTGAAGCAAGTTGATTAAAATACAAATTGTGGATGTGCGGCTACGTTTCTGTTTCTCTATTTCTGTTTTACATATGTGTTTTATGTTTATGCAATAAACTGTATTTTATACTAGCATTCTCTAATTTGGGCAGCCTTTTGTACATTCTTTGCCTTCTTCCACATTGTATTTAGCCATGCCCATTGGACAAACATGTTGGGGGAGTGCTCAACATGTATGTGCAATGTTTACTTTTGGCCACTATGGCTAAGAGGTTAGCACTGTTGCCTTGCAGTGCTGGAGTCCTAGGTTTAAATCTCACAGGACAAAATTTGCAATGAGTTTGTATGATCTCCCCGTGTTTGTGTGAGTTTCCTCTGAGTACTCCTTGAGTACCCGCAATCTCCTAAATGGGGCCCTAGTAGTCTGCCGGAAAGCAGCCGTTCCGACAGCCACGGCCGACAGGCCCCCTCAATGTATCTCTATTGGACGCATGGAGGGGGTTATTCAACTGCAGCTCCCTGTGGGGGTCGGCATACCTCCTTCCAGCAGACTGCTGGGGTCCCATTTAGGAGATCACCGGGGGGGGGGGGGCAATTCCCAGTGGTCGGGTCCCCCGCAATCTATAACTTATTCCCTATCCTTTGGGGATAAGCTATGTTTCACCACAGATAGGGTTACGCTTTCTTTGCAGATTTAGTGAACAGACAGCTGTGGGTCCTTTCTACATCCACAGGGTTAAAATTTACAGTAGGAGAAGTCCACTTTAAACAAGCTATGGTCACTTTTAACCAAAGAGACAAAAAAGTTACATGATTAGGTTCCTCTAATACTGCCTGCTAAAACTCAGATGTCATAAGCCAAGCACCCACTGCAGGACCTTACAGACATCAATATAGGGCTTATTCTTATTCTGTGGTACTGGTACCACACAGTGCTGTAGAACAAGCCCCATTATCTGTAATAATATATTTTGCCTCCTATGAACGTCTAATGGGTCCATCAGAATTCTGTCAGTTTTTCTTACTGGATATAATAGCTATAATAGCATGCTACACTATTTTGCCAATTTTGACTGACAGAGCTAGTGTGAGCAAAGTATATGAATTTACTCAGTATTGACTATACTCCATGTTTCAGTACTTGGTTGAGATATGATTGAGCGTTGATGTTGTCTTCTCCACATGATGGCCTCCACAGTCCTTTTTTCTTCTATTTTTCCAGAATTCTTGATTAAACCCCTGAGTTCTCCAATCTCTCTCACTTATGATTTGTACAATCAATAAGTAACGTGGATCAATACAAATTACACTGGATGCAGACAAACATGCTCCAAACTGTAGAAAATCTGTACAACCAGCATTTAAATACTAAATAGTAATTGAAAATTGAAGATATTGATTGCTTTATGCATCGCTCAGTAAATAACTTTGAAAGGAGCCTTTCACTGTTAAATTAAAATCAGTTTATACAATATCCCCGTCCAAATGAAATGACAACTGTGCAAATTAATCAAATGTCATTCAATGCATTCAGAACTCAGAAGTAATTATTTCCTTCACTTGGATTAATTAGAAACCAGGGCCTGGGGCAAACATTCAGTTAACTGCATAGTCCTGTATGAAAAGATATCCTAGTCAAGACAGTGTTGATTGTCGACACCCTATCTTTTCCCTGGCACCCAGTACTCATGCACATACCTTGCCAGGCAACCCACATCTACAGTATACCTCTGTATTATACAGTAGCTTTTCTGAGTATAGTTATGTCCTTACTGTTTAAAGGAGTACTCTGGGATAAAAAAAAACGTATCCCCTATCCTAAGGATAGGGGATTAATGTCAGGTCAGGGGGGACCCCCGCAATCTCCTGTACGGGGCCCCTGCTCTCTTTCTAAATGGTGAATATCAACCACTGCACAGAGCGATGGCCGACATGGCCCCTCATCTGCAGCGCTCTGGCTCTCCCATAGAGATGCATTGAGGGGGCGATTCAGCCATCACTTCATGCGGTGATTGACACACCCCATTCAGGAGGAGAATTGGGGCACCGAACAGGGCTCCCAGCAGTCATATCCCCCGCGATCTGACAGATATCCTCTATCCCCTATTCTTAGGATAGGGGATAACTTTTTTCTATCCTGAAAATCTCCTTTATCTATGCATGAAGATGAGTGAACCTCCTAAAATTCATGTTGGGAAGAATCAATCTGATTTAGATTTGATGGCTGATTCAGATGCATTCAGGTGCAGGGAGTCTAGTTAATAGACAAGTGTCTTTGATCATGTACAATGTATGCCTGGTTGCTCAGTTAAAGAAGTATTCTGGGATTTATTTTTGCTTAGATAGTGTAACAAAGGCTATTATTAGAGAATGATTTAGAGCTTTTTGTGTAGACCTTGTGCTTACCTATTTTTGCTGAGGTGGCGTCTGGGATAGGATCCATTTTGGTTCACAAAAAAGTGATTTCACCTCTTATCACAATGGAAGTGCTTTATGAAGATCTGAAGTATTTAGGCTGTGTTCACATGTTGATTTTTTACTACATTGTTTACACATTTTTACAACAGTTTGGCTATTTTGCTGCAAGCATTAAGCATAGAAATTAAGCATAAAAAAAATTAAAAATTTAATCCAGGCTGCTTTTTTAACCACTTAGGGACCGAGGGCGTAAAGGTACACCTTCGCTCCCTGGTATTTAAGGACCCAGGACGTACCTGTACGTACCTGTACGGGAAATTTCATTCCCCGCCACGCACCGGGCGGGGACAACACTGGGATGACTGCTGATATCTATCTGCGACGATTCCAGGTCATACGGGTCTCCAGTGACCTGGTGACCCAGAAAATAAGGGGGATCGGGGGTGTCCAAGAGAACCCCGCTCCCCCTGAAGGGATAGGAGTTAGGTGGCAGAGGTGCCACCCCTCCTATCCCTGCTATTGGTCGGTCAGAAGCGACCAACCAATAGCAGATCGGGAGTGGGGGGGGGGGTTAAAGTTCAGTTCCCCCGCTCTGCCCACCCACTGTAGTCCGGGCAGAGCGGGGGAACCATCTGTGACCGGCGCCAGAGGTCACTTATCATCGGCGGCGGCAGCAGCGGGCGACGATCAGCATCGGGCAACGATGACATGCAGCTGGCTCCCTGGTGCAGATTACGGAAGCCGGTGAGTTGCCTAGCAACATCTGGAGGGCTACAGTTTGGAGCCCACTATACATATTTTGGGATTTTGGCAACAGCTGGAGGGCTTCAGTTTGGAGATCACTGTGTAGTGGTTTCTAAACCGTGGCCCTCTAAATTTTGCTCAACTACAACTCCCAGCATGCACGAACAGCAGATGGCTGTCTCGCCATGCTGAGAGTTGTAGTTATGTACCTCCAGCTGTTGTAAAACTACATCTTCCAGCATGCCCTTTTGTGATTAATACATGCTGGGAGTCGTAGTTTTGAAACACCTGGAGGCACACTGGTTGGAAAATACTGAGATAGATAACAGAACCTAACTGAAGGTTTTCCAACCAGTGTGCATCCAGCTGTTGCAAAAGTACAACTCCCAGCATGCACGGTCTGTCTGTGCATGTTGGGAGTTGTAGTTTTGCAGCAGCTGGAGGTTTGCCCCCCATGTGAATGTACAGGGTACATTCACACGGGCGGGTTTACAGTAAGTTTTCTGCTTCAAGTTTGAGCTGCGGCAAATTTTACGCCACAGTGCAAACTCCTAACGGGGAAACTCACCGCAAACCCCTGCCTGTGTGAATGTACCCTAAAAACACTACACTACACTAACACATAATAAAGGGTAAAACACTACATGTACACCCCCTTACACCGTCCCCCCCACCAATAAAAATGAAAAACAATCGTACTGCAGTGTTTCCAAAACGGAGCCTCCAGCTGTTGCAAAACAACAAATCCAAGTATTCCCGGACAGCCACTGACTGTCCAGGCATGCTGGGAGCTTAACAACAGCTGGAGGCACCCTGTTTGGGAATCACTGGCGTAGAATACCTGTCACGATTCGGCTGGCTGGAGGTGGATCCTCTGTGCCATAGAGGGATTGGCGTGGACGGTGGACCGGTTCTAAGTTGCTACTGGTATTCACCAGAGCCCGCCGCAAAGCGGGATGGTCTTGCAGCGGCGGTAGCAACCAGGTCGTATCCACCAGCAACGGCTCAACCTCTCTGACTGCTGAAGATAAGCGCGGTACAAGGGAGTAGACAAGAGCAAGGTCGGACGTAGCAGAAGGTCAGGGCAGGCAGCAAGGATCGTAGTCAGGGGCAACGGCAGGAGGTCTGGAACACAGGCTAGGAACACACAAGGGAACGCTTTCACTGGCACAATGGCAACAAGATCCGGCGAGGGAGTGCAGGGGAAGTGAGGTATAAGTAGGGAGTGCACAGGTGATAACACTGATTAGGCCTGCTGCGCCAATCAGTGGCGCAGTGGCCCTTTAAATTGCAGAGACCCGGAGCGCGCGCGCCCTAAGGAGCGGGGCCGCGCGCGCCGGGACAACACAGACGGGGAACGGGTCAGGTACGGGAGCCGGGATGCGCATCGCGAGTGGGCGCCTCCCGCGTCGCGAATCGCATCCCGGCTGGGAGTGTTATTGCAGCGCACCCGGTCAGCAGGTCTGACCGGGGCGCTGCGAATGAGAGGATGCTGCGAGCACTCCGGGGAGGAGCGGGGACCCGGAGCGCTCGGCGTAACAATACCCCTATGTCCTCCCATATGCAAATGAATCTGGATAGGTTTGAGGTTTGGGGTGAGAAGTGGCAAATGAGGTTAAACACTGAGAAATGAAAGGTAATGCACACGGGGAGGAAAAATCTGGGCTGGGGTTATGTATTAAATGGGAGAACACTTGGGACGACTGACATGGAAAAGAACTTAGGAGTCTTAGTTAACAGTAAATTTAGCTGTAGTGACCAGTTTCGGGCAGCTGCTGCCAAGGCAAATAAAATCATGGGGTGCATCAATAGGGGCATAGATACCCACGACAAGGAAATAATTCTACAGCTATACAAATCACTAGTCAGACCACACATGGAATACTGTGTACAGTACTGGGCACCAGTGTACAAGAAAGATGTAGTGGAGCTGGAGAGGGTTCAAAGACAGGCAACCAGAGTAATATGGGGAATGGGAGGACTACAGTACTCAGAAAGATTATCAGAATTATGGTTATTTAGTTTAGAAAAAAGAAGGCTTAGGGGAGACCTAATAACTATGTATAAATATATCAGGGGACAGTACAGTGATCTCTCCCATGATCTATATATATCCAGGACTGTATCTATAACAAGGGGGCATTCTCTACATCTAGAGGAAAGAAGGTTTCTACACCAGCACAGACGGGGGTTCTTTAATGTAAGAGCAGTGAGACTGTGGAATTCTCTGCCTGAGGAGGTGGTCATGGTGAACTCTGTAAAAGAGTTCAAAACGGGTCTGGATGCATTCTTGGAGAGTAATAACATCGCTGGTTATGTATACTAGATTTATAGGGACAGAACGTTTATTCAGGGATTTATTCTGACTGCCATATTTGGAGTCGGGAAGGAATTTTTACCTCTAGTATGAGGGTTTTTTGCCTTCCTCTGGATCAACTCAGTAGGGACTCATTAGGGATATAGGTTGAACTTGATGGACTCTGGTCTTTTTTCAACCTCATGGACTATGTTACTATGTTATTATGCAATCCCTAATTTAGTCCCCAAATGAGCATGGTGCTCTCTCACTTTTGAGCCCTGTTGTATTTCAAGGAAACAGTTTAGGGCCACATATAGGGTATTTCAGTACTCGCGAGCAATTGGGTTACAAATTTTGGGGGGCTTTTTCTACTTTTACCCCTTATGAAAAGGAAAAGTTGGGGTCTACACCAGCCTGTTAGTGTAAAAAAATCTACATTTTTATACTAACATGCTGTCATGATGCCGGCTGGCAGGTAGTGGATCCTCTGTGCCAGAGAGGGATTGGCGTGGACCGTGCTAGTGGATCGGTTCTAAGTCACTACTGGTTTTCACCAGAGCCCGCCGCAAAGCGGGATGGTCTTGCTGCGGCGGTAGTGACCAGGTCGTATCCACTAGCAACGGCTCAACCTCTCTGACTGCTGAAGATAGGCGCGGTACAAGGGAGTAGACAGAAGCAAGGTCGGACGTAGCAGAAGGTCGGGGCAGGCAGCAAGGATCGTAGTCGGGGGCAACGGCAGGAGGTCTGGAACACAGGCTAGGAACACACAAGGAAACGCTTTCACTGGCACAATGGCAACAAGATCCGGCGAGGGAGTGAAGGGGAAGTGAGGTATAAATAGGGAGTGCACAGGTGAACACACTAATTGGAACCACTGCGCCAATCAGCGGCGCAGTGGCCCTTTAAATCGCAGAGACCCGGCGCGCGCGCGCCCTAGGGAGCGGTGCCGCGCGCGCCGGGACAGGACAGACGGAGAGCGAGTCAGGTACGGGAGCCGGGATGCGCATCGCGAGCGGGCGCCACCCGCATCGCGAATCGCATCCCGGCTGGAGACGGTATCGCAGCGCACCGGGTCAGTGGAGCTGCCCGGAGCGCTGCGGTAGCGAGAGAGAAGCGAGCGCTCCGGGGAGGAGCGGGGACCCGGAGCGCTCGGCGTAACACATGCTTGTGTTTCCCCATACTTTTTATTTTCACAACAGGTAAAAGGAAAAAAAGACCCACAAAATTTGTAGCGCAATTTCTCCTGAGTACAGAAATACCCCATATGTGGGCGGGAAATGATCTCCGGACGCACAACAAGGCTCAGTAGTGAGAGCACACTATGTACATTTGAGGCCTAAATTGGTGATCTGCACAGAGGTGGCTGATTTTACAGCAGTTCTGACATAAACGCAAAAAAATGAATACCCACGTGTGACCCCATTTTGGAAACTACACCACTCACGAAACGTAACAAGGGTATAGTGAGCCTTAACACCCCACAGGTGTTTGACAAATTTTTGTTAAAGTTGGATAAGAAAATGAAAAAAAAAAAATGTTTTACCAAAATGTACCCTAAATTTTTCATTTTCACAAGGGAAAATAGGAAAAAAATGCCCCCCAAAATTTGTAACCTCATTTCTTCTGAGTAAGAACATGCCCCATATGTGGATGTAAAGTGCTCTGCGGGTGAACTACAATGCTCAGAAGAGAAGGAGTGCCACTGGGTTTTTGGAGAGAAAATGTGTCTGGAATTGAAGGCCACGTATGTTTACAAAGCCCCCATGGTTCCAGAACAATGGACCCCATTTTGGAAATTACACCCCTCACAGAATGTAATAAGGGGTACAGTAAACATTTAAGCCCCACAGGTGTATGACAGATTTTTGGAACAGTGGTCCCTGTCAAAATGATGATGCCCATTTTCCCTCCTGAAGACGCTACAGAAGTAGTGAAACATGTAGAGGGGGCATTTTCAGCGTTTTAACATCGGTAGCTTGTGTGTGCAATATACTGTGGAACTGCAGTCCACATGTGGTTGAATATACTTACCAGTGGTCAACTGGATGGAATATAAACAATACTATTAAGCACACACAAGCCCGTAGTTTTAAGTTATACACTCACCTTAAAAATTATTTTAATATTATATGAATAAAAGTTAAATTTTAGAGGTGGGAGTTAATAAGGGTTTCAGTGACCCTGGAACCCCAGGGTCAAAGGTTTTTGATTAATTATCACCCTAACCCATCCTGGAGTTTGTTTGTCGTGGTTATCGAGGACATTTACCACTAATATAAAGTAGAATATGTAAAAAAAAAAAAAACATTCTCAGAATCAGAATGAAAAGTAAAAACATCCCAGAGTTATTAATGCTTAAAATAACAGTGGTCAGATGTGCAAAAAAATGCCCAAGTCCTTAAGGTGAAAATGGGCTGGGTCTTTAAGGGGTTAAAGAGTACCTGTCACCAAACAAAAAATTTTATATATTGTTCCTTATGTAATTATAAAACACTTTGCTATTTACTTGCTGTTAAAATAATCAACCTTTATATGTTTTTAATGTCACAGAAAAAAACGAACACTAGGTGGCTCTGTTCTGTTCCCTGCAGCAACTCAAACAGTTGGTTTGGTCTCCTCCTGGCCTGGCAGGAGACCAAACTCAGGAAGTGTGTGCAGGGCATGGCGAGGCATAGCTCTTGCAGGCTTCAGTGAAGTTGCGCCTGCTGGGGAACGCCCACTTTCTCCTGCCTGGAGATCACACAATGTGAGCAAGGCGAAAGGTATGATAGGGAGCTTTTTAATGCTCGGGAAAAAAAATTCAAGGGCAAGAGGGGTGTTAGTAGTAGTTTGGAATATAATCTGAGTTAGTTTAAAAAATATGGTTTGTTGACAGATACTCTTTAACATTTGATACACAGAACATAGACAGTATCACTGTTTACTGTGCATAAGCAAGAACTTCTTTCTTTTACAAGAGTCCCTATTTGTGTACATTATTTATATGGCACACTATGCTATCAGCATAGGACACCATAGAAACTATGCACAGGAACAGGGACTTCTGTCAAATGCACTCTGAGGGACGAGGTAAACACTGTGTATCTCACAGCTCACTTAAGATTCTTTACACCCAGCCCAGTGAATGTTATAAGTATATACAGTGTATACAGGAGTGTTAAGAGTTTAACAATCTATACTTTTCTGCTCAGTGTACACAAGCAGGGACTCCTGTCTTTTATAGGAATCCCTGCTAATTTACAGTGCAATTTACCTAAAACAAATCTAAAATAAATCTGGAGTTGGATTATTAGGATTTTGTAGTGTGGAAAGAAACAAGAAACCAAGAGAAGATAACCATTTGCAGTTCGGTGGCAAATCCATATCCGTTATTTGTCAAGAGGAAAAACTGGCAAAGTAACAGAAGGCCCATTGTAATCTTTGATATTGGGTCACTCTCTTCTACGAGTGCAATTAATTTTTCAGACCAGTTTTTGTCCCTATTGGGACTCAAGTTCAGCTCCCACGTGGTAGCCTAGCATAGCTTTTCCAGCTCCTACCCATTGGAGTAGTTGTGTGGCTGAGGTAACAAAAGGTTGGCTGGATGTGATTTATGGATTTCAGGTTTGGAAGGCTTGAAGGGGTATTCCAGTTAAAAACATTTTTTTTTTCATATCAACTGGCTCCAGAAAGTTAAACAGATTTGTAAATTATTACAATAGTGAGATAGGAAGGGGAGAGAGCACGCGCAAGGCAAACTACACCTGTCCTGGATGTCAGAACGGCCTCAGCAAACCATATCTATGTTTCCTGCAGGGTGCACATACACAAAGTATGAAGTATCAATAATAACAAAACAAAGGAGCACGTATGTGCACTCACCGCTCAGCGGAGAACGTTGCGTGTAGAAGTCCAGTAACGGGAAGCTGGATCACAGCATCAGCGCAGGTAGAATGGCACTCGGAGGCTATGCCGGCAGTTTTGCACGTTCCCAGAGGCCGGAAGAAGCACGCACTCACGTGCGAAACTGCCGGTGTAGCCTCCGAGTGCCATTCTACCTGCGCTGATGCTGTGATCCAGCTTCCTGTTACCGGACTTCTGCACGCAAGGTACTCTGCTGAGCGGTGAGTGCACGTATGTGCTCCTTTGTTTTGTTATTAGATTTGTAAATTACTTCTATTAAAAAATCTTAATTCTTCAAGTACTTATCAGCTGTTGAGGTTGCATTATTCTTTTCTGTTTGACCACAGTGCTCTCTGCTGACACCTCTGTCCGTCTCAGGAACTGTCCAGAGTAGGAGCAAATCCCAATAGCAAACCTCTCCTGCTCTGGACATTCCCTAGACAGACAGAGGTGGCAGCAGAGAGCACTGTTGTCAGACAGAAAAGAACAACTCAACTTCAACAGCTGATAAGTACTGGAAGGATTAATATTTTTAAATAGAAGTAATTTGCAAATCTGTTTAACTATCTGGAACCAGTTGATATGAAAAACATTTTTTTTTTTAACTGGAATACCCCTTTAACCCTTAAGAACGGAGCTAATTTTCACCTTAAGGATGCAGGCCTTTTTTTGCAAATCTGACCACTGTCACTTTAAGCATTAATAACTCTGGGATGCTTTTACTTTTCATTCTGATTCCGAGAATGTTTTTTCGTGACATATTCTACTTTATGTTAGTGGTAAAATTTTGTCGATACTTGCATCATTTCATGGTAAAAATTGATGAAAAATGTGAAAATTTAGAATTTTTTTTACTTTGAAACTCTGCTTATAAGGAAAATGGACATCCCAAATAAATGTTATATTGATCCACATGTACAATATGTCTACTTTGTGTTTGCATCATAAAGTTGACATGTTTTTACTTTTGGAAGACATCAGAGGGCTTCAAAGTATAGCAGCAATTTTCCAATTTTTCACAACATTTTCAAAATCAGAATTTTTCAGGGACCAGTTCAGTTTTGAAGTGGATTTGAGAGGATCTTCATATTAGAAATACCCCACAAATGACCCCATTATAAAAACGGCACCCCTCAAAGTATTCAAAATGACATTCAGTAAGTTTGTTAACCCTTTAGGTGTTTCACAGGAATAGCAGCAACATGAAGGAGAAAATTCAAAATCTTCATTTTTTACACTCACACGTTCTTGTAGACCCAGTTTTTGAAGTTTTACAAGGGGTAAAAGGAGAAAAATCTTCCTATAACTTGTAACCCAATTTCTCTCGAGTAAGGAAATACCTCATATGTGTATGTCTAGTGTTCGGCGGGCGCAGTAGAGTGCTCAGAAGGGAAGGAGCGACAATGGGATTTTGGAGAGTGAGTTTTTCTGAAATGGTTTTTGGGGGGCATGTCACATTTAGGAAGCCCCTATGGTTCCAGAACAGCAAGAGAACCCCCACATGGCATACTATTTTGGAAAATACACCCCTCAGGGAACGTAACAAGGGGTCCAGTAAGCCGTAACACCCCACAGGTGTTTGACGACTTTTCGTTAAAGTTGGACATGTAAATTAATTTTTTCATTTCACAGACCACTGTTCCAAAAATCTGTCAGACCCCTGTGGGGGGTAAATTCTCACTGCACCCCTTATTACATTCCATGAGTGGTGTAGTTTCCAAAATGGGGTCACAAGTGGGTATTTGTTTTTTTGCGTTTATGTTAGAACCGCTGTAAAATCAGCCACCCCTGTGCAAATCACCAATTTAGGCTCAAATGTACATAGTGCACACTCACGCCTGAGCCTTGTTGTGCGCCCGCAGAGCATTTTACGCCGACATATGGGGTATTTTCGTACTTGGGAGAAATTGCGTTACAAATTTTGGGTCTCTTTTTTTTCCTTTTACCTCTTGTGAAAATAAAAAGTATGGGGCAACACCAGCATGTTGGTGTAAAAAAAAATTTTTTATTACACTAACCGGCTGATGTAGACCCCAACTTTTCCTTTTCATTATGGGTAAAAGGAGAAAAAGCCCCCCAAAATTTGTAGTGCAATTTCTCCCAAGTACGGAGATACCGCATATGTGGACCTAAACTGTTTCCTTGAAATACAACAGGGCTCCGAAGTGAGAGAGCGCCATGCGCATTTGAGGACTAAAATAGGGATTGCTTAGGGGTGGACATAGAGGTATTCTATGCCAGTGATTCCCAAACAGGGTGCCTCCAGCTGTTGCTAAACTCCCAGCATGCCTGGACAGTCAGTGGCTGTCCGGAAATGCTGGGAGTTGTTGTTTTCAACAGCTGGAGGCTCCGTTTTGGAAACACTGCCGTACAATGTTTTTTATTTTTATTGGGGGGGGGGGGCAGTGTAAGTGGGTGTATATGTAGTGTTCTACCCTTTATTATGTGTTAGTGTAGTGTAGTGAAGTGTTTTTAGGGTACATTCACACTGGCGCAGGTTTACAGTGAGTTTATCGCTAGGAGTTTACGCTGCGATAGAAAATTTGCCGCAACCCAAACTTCAAGCAGGAAACTTACTGTAAACCTTCCTGTGTGAATGTACCCTGTACATTCACATGGGGGGCAAACCTCCAGCTGTTGAAAAAGTACAACTCCCAGCATGTACTGACAGAACGTGCATGCTGGGAGTTGTACTTTTGCAACAGCTGGAGGCACACTGGTTGGAAAACCTTCAGTTAGGTTCTGTTACCTGACTCAGTATTTTCCAACCAGGCTGCCTCCAGCTGTTGCAAAACTACAACTCCCAGCATGTACTGATCACCGAAGTGCATGCTGGGAGATGTAGTTATGCAACAGTTCGAGGTGCGCAACTACAACTCCCAGCATGGCGAGACAGCTGTTTGCTGTTTAGGATTTGCACTTTTGCAACATCTGCAGGGCCACAGTTTAGAGACCACTGCAGCGTGATCTCCAAACTGTGCCCCTCCAGATGTTGCAAAACTACAAATCACAGCATGCCCAGACAGCAAACTGCTCTGTGGGCATGCTGGGAGTTGTAGTTTTGCAAGATCTGGAGGACTACAGTTTATAGATCACTGCAAAGTCATCTCCAAACTGCAGCCCTCTAAATCTTGCAAAACTACAAATCCCAGCATGCCTAAATGGCTGTCTGAGCATGCTGGGAGTTGTAGTTTTGCAACATCTGGGGGGGGGGCTACAGTTTAGAGAGCACTGTATGTGGTCTCCAAAGTTTAGCCCCTCCCAGATGTTGCTAGGCAACTACTCACCGGCTTCCATAGTCTTCATCAGGGTGCCACGAGGGAGCCGCGCTTCATTGCAAGCCGCCACCGCCGATCAGGTAAGGGACCTCCACCGTCGCCGCCGCCGCCGGTCACGCTACAGTTCCCCCGTTCTGCCCGGAGTACCATCGGAGGGCAGGACGGGGGAATTGAACTTTAACCCCCCCCCCGCTCCCGATCTGCTATTGGTCGTCGCAGCAGGGATAGGAGGGACAGAAGGGGTGGCACCCCTGCCACCTAACTCCTATCCCTTCAGGGGGACCGGGGGTGTCTTGGACACCCCCGATCCCCTTGATTTTCCGGGTCACCGGTATGACCCGGATCTGCCGAAAATTGTCGGTCTGAATTGATCGCCGGCATGGGGGGGTCTCAGGACCCCCCTGGGCATATGCACGGGATGCCTGCTGATAGATATCAGCAGTCATACCGGTCCGGTCTCAAACCGGCTAGCGGCGGGGACCGGAATTCCCACGGGCGTATGCATACGCCCCACGTCCTTAAGGACTTGGGATGCAGGGCGTATATGCTCTACGTCCTTAAGAGGTTAACCTGCTGGGGACGGAATGCATATCTGTACGCCCTTTGCCTACTCCCGTTCTCTAACATCGGGCCACAGCGTTCCTGGACCCGTGGCTAATAGCGTGCGGCACTGATCGCGGTGCAGAGCGCTATAAACCCTTTAAAGTTGAACGCCGCATCTAAAGTGAAAGTAAATCAATGCCGGTTAGCTCAGTGGGCTGTTTGGGATCGCAGCGGCAAAATCGTGGCATCCCGAACAGCTGTAAACCTTCATTCTCTCTGTCCGATTGCCGAATGACTGCTCAGTGACTGAAATCCAGGCATGAGCAGTCAAGAGGCAGGATCATTGATCAATGGTTTCCTATGAGAAACCATTGATCAATGTAAAAGAACAGTGTGTGCAGTGTTATAGCCCCATATGGGAGCTATAACATTGCAAAAAAAGTGAATAAAGAGCATTTAACCCCTTCCCTAATAAAAGTTAGAATCACCCCCCTTTTCCCATAAAAAAAAGTGTAAATAAAAATAAACATATGTGGTATCACCGCATGCAGAAATGTCTGATTTATAAAAATATATAATTAATTAAACTGCACGGTCAATGGCGTATGCACAAAAAAATTCCAAAGTCCAAAATAGCGCATTTTTGGTCACTTTTTATATCATGAAAAGCTGAATAAAAAGCGATTAAAAAGTCTGATCAATACAAAAATGGTACCGCTAAAAACGTCTGTACAAGAACTTTTCAAAAAAAGTGTGAGGGGAGTGCTACTAAAATATAACTTTTAATATATTAAATTAAAATACACCACTATAGTGATAGTGAACCAACACCATCTAAAAAAACTAATACACAGGATCCACTCAAGGTTACCACCCGTATGGTGGATTTACCAATATACAGAGTGCCACCAATCCGGTGGATTGACATATAAATATATAACGTTCTCTACGCGTTTCTGCCCTAATCTAGAGCGTCATCAGGAGAACTTCATACATAGAAAAAGTCTCAACAATGTGGAAATGTGTGAGATAAAGAGATAACAATAGTGTCACTCAATATATTAACATAAGTAAATGCGTGTAGCACCCCGATGCTAGGTGCCACTATGCGGGTGTAATTGATCTACATGTGGCACCCCGATACTAGGTGCCACTATGCGGGTGTAATTAATCACAGCGGATACAGAAGGGATAACCTATAAAAAAAGATACATAAAGCCAGTCAGCCCATATGATCAGGTACAGTATAATTTCTTTTCATGTATAGGGCTCTCACTCACAGTCACAGTCATAGTTGGTTAATAATATATTTTTTCATAGTTGGCTAATAATATGCTCTGGTCTACTTTGGAGGTATACAGGTACCCCCTTAAAATAGGGGCATTTCCTGGAAATTTTAGTGAACTTGGACAAGGGTCTCATAACCCCTTGTCTTTTTGTTCAGGGAGGGGGGTTTTCGGAGGTATGAGCCATTTTTAGGGGATGCCTTTCCTAATCATTTGAGAAGGGCACACCAGTGGATTTGTCCGGGTTGTTTCCAAAGATGGAGGGACCCAGTGCCTGTATTATTCAGTTAGGCACCTAAGCGTCCCGGCCCTATCCACTGATGTTTATTTATTTATTTATTTACCTATAATATTATTCTAAATATAATATCTACCCCTTCAATGATGTATTCCATATAGCTCTAATATTTAAACCTCATCTTTCCACTATATAGGGCCATTTAGAGGTGCTTAGTAGTAGAGAGTTTATATATATCTGGGTAGCATCTCTTAATAAGCTCCATTTTTTAGGCTATCTTAGTATTCTAAGCATGTGATCATAATTGTACTGCGTAGAAACGGAAGCCCCCAAGTTTACAAAATGGCATTTTTTCTTCAATTTTGTCACACAATGATTTTTTTTCCCTGTTTCGTCGTAGATTTTTGGGTAAAATCACTGATGTCATTGGTGGCGCAAAAAATAAGCCATCGTATGGATTTTTAGGTGCAAAATTGAAAGAGTTATGATTTTTAAAAGGTAAGGAGGAAAAATGAAAGTGCAAAAATGGAAAAAACCTTCCTTCAAAACCTGAAATACATAAGTTACATCCAGCCAAACTTTTGTTACCTCAGCCACACAACTACTCCAATGGGTAGGAGGCAGAAAAGCTATGCTAGGCCACCACATAGGGACAAAAACTGGTATGAAAAATTACTAGCCCTCGTAGAAGAAAGTGGCCCAATAGCAAAGATTATAACGGGCCTTGTTTTTAACTGAAATAACCCTTTAAGTAACTGTATTTTCCATAATTGTTCTTTTTTTTCTTTTTTGTCAATTTACAGAATGCAAAAGGTTAATGTTTTCATGTGCAATGTATCACACTGTACAGCTGAATAGTTGATTGCATCACATGTTAACTCCTAGCCAATAGATGCAGGAGCCAGTCCAGAGTCCACCCTCTTCTCATTGGGAAAGAGGTGGACCTAAACTAGTTCACGGTAGTCTTTGCTTGGCCTTTGCTAATGCTAATGTTGTCCCTTAGCCCTGCTATTCCTGAGGAGAACAATGTCTAGTAATCCAAGGTAATAATAAAGTCAGACATATCTTGTAGTTAGGCCACATGTTACAAGTATAGTTTGCATCCAAGTTGTTTTCTGAGCCTAGATCCAGTCCCACTACAAGGACACAGTATACATTTCAAGCAAGGATAAAGCTGAACAAGGGCCTTGCTGTTTTTCACTGGATCTTTTATTGACCTCCAGTTGGACGAGTATCAGTTATAAGTTGTTTCACAGTATAACGGCTTCAGAGGTCTGATTCCAGGGCTTTTTGTAGAAGAACAGCTTTATTTTCACAAAGAACATTTAGAGGTTAACAGTGGAACATTAAGATTGACACCAGTCAGCTACATGTCATATACATCATTGGAACTATTGCACCCATCAGATTCCTCCCGTAGCTACCACACACACTAGGGTCAATACTGATGTTTGTGTACCAGTGAGATCCCAAGGGAGCTCAGTCTTGTTTCTTCCATCCTATTTGTCACTGTGCTACCATTAAGCATGAGAAACAAGCACAAGAAATACAGTTATAGAGGATAAACAATCCAGACATGAAGAGAAGAGTGTAGAAATAAGAATTATTGTAAGTTACTGTATATATTGCTTGTGCACAGCAAAATGAAATATTCTGTAGCATATTTGGCCAGCACAGACTCTTGCAGCTGATGATAAAATATACTACTTATTACAGATATATTCCTGGATGTGTTTTCCCTTACATTTCATCAACTGTTCTTCAAGCTATGCTTTTTTATGTAATAACATTGAAGCACCAGTGTCACATAAATAAAATCTCCAAGGGTAAAATATTTCCACATATGAAGGAAGCATTTTTTTTTTCAATATATTTTCTTTAAGATCTTCAGGTATTGAACACTGATAGATGACAGTTTTTTCTTCCAGAATAAGAGGGCGGTATGATTCATGCATTCTTAATTTTATTGGACCAGGTATGTGAATTTCCCACATATATACGTGAGAAAGTATTGTTTGGTAAAGTACAATTTAATAGACTTAAAGGGGTACTCTGTTGCTAGACATCTTATACCCTATTCAAAGGAAAGGGAATAAGAAGTCTGATCGCGAGGGTCCCAACACATAGTGTTCAGAATGTCAGATGTCTGCACAGAGATCCAGGGTGTCCCAGCAGCTTGGACCTCCATGATCAGACATCTTAACCCCTATCCTGTGGAGGGGGAGTGGTGTGTGATGTCACGCCACACCCCTGAATTCATGTCTATGGGTATGGCGTGATGTCACGAACACGGCCACCCAAACCCAATGTTCTGGACATAATGTTCAGAATGGAGATCGTGAGGGTCCCAGCGGCTGGACCCCTGCCAACAGACGTCTTATCCCCTGTCCTGTGGATAGGGAATAAGTTGTCTAGCAAAAGAATACCCCTTTAGGGTGCGTTCACATGTACGCAGATTTGATGCGCAGGATTTTCTGCTGCAGATTTCAATGTAAAGTAAATGACTGAGCACAGCTTCTAATCAGCAGTTACAAATCCTGCGCATCAAATCTACGCAGGATCCTGTATGTGTGAATGTACACTTAAAGGGGTATTCCAGGCCCAAACTTTTTTTTATATATCAAATGGCTCCGGAAAGTTAAACAGATTTGTAAATTACTTCTATTAAAAAATCTTAATCCTTCCAATAGTTATTAGCTTCTGAAGTTGAGTTGCTGTTTTCAGCTGTGCAGCTCCTATGGGGATATTTTCCCATCATGCACAGCTCCCGGGACGTGACATCATCATTAAGCAGTTAGACAGAAAACTTCAGAAGCTAATAACTATTGGAAGGATTAAGATTTTTTAACAGAAGTAATTTACAAATCTGTTTAACTTTCCGGAGCCAGTCGATATATAAAAAAAAGTTTTTGCCTGGAATATCCCTTTAAGCTTTGCTCAAATTGCAGTTAAACCTTCTGTTGGAGATATACAGTACATCTGGAGAATTTCCTAATGTAGAGTTCTGATGAAAAGCTCCAACATATGTCAATGTATAGGCATACATATATTGCCCATTTGATTTTATTTAAAGAAATCTAAACTGCATGGTAATAGTTTTTTTGCAAGATGCTTCTACACAAATAAAAATGTTGTGAACTATACTTTTCTATATAGTAAAAAGGATACTTTTTAGTCTCTATCTGGTGACTAATACATTTACATAAGGTGATGTGAACAAAGCCATGAATATCTATATATTTATTATGACTCGTATAGTTGCAGATAAGAATGCGTTCCCATGCTGCCTCATCCAGGCACAACCATGCCTATATTCAATCCAGTAGGCAATTTTGCTGATAAAACAAAGCAATTGACCACAGAAAAAGATTTAATCTGCATATAGATTCCCCCCTGGTCCAGTCTGGAGCTCACTTCCTCATAAAAGCTGATCAGGTTAGTTTGACAGGACCGATCCCCCATAAATCCATGCTGATATGATGTCATACATCTATTTTTATCAAGATACTCCAAAATAATATATTTGCTTTTTCCTGATCCCCGTTGATAATTTCTTCCTCATCATTTTTTAAAGGGCCTACACTTTCATTTTTGACCTTTTTGCTATTTATATAGTTAAAGAACATTTTGGGGTTAGTTTTACTCTCTTTGGCAATGAGTCTTTCTGTCTCTATTTTTGCAGATTTTATCTGTTTTTTTTACATATTTTACATTTTTCTCTATAGCTTTTTAATGCTTCCTCACTGCCGTCCTGTTTTAGTAGTTTAAATGCTTTGATTTGTCATTTGTTGCCCACTTAATGTTCTTATTCATCCATATTGGTTTTATTTTATTTGACCCTTTTATTCCCATAAGGTATATACATCTTACAGTGAGAATTTAAGTCTCCCATTTAGTGTCAGTATTCTTGTTTTTGAGGACATAATCCCATTTTAAATCAACTAGTGCCAGAAAGTTAAACAGATTTGTAAATTACTTCTATTAAAAAATCTTAATCCTTCCTGTACTTATTAGCTGCTGAATACTACAGTGGAAATTCTTTTCCGTTTGAAACACAGAGCTGTCTGCTGACATCATGAGCACTGTCAGGATCCGGGTTGGTGGAGGCTGAGGACACTGGAAGTGGATCCTCTGTACCAGAGAGGTGATGGCGTGGGCCGTACCAGGGGAACGGAGTCTAAGAGGTTACTGGTATTCACCAGAGCCCGCCGCAAAGCGGGATGGACTTGCTGCGGCAGGTAACCCCCAGGTCGTTCCTCCCAGTAGCGACTCAACCTCTCTGGCGGCTGAGATGGCGTGGTACAAAAGGACAAGGAAAGGCAAGGTCAGACGTAGCAGAAAGGTCAGGGCAGGTGGCAAGGTTCGTAGTCAGGGGCAACAGCAGAGATTCTGGAAACACAGGCAAGGACACACTGGAACGCTTTCTCTAGGCACTAGGCAACAAGATCCGGCAGGGACAGGAAGGGGAAGTGATGTTTTATAGAGGAAACAGTGATTGGACTAGATTGGGCCAGGCACCAATTAGTGGTGCACTGGCCCTTTAAATTTCAGAGAGCCGGCGCACGCGCGCCCTAGAGAGCGGGGCTGCGCGCGCCAGGCAGGGACAGAGGAAGGGCGGTGCTGGTGAGTAGGGACATGGGATGCGATCCGTGAACGGGCACATCCCGTCCCGTGGATGACATCCCGACCGGAGCGCTGCAAGCAGAGTAATGCCGGGAGCGCTCCGGGGAAGCAGCGGGACCCGGAGCACTCGGCCTTACAGTACCCCCCCCCCTTGGGTCTCCCCTTCTTTTTGGAACCCAGAAATCTACGAATGAGTTCCTTGTCAAGGATATTGACCTCGGGTTCCCAGGACCTCTCTTCGGGGCCACAATTCTCCCAATCAACGAGAAAAAATCTTTTATCTCGGACAACCCTGTAGGCGAGGATCTCTTTCACAGAGAAAATATCAGAGGATCCAGAGACAGGAGCAGGGAGAATAGCGGTTAAGAACAACAGGTTTGAGTAGAGAGACATGGAAGGAGTTAGCAATACGGAGAGAGGGGGGCTAGCGCATGCGCATTTAAGACCATTTTGGCCATTGACAAGTACGCACGCGCCATATGTGTCTAATAGCCCGGCCCCCTCCTCTTTTCACTGCGCACGCATGCACAGGTGCCGCCTAATCCAAGATCTAGTCAATGCGGCCCCAGCACTTAGTATGCGTGCGCCGACACACGTCATGATCCTTCATTACACCCGCACCAGACCAGTGGACGCGTGCGCTCTGTGTCCGCATTTTACTACCGGACACATGCGCACTAGACACTCAGTGTTCAGCGGCTTATATGAGCCATTGCCGTGACTCAAAACCGATAACAAGGTATACTAAGTCTATTCATGTGTTCAACCATATTGATGTTATGACGTTTTTATGTGTTTTTATCCAATGTTATTAAGTGAGACAATTTTAAACTCTTGTGTCTATCATTGGCCTGGAGCTGGTGGCCACGCCCAGGGGGCGGGGCTTACTACACTTTGGCGCCAATTTTGAACATAAAGAGCACTCCTGCACTCAGTTCTGTCATACTGCCATGTTTACCTGATGAAGGAGCTCCAAAGCTCTGAAACGCGTTGTTTCTTTGGCAAATAAAATTCCTTTGAAGAAACTCTGACCCATCCTTGGTGGATTGCGCCGAAAACCTGAAAAATTTTTACTCTCATATTTACCACTGTACCTACCGGCCAGGAGCACTCCTAGATCCGGGACCAGGAGGCTGCACCACCTGTATGATCACCCAAGCACATTTGTAGTTGTGTCTTCATACACAACTAAGCAAGGTGAGTGGTTCACTAACACCCACTGCACACCACTTGCTTGATAACACACTGTGTATCAAACGATACTTGTCCCATGAGGAGCTCTGCCATTTTTTCCTCTCCAGACTTACGCCATTGACACATCGGTACCTGTACATCAGATTCCGAGTAACAGCAGGTAGACGCCGAGTGGAAGCATCCCTACCCCAGATCAGCTCCCAACAGACATCGCCTTTCATAGCTGCTGGCATTGAAGCTCCTCTCCCTCAAAGTACAACTCATTATCTCCTTTTCCACACATCGTCCCAAAAAGAATGAAGTATTGCAACACAAGACTCTTGGAAAGGGACCGCATTATAGACCAACTGATCGCATCAGGATCAGGTCCAAGTTATACGGACATTCCTTCGCTGGCTGTCTCAGACCCGGAAACAAGGGCAGTAGACCTTCCCAAACTGTTTTTTGACTTGGAAAAACTTCTTAAAAATGAAATCCAACATCATATTGATTTAAGGTTTCTTAGGTCATATATCTTTGAGAACATCATCCCCAGAGGCCTCAGATTGAGACCTGAGCCTGCCTTCAAAGATGATGTAGAATTTGTTAAAGAATGGGTTGATATGATGCATGGTTTTTCACTGTCTATTATGCATAATTTATGTAAAAAAAAGGGAGGAATTATGTGTTTCACTAAATAATGACATCACTAATCTTACCAATACTATTAAAACACACAAACACCATAAAGAGTTTGCCTGCCTAGATAGGGTCCTGACACTTAGGATCCTGAATATTGAAAAGGACATGTTGGAGAAAAAATCCAACAAATTGAACAGAGATAGACAGGATTATGCAACAGGCAACATAAAATACTGGTTAAAAGAAAAGAAATCAACAGCCCAGGCCATCAGCGCCACCGGCACTACCAATCAGAAATTCACCAAAGAGGATTCCAGAAGATCTCACGAGTCCACACGAACCCCAAATTTCCCCGACCATCTGGGAAAATGGAAACAACCACGTGGAGAACAATGGACAAGACATTTTACTAATAGCAAATCACACCGGAACAACCCTCCCAGACAAAAACCTCCACCAACCAAGTTCAATCACCATAAGAGGTCTACTCCGGATAGAAAAGATCACAGTCCACCTCCTCCCAAAACCCAAAACCATCAAAAGGCCACACCGTCTTTAAGGGGACTTCTGGATTTCCCCTTATTGTCCAAAAGACTGTTCGACCAAGCTGTTCTGTTACATGAACTAAAAAATGTTCAAAGTTCATTGCCAGCCATTGAAAATATGGAAACCATCTCCAGCCCGGACAAGCAGATCAACATCCAAAATTCATCAATAACCACTGATGTTATAGAAACCATTTCCAATTCGGACCAACAGACACTGGGAAAACTAGACACAGAAGAATTGGACAAATTGTTTCAACTAGCGGCAGTCCGCTCATCACTTGCCCTCCCACCCACTTTCTTCAAAGATACTCTACCACCTGAGTTACTCTCCCCATCTGAAGATCCATCCACGGAGATTTCACTGAATGACTCCCTGATTATGATTTGCCCCACCCCATGCCCTGAAGAGAACACTGCATCCCCTCTCGAAGAAAGGAACCTTCCATCAACCCCACATTTTGAACGACCATCCAATCACTCCATGGTTTTTTTAGAACTACCAACCACACTAACACCAACTCCGACTTACTCAGTAAAAATCGACCCAATGTCCACCTACATAACCAATTATTTCAGCCCGAAATCTCTGAAAAGGAAGGAACCAGAAGAAGAAAAACCAAGAGGGGCTGCCGGGGAGGAAGGGGCAAGAAGAATGGACACACTTCTCCCAAGAATGAAAAATAACAGACCACACCAACAATAACCAATTCTAAGGATAACAAGGAGAATATTCAAATTTTCAATCTCTCCAAACATATTATAGATGAGGCTGAAAGAAGCCTCCTTAGTAGGGGACTGTCCTTCTGTCCATCCAGTGGAGTCAACGAATTCGATCTTTAAGTCGACCTCAATAAATTCACAAGGAAACTTACACATACAAGACATTTTGCCATGAAGAATTCCCAGGCTAACGACTGGACACCATCAGGAGTGCCAACCACTATGATGGATCCCCCCCAATTACCACCTCTTTGAAACCAGCCTCCAATTTTTATCCCCTCCATCATAGGGGACATTTTGTGGAGACCTTTTTTGAAATGGTAGCCGCAGATTTTAGAAAACTTAATGGCAAACCAACTACCAAAACGAATCTCACCAGACAGGAGAAACTAGCCCTAAAAACTCTATCCTCTAACCGCGATATTGTTATCCGCAACGCGGATAAAGGAGGGTGTATTGTCATCCAAGATTATGATAAATATATTGAAGAGGCACGTAGGATCCTGAGTGACAAACAGTACTACACCATTCTTTCCCATAATCCTACAGAAGAATTTTCTAAAATATGCCATAACCTTATTTCGAAAGCCTTTGAAGAAGGCATTATACATAAAAATGAGAAGGAATTCATGTTAATAAAAAACCCAAAGATGGCACTTTTTTACCACCTTCCCAAGGTGCATAAGTGCTTAACCAACCCTCCAGGTAGGCCTATCATTTCAGGCATCAATTCTATCACAAGCAATATGTCACAATATATAGACATTATACTTCAAAAATATGTCATAACCTTGGACTCCTACTTAAAGGATACTCCCTCTCTCATTAATTTACTAGATGGATTCACATGGAAACCTAGCTATCAGTGGGCCACGTTGGATGTTTCCTCTTTGTATTCAAACATTCCACACAATAAAGGTTTAGAAACAGTCAAAGAAACTCTGGACACAGATGACACTATGCCCCTGGCCCAGAAGTTATTCATATGCGATTGCATTGACCATATTTTAAAACACAACTATTTCAGTTTTGGGAATACCATCTATCTACAAACCCAGGGGACCGCAATGGGCACCCGTTTTGCCCCAGCTTTTGCCAACATCTACATGGGAGCCTACGAAAAGAAATATATTTATAACAACCACCCATGGTCCCAGAATATAGTAATGTATAAACGCTATATAGACGATCTATTGTTTGTATGGAATGGCACAGAGACAGATTTTCTAGGATTTACAGATTATCTGAATAACAATTCTTACAACATCTCCCTAAGTGGAAAGTGCAAAAAAACAAACATGGAGTATTTGGATTTATTGTTAACCATCAAACAAGAGGCAGTTATTACAAAAACCTACTTTAAAACGGTAGACTGTAATAGTCTACTATCATTTGACAGTTGCCACTATAAAAAGTTGAAAACCAATTTACCATTTGGTCAGTTCCATCGTCTACGTCGAAATTGTACTAGGACACAAGATTACAAACAACAGAGTAAGATAGTCTCTCAGAAATTTAAAAGAGAAAGGTTATCCATCTCACATTATAAAATCAGCCTATCAGAGAGCACTCCATAATCAAAGAAACTTAAAAAAGAATACACCCCAACTGGAAATAAATGGGAAAAAGGCATTGGACAAAAACCCTACCGACTTACCAACTAGAAACATAGAAAAAAGTTTCAAATACAATTTTATCACTACATATTCCGACACCCACAAAGAAGTACTATCCATACTTAAGAAACACTGGAGTATCCTTACACAGGACACCTTCCTGAAAAAATGTATTCCAGAAAAACCTGCCATCACATACAGAAGAGCAAGAACCCTTAAGAACGCCCTAGCTCCCAGTCGCCTGAAAGAAAGAGACCCAGCCAAACCTACGGTAGCAGTCACTAAAGGGGTCTTCAGATGCGGAGTAAAAACATGCAAATGCTGTACTAACATCCTACATGGGAAGGCAGAGTACAAAAGCAACACAACTGGAGAAACTTTTTTCATCAAGAACAAAATTGACTGCTCAACATCATTTGTCATCTATCTTTTGGAATGTTCATGTAAACTCCAGTATGTAGGCAGAACCTCTCAACAACTTAGGACCCGCATGAATAGTCACAGGTATAATGTCACCAGAGGATTCCTACAACATAGTGTTTCCAGACATGCGGCATCACATCACAATAGCGATTTTACAGCATTTTCGTTACTAGCAATTGAACATATTCCAAGTCACACTTACAATAGATTTGAGAAACTTCAACGTTGTGAATCCTACTGGATTTATAAGCTCAATAGCTTACATCCAGCAGGTCTGAATGAAGCAATCAATATCATTCGTTAGTCATATACATCATACACAGCATATCATTTATAGCATGTATCCTATTGTATCTACCATAAACACTACCCACCTTATATTCCTGTGTGATCCTACTATTTAGGTTTCTTCTATTTGTCAGACGACGTGTTATATTTTATACATATTTGTCATATGCTCCCCATGCATGTGACATATACCTTGACATATATAGTATATGCTAATTATATGTTAATTATGTATTTTAAATGTAATTTTTTGTTTTTAGATGTACAAGGCATGCATTTATTTATCCATTCAAATATGAACTATCATCGCATTTGATCACTAATTGTTCCCCCTTATTTAATATTAGAAATTCCAATGCTTAAACATATCGCACTACTAGCAATAATGGATTGTTTGCGCTTAGAGCCTTGGCTTTCCCCCCCTCTTTTTTCTCTACGCATGCGCTGTAAGACAGCTTGGCACTTTGTGCCCACACACACGCATCTATCTCTTTACACATCGCTGCTAGCGCATGCGCATTTAAGACCATTTTGGCCATTGACAAGTACGCACGCGCCATATGTGTCTAATAGCCCGGCCCCATCCTCTTTTCACTGCGCACGCGTACACAGGTGCCGCCTAATCCAAGATTTAGTCAATGCGGCCCCAGCACTTAGTATGCGTGCGCCGACACACGTCATGATCCTTCATTACACCCGCACCAGACCAGTGGACGCGTGCGCTCTGTGTCCGCATTTTACTACCGGACACATGCGCACTAGACACTCAGTGTTCAGCGGCTTATATGAGCCATTACCGTGACTCAAAACCGATAACAAGGTATACTAAGTCTATTCATGTGTTCAACGATATTGATGTTATGACGTTTTTATGTGTTTTTATCCAATGTTATTAAGTGAGACAATGTTAAACTCTTGTGTCTATCATTGGCCTGGAGCTGGTGGCCATGCCCAGGGGGCGGGGCTTACTACACTTTGGCGCCAATTTTGAACATAAAGAGCACTCCTGCACTCAGTTCTGTCATACTGCCATGTTTACCTGACGAAGGAGCTCCAAAGCTCTGAAACGCGTTGTTTCTTTGGCAAATAAAATTCCTTTGAAGAAACTCTGACCCATCCTTGGTGGATTGCGCCGAAAACCTGGAAAATTTTTACTCTCATATTTACCACTTATAGAGGAAACAGTGATTGGACTAGATTGGGCCAGGCACCAATTAGTGGTGCACTGGCCCTTTAAATTTCAGAGAGCCGGCGCGCGCGCGCCCTAGAGAGCGGGGCCGCGCACGCCGGGCAGGGACAGAGGAAGGACGGAGCGGGTGAGAAGGGACATGGGATGCGATCCGTGAATGGGCACGTCCCGTCCCGTGGATCGCATCCCCTCCGGTGACAGGGTAGCAGTGCTCACGGTCAGCAGCGCCGACCGGAGCGCTGCAAGCAGAGTAACGCCGCGAGCGCTCCGGGGAAGCAGCGGGACCCGGAGCGCTCGGCGTTACAGTACCCCCCCCCCCTTGGATCTCCCCTTCTTTTTGGAACCCAGAAATCTACGAATGAGTTCATTGTCAAGGATATTGACCTCGGGTTCCCAGGACCTCTCTTCAGGGCCACAATTCTCTCAATCAACGAGAAAAAATCTTTTACCTCGGACAACCCTGGAGGCGAGGATCTCTTTCACAGAGAAGATATCAGAGGATCCAGAGACAGGAGCAGGAAGAATGACTTTGGGAGAATAGCGGTTAAGAACAACAGGTTTGAGAAGAGAGACATGGAAGGAGTTAGCAATACGGAGAGAGGGGGGCAGATGAAGTTGGTAAGAGACAGGGTTGATTTGTTTTTTGACTTTGAAAGGCCCTAAAAATCGGGGGCCCAACTTGTAACTGGGTACACGGAATCGAATATACTTAGCAGAAAGCCATACCTTGTCACCAGGGGAAAATACCGGAGGAACCCTTCTCTTTTTATCAGCATGCGCCTTTATTCGAGATGAGGCCAGTAGAAGCGACTTTTGAGTCTCACGCCAAATGGAAGAAAAATCTTGCGTCAATTCATCAACGGCAGGAACCCCAGAGAAAGTGGGGATAGGGAGGGGGGGAAGCGGGTGACGGCCGTAC
Organism: Hyla sarda; assembly: GCF_029499605.1. Classification (NCBI taxonomy): domain Eukaryota; kingdom Metazoa; phylum Chordata; class Amphibia; order Anura; family Hylidae; genus Hyla; species Hyla sarda. The sequence goes on from NC_079194.1 coordinate 95,064,704, forward strand.
ACCACAAAAAATGGGGATTTGGAAGAAGACTCAGAGTTTTTAAAATTGTACGAAAATTCAGCCCAGGGCAAGAGGTCCACCCAATCGTCTTGGCGAGAGGAGACAAAATGTCGCAGGTAGTCACGAAGTATCTGATTTACTCTTTCCACTTGACCGTTGGATTGATGGTGGTAAGCAGAAGAAAAATTTAGTTTGATTTTTAATTGACTGCAGAGTGCCCTCCAAAATTTAGAAACAAACTGGACGCCTCTGTCTGAGACGATGTGCGTGGGAAGCCCGTGGAAACGAAAAATATGAAGAAAAAATTGTTTCGCCAATTGAGGCGCAGAAGGAAGACCCGGCAGAGGAACAAAATGAGCCATTTTAGAAAAACGATCAACGACCACCCAGATGACTGTATTATTGCGGGAAGGTGGCAGATCGGTGATGAAGTCCATACCAATATGGGACCATGGCTGTTCAGGTACAGGTAAAGGAAGGAGGAGACCTGCCGGCTTCTGGCGTGGAGTCTTGTCATGGGCAGAGGTAGTACAAGCCCGAACAAAATCAGTCACATCCTTCTGCAAGGTGGATTCGGGTAGAAGAGCTGTCATGGTGCACATCTACAATCTTGTATAATGATCTGATTGCTTCTCAGCATAATATCAAAAACTAACAGGTTGTTAGTATACATTTTGATCAAAAAGTACAAGCCCACTCGCCACGTCAAGGCCACCTATCCAGAGTGGGTCCCTAACGTCCCTAGCATAAAATGGCGCAGTACCGGGCGGCGACCACCACCGCCACAACGCCAATGCCCACAGGGGGGGAACGACCCACCGGCAGAGCAGCCCCAATGCCACTCAAACCAGTCTATGAGCCGCACCCCCCCCCGCAGACACTGCGCCACGGCAGCAACGGACACCGCACAGCACCACACCAGTGTGAACAGGGATGTAAAAGCTCACTTACCATACTCTCCCAGTCAGACTGGGAGGCAGCTAGGAAAGAAATGGCCCATGTGCAGCTAACTACTGCTTATATAGGGTTGGGCTGAGGGGGTGGGGAAGAGTGCAGCACATGTTAAAACAAAGAAAAAGGAGGGGATAGAATTCCAGTGTGAATTCGGGTAGAAGAGCTGTCATGGTGCACATCTACAATCTTGTATAATGATCTGATTGCTTCTCAGCATAATATCAAAAACTAACAGGTTGTTAGTATACATTTTGATCAAAAAGTACAAGCCCACTCGCCACGTCAAGGCCACCTATCCAGCGTGGATCCCTAACGTCCCTAGCATAAAATGGCGCAGTACCGGGCGGCGACCACCACCGCCGCAACGCCAATGCCCACAGGGGGGGAACGACCCACCGGCAGAGCAGCCCCAATGCCACTCAAACCAGTCTATGAGCCGCACCCCCCCGCAGACACGGCGCCACGGCAGCAACGGACACCGCACAGCACCACACCAGTGTGAACAGGGATGTAAAAGCTCACTTACCATACTCTCCCAGTCAGACTGGGAGGCAGCTAGGAAAGAAATGGCCCATGTGCAGCTAACTACTGCTTATATAGGGTTGGGCTGAGGGGGTGGGGAAGAGTGCAGCACATGTTAAAACAAAGAAAAAGGAGGGGATAGAATTCCAGTGTGAATTCGGGTAGAAGAGCTGTCATGGTGCACATCTACAATCTTGTATAATGATCTGATTGCTTCTCAGCATAATATCAAAAACTAACAGGTTGTTAGTATACATTTTGATCAAAAAGTACAAGCCCACTCGCCACGTCAAGGCCACCTATCCAGCGTGGGTCCCTAACGTCCCTAGCATAAAATGGCGCAGCACCGGGCGGCGACCACCACCGCCGCAACGCCAATGCCCACAGGGGGGGAACGACCCACCGGCAGAGCAGCCCCAATGCCACTCAAACCAGTCTATGAGCCGCACCCCCCCCCCCGCAGACACGGCGCCACGGCAGCAACGGACACCGCACAGCACCACACCAGTGTGAACAGGGATGTAAAAGCTCACTTACCATACTCTCCCAGTCAGACTGGGAGGCAGCTAGGAAAGAAATGGCCCATGTGCAGCTAACTACTGCTTATATAGGGTTGGGCTGAGGGGGTGGGGAAGAGTGCAGCACATGTTAAAACAAAGAAAAAGGAGGGGATAGAATTCCAGTGTGAATTCGGGTAGAAGAGCTGTCATGGTGCACATCTACAATCTTGTATAATGATCTGATTGCTTCTCAGCATAATATCAAAAACTAACAGGTTGTTAGTATACATTTTGATCAAAAAGTACAAGCCCACTCGCCACGTCAAGGCCACCTATCCAGAGTGGGTCCCTAACGTCCCTAGCATAAAATGGCGCAGCACCGGGCGGCGACCACCACCGCCGCAACGCCAATGCCCACAGGGGGGGAACGACCCACCGGCAGAGCAGCCCCAATGCCACTCAAACCAGTCTATGAGCCGCACCCCCCCCCCCCGCAGACACGGCGCCACGGCAGCAACGGACACCGCACAGCACCACACCAGTGTGAACAGGGATGTAAAAGCTCACTTACCATACTCTCCCAGTCAGACTGGGAGGCAGCTAGGAAAGAAATGGCCCATGTGCAGCTAACTACTGCTTATATAGGGTTGGGCTGAGGGGGTGGGGAAGAGTGCAGCACATGTTAAAACAAAGAAAAAGGAGGGGATAGAATTCCAGTGTGAATTCGGGTAGAAGAGCTGTCATGGTGCACATCTACAATCTTGTATAATGATCTGATTGCTTCTCAGCATAATATCAAAAACTAACAGGTTGTTAGTATACATTTTGATCAAAAAGTACAAGCCCACTCGCCACGTCAAGGCCACCTATCCAGAGTGGGTCCCTAACGTCCCTAGCATAAAATGGCGCAGCACCGGGCGGCGACCACCACCGCCGCAACGCCAATGCCCACAGGGGGGGAACGACCCACCGGCAGAGCAGCCCCAATGCCACTCAAACCAGTCTATGAGCCGCACCCCCCCCCCACAGAGCTGCACATGGGCCATTTCTTTCCTAGCTGCCTCCCAGTCTGACTGGGAGAGTATGGTAAGTGAGCTTTTACATCCCTGTTCACACTGGTGTGGTGCTGTGCGGTGTCCGCTGCTGCCGTGGCGCCGTGTCTGCGGGGGGGGTGCGGCTCATAGACTGGTTTGAGTGGCATTGGGGCTGCTCTGCCGGTGGCTCGTTTCCCCCCCTGTGGGCATTGGCGTTGCGGCGGTGGTGGTCGCCGCCCGGTGCTGCGCCATTTTATGCTAGGGACGTTAGGGACCCACTCTGGATAGGTGGCCTTGACGTGGCGAGTGGGCTTGTACTTTTTGATCAAAATGTATACTAACAACCTGTTAGTTTTTGATATTATGCTGAGAAGCAATCAGATCATTATACAAGATTGTAGATGTGCACCATGACAGCTCTTCTACCCGAATTCACACTGGAATTCTATCCCCTCCTTTTTCTTTGTTTTAACATGTGCTGCACTCTTCCCCACCCCCTCAGCCCAACCCTATATAAGCAGTAGTTAGCTGCACATGGGCCATTTCTTTCCTAGCTGCCTCCCAGTCTGACTGGGAGAGTATGGTAAGTGAGCTTTTACATCCCTGTTCACACTGGTGTGGTGCTGTGCGGTGTCCGCTGCTGCCGTGGCGCCGTGTCTGCGGGGGGGGGGTGCGGCTCATAGACTGGTTTGAGTGGCATTGGGGCTGCTCTGCCGGTGGGTCGTTTCCCCCCCTGTGGGCATTGGCGTTGCGGCGGTGGTGGTCGCCGCCCGGTGCTGCGCCATTTTATGCTAGGGACGTTAGGGACCCACTCTGGATAGGTGGCCTTGACGTGGCGAGTGGGCTTGTACTTTTTGATCAAAATGTATACTAACAACCTGTTAGTTTTTGATATTATGCTGAGAAGCAATCAGATCATTATACAAGATTGTAGATGTGCACCATGACAGCTCTTCTACCCGAATTCACACTGGAATTCTATCCCCTCCTTTTTCTTTGTTTTAACATGTGCTGCACTCTTCCCCACCCCCTCAGCCCAACCCTATATAAGCAGTAGTTAGCTGCACATGGGCCATTTCTTTCCTAGCTGCCTCCCAGTCTGACTGGGAGAGTATGGTAAGTGAGCTTTTACATCCCTGTTTACACTGGTGTGGTGCTGTGCGGTGTCCGCTGCTGCCGTGGCGCCGTGTCTGCGGGGGGGGGGGTGCGGCTCATAGACTGGTTTGAGTGGCATTGGGGCTGCTCTGCCGGTGGGTCGTTTCCCCCCCTGTGGGCATTGGCGTTGCGGCGGTGGTGGTCGCCGCCCGGTGCTGCGCCATTTTATGCTAGGGACGTTAGGGACCCACTCTGGATAGGTGGCCTTGACGTGGCGAGTGGGCTTGTACTTTTTGATCAAAATGTATACTAACAACCTGTTAGTTTTTGATATTATGCTGAGAAGCAATCAGATCATTATACAAGATTGTAGATGTGCACCATGACAGCTCTTCTACCCGAATTCTTCTGCAAGGTGGGCCACCAATAGTGTCTGGAAATCAACTGCTCCGACTTCTTGACACCAGCATGTCCGGCCAAAAGAGAAGAATGACCCCATTTAAGAATTTTTTGGCGAAGGCGTGGAGGTACAAAGGTCTTCCCTGGAGGAACTTGCACAAGAGTGGTGTTACGCCGAGCGCTCCGGGTTCCCGCTCCTCCCCGGAGCGCTCGCTTCACCTCCTCCGCTGCAGCGCCCCGGTCACGTCCTCTGACCCGGGGCGCTGCGATCCTGCTGCTAGCCGGGATGCGATTCGCGATGCGGGTAGCGCCCGCTCGCGATGCGCACCCCGGCTCTCCTACCTGACTCGCTCCCCGTCTGTTCTGTCCCGGCGCGCGCGGCCCCGCTCCCTAGGGCGCGCGCGCGCCGGGTCTCTGCGATTTAAAGGGCCACTGCGCCGCTGATTGGCGCAGTGGTTCCAATTAGAGTTATCACCTGTGCACTCCCTATATTACCTCACTTCCCTTGCACTCCCTTGCCGGATCTTGTTGCCTTAGTGCCAGTGAAAGCGTTCCTTGTGTGTCCCTTGCCAGTGTTTCCAGACCTTCTGCCGTTGCCCCTGACTACGATCCTTGCTGCCTGCCCCGACCTTCTGCTACGTCCGACCTTGCTTCTGCCTACTCCCTTGTACCGCGCCTATCTTCAGCAGCCAGAGAGGTGAGCCGTTGCTAGTGGATACGACCTGGTCACTACCGCCGCAGCAAGACCATCCCGCTTTGCGGCGGGCTCTGGTGAAAACCAGTAGTGGCTTAGAACCGGTCCACTAGCACGGTCCACGCCAATCCCTCTCTGGCACAGAGGGTCCACTACCTGCCAGCCGGCATCGTGACAGTAGATCCGGCCATGGATCCCGCTGAAGTTCCTCTGCCAGTTGTCGCTGACCTCACCACGGTGGTCGCCCAGCAGTCACAACAGATTGCGCAACAAGGCCAACAGCTGTCTCAACTGACCGTTATGCTACAACAGTTGCTACCACAGCTTCAGCAGTCATCTCCTCCGCCAGCTCCTGCACCTCCTCCGCAGCGAGTGGCCGCTCCTGGGATACGCTTATCCTTGCCGGATAAGTTTGATGGGGACTCTAAGTTTTGCCGTGGCTTCCTTTCCCAATGTTCCCTGCATCTGGAGATGATGTCGGACCTGTTTCCCACTGAAAGGTCTAAGGTGGCGTTCGTAGTCAGTCTTCTGTCCGGAAAAGCCCTGTCATGGGCCACACCGCTCTGGGACCGCAATGACCCCGTCACTGCCTCAGTACACTCCTTCTTCTCGGAAATCCGAAGTGTCTTTGAGGAACCTGCCCGAGCCTCTTCTGCTGAGACTGCCCTGTTGAACCTGGTCCAGGGTAATTCTTCCGTTGGCGAGTATGCCGTACAATTCCGTACACTTGCTTCAGAATTGTCCTGGAATAATGAGGCCCTCTGCGCGACCTTCAAAAAAGGCCTATCCAGCAACATTAAAGATGTTCTGGCCGCACGAGAAATTCCTGCTAATCTACATGAACTTATTCACCTAGCCACTCGCATTGACATGCGTTTTTCTGAAAGGCGTCAGGAACTCCGCCAAGATATGGACTCTGTTCGCACGAGGCGTTTCGTCTCCTCGGCTCCTCTCTCCTCTGGTCCCCTGCAATCTGTTCCTGTGCCTCCCGCCGTGGAGGCTATGCAGGTCGACCGGTCTCGCCTGACACCTCAAGAGAGGACACGACGCCGTATGGAGAACCTCTGCCTGTACTGTGCTAGTACCGAACACTTCCTGAGGGATTGTCCTATCCGTCCTCCCCGCCTGGAAAGACGTACGCTGACTCCGCACAAAGGTGAGACAGTCCTTGATGTCTACTCTGCTTCTCCACGTCTTACTGTGCCTGTGCGGATGTCTGCTTCTGCCTTCTCCTTCTCTACAGTGGCCTTCTTGGACTCTGGTTCTGCAGGAAATTTTATTTTGGCCTCTCTCGTCAACAGGTTCAACATCCCAGTGACCAGTCTCGCCAGACCCCTCTACATCAATTGTGTAAATAATGAAAGATTGGACTGTACCATACGTTTCCGCACGGAGCCCCTTCTTATGAGCATCGGATCTCATCATGAGAGGATTGAACTTTTGGTCCTCCCCAATTGCACCTCGGAGATTCTCCTTGGACTTCCCTGGCTTCAACTTCATTCCCCAACCCTGGATTGGTCCACTGGGGAGATCAAGAGTTGGGGGTCCTCTTGTTCCAAGAACTGTCTAAAACCGGTTCCCAGTAACCCTTGCCGTAACTCTGTGGTTCCTCCAGTAACCGGTCTCCCCAAGGCCTATATGGACTTCGCGGATGTTTTCTGCAAAAAACAAGCTGAGACTCTACCTCCTCACAGGCCTTATGATTGCCCTATCGACCTCCTCCCGGGTACTACTCCACCCCGGGGCAGAATTTATCCTCTCTCTGCCCCAGAGACTCTTGCCATGTCCGAATACGTCCAGGAGAATCTAAAAAGGGGCTTTATCCGTAAATCCTCCTCTCCTGCCGGAGCCGGATTTTTCTTTGTCTCCAAAAAAGATGGCTCCCTACGTCCTTGCATTGACTACCGCGGTCTTAATAAAATCACGGTTAAGAACCGCTACCCCTTACCCCTCATCTCTGAACTCTTTGATCGCCTCCAAGGTGCCCACATCTTCACTAAATTGGACTTAAGAGGCGCCTATAACCTCATCCGCATCAGAGAGGGGGACGAGTGGAAAACGGCATTTAACACCAGAGATGGACACTTTGAGTATCTGGTCATGCCCTTTGGACTGTGCAATGCCCCTGCCGTCTTCCAAGACTTTGTCAATGAAATTTTTCGTGATCTATTATACTCCTGTGTTGTGGTATATCTGGACGATATCCTAATTTTTTCTGCCAATCTAGAGGAACACCGCCGGCATGTCCGTATGGTTCTTCAGAGACTTCGTGACAACCAACTCTATGCCAAAATTGAGAAATGTCTGTTTGAATGCCAATCTCTTCCTTTTCTAGGATATTTGGTCTCTGGCCAGGGACTACAGATGGATCCAGACAAACTCTCTGCCGTCTTAAATTGGCCACGCCCCTCCGGACTCCGTGCTATCCAACGCTTTTTGGGGTTCGCCAATTATTACAGGCAATTTATTCCACATTTTTCTACCATTGTGGCTCCTATCGTGGCTTTAACCAAGAAAAATGCTGATCCCAAGTCCTGGCCTCCTCAAGCAGAAGACTCCTTTAAACAACTCAAGTCTGCCTTTTCTTCGGCTCCCGTGCTCTCCAGACCTGACCCTTCCAAACCCTTCCTATTGGAGGTTGATGCCTCCTCAGTAGGAGCTGGAGCTGTTCTTCTACAAAAAAATCCTTCCGGGCATGCTGTCACTTGTGGTTTTTTCTCTAGGACCTTCTCTCCAGCGGAGAGGAACTACTCCATCGGGGATCGAGAACTTCTAGCCATTAAATTAGCACTTGAGGAATGGAGGCATCTGCTGGAGGGATCAAGATTTCCTGTTATTATCTACACCGACCACAAGAACCTCTCCTACCTCCAGTCGGCCCAACGGCTGAATCCTCGCCAGGCCCGGTGGTCTCTGTTCTTTGCCCGATTTAATTTTGAGATCCACTTTCGTCCTGCCGATAAGAACATTAGAGCCGATGCTCTCTCTCGTTCCTCGGATGCCTCAGAAGTTGATCTCCCTCCGCAACACATCATTCCACCTGACTGCCTGATCTCCACTTCTCCTGCCTCCATCAGACAGACTCCTCCAGGAAAGACCTTTGTTTCTCCACGCCAACGCCTCGGAATCCTCAAATGGGGTCACTCCTCCCATCTCGCAGGTCATGCGGGCATCAAGAAATCTGTGCAACTCATCTCCCGCTTCTATTGGTGGCCAACTCTGGAGACGGATGTTGGGGACTTTGTGCGAGCCTGCACTATCTGTGCCCGGGATAAGACTCCTCGCCAGAAGCCCGCTGGTTTTCTTCATCCTCTGCCTGTCCCCGAACAGCCTTGGTCTCTGATTGGTATGGATTTTATTACTGATTTACCCCCTTCCCGTGGCAACACCGTTATTTGGGTGGTCGTTGATCGATTCTCCAAAATGGCACATTTCATTCCTCTTCCTGGTCTTCCTTCTGCGCCTCAGTTGGCTAAACAATTTTTTGTACACATTTTTCGTCTTCACGGGTTGCCTACGCAGATTGTCTCGGATAGAGGGGTCCAATTCGTGTCTAAATTCTGGAGAGCTCTCTGTAAACAACTCAAGATTAAATTAAATTTTTCCTCTGCATATCATCCCCAGTCCAATGGACAAGTAGAAAGAATTAACCAGATCCTGGGTGATTATTTGCGACATTTTGTTTCCTCCCGCCAGGATGACTGGGCAGATCTCCTTCCATGGGCCGAATTCTCGTATAACTTCAGGGTCTCTGAATCTTCCTCCAAATCCCCATTTTTCGTGGTGTACGGCCGTCACCCTCTTCCCCCCCTCCCTACCCCCTTGCCCTCTGGTCTGCCCGCTGTGGATGAAATTTCTCGTGACCTTTCCATTATATGGAGAGAGACCCAAAATTCTCTCTTACAGGCTTCTTCACGCATGAAGAGGTTCGCGGATAAGAAAAGAAGAGCTCCCCCCGTTTTTTCCCCTGGAGACAAGGTATGGCTCTCCGCTAAATATGTCCGCTTCCGTGTCCCTAGCTACAAGTTGGGACCACGCTATCTTGGTCCTTTCAAAATTCTGTGTCAAATTAATCCTGTCTCTTATAAACTTCTTCTTCCTCCTTCTCTTCGTATCCCTAATGCCTTTCACGTCTCTCTTCTCAAACCACTCATCCTCAACCGTTTTTCTCCCAAATCTGTTCCTCCCACTCCTGTTTCCGGCTCCTCGGACGTCTTCTCGGTCAAGGAGATTTTGGCTGCCAAAAAGGTCAGAGGAAAAAATTTTTTTTTAGTAGACTGGGAGGGTTGTGGTCCTGAAGAGAGATCCTGGGAACCTGAGGACAACATCCTTGACAAAAGTCTGCTCCTCAGGTTCTCAGGCTCCAAGAAGAGGGGGAGACCCAAGGGGGGGGGTACTGTTACGCCGAGCGCTCCGGGTTCCCGCTCCTCCCCGGAGCGCTCGCTTCACCTCCTCCGCTGCAGCGCCCCGGTCACGTCCTCTGACCCGGGGCGCTGCGATCCTGCTGCTAGCCGGGATGCGATTCGCGATGCGGGTAGCGCCCGCTCGCGATGCGCACCCCGGCTCTCCTACCTGACTCGCTCCCCGTCTGTTCTGTCCCGGCGCGCGCGGCCCCGCTCCCTAGGGCGCGCGCGCGCCGGGTCTCTGCGATTTAAAGGGCCACTGCGCCGCTGATTGGCGCAGTGGTTCCAATTAGAGTTATCACCTGTGCACTCCCTATATTACCTCACTTCCCTTGCACTCCCTTGCCGGATCTTGTTGCCTTAGTGCCAGTGAAAGCGTTCCTTGTGTGTCCCTTGCCAGTGTTTCCAGACCTTCTGCCGTTGCCCCTGACTACGATCCTTGCTGCCTGCCCCGACCTTCTGCTACGTCCGACCTTGCTTCTGCCTACTCCCTTGTACCGCGCCTATCTTCAGCAGCCAGAGAGGTGAGCCGTTGCTAGTGGATACGACCTGGTCACTACCGCCGCAGCAAGACCATCCCGCTTTGCGGCGGGCTCTGGTGAAAACCAGTAGTGGCTTAGAACCGGTCCACTAGCACGGTCCACGCCAATCCCTCTCTGGCACAGAGGGTCCACTACCTGCCAGCCGGCATCGTGACAAGTGGTAGGAGCGGAGAAGATGAGACACTCAGGAGATATGATGTGCTGTGGAGGGGCTTCAGATTCGGAAACATCGGTGGAACGTGATAGTGCGTCAGCTCTAACGTTCTTGTCAGCTGGACGAAAATTAATTTCAAAATTGAAGCGGGCAAAAAACAATGTCCATCTAGCTTGGCAAGGATTTAATCGCTGGGCAGTCTGGAGATACGATAAATTTTTATGGTCCGTGTAAATGATGATGGGATGCAGGGACCCTTCTAAAAGATGTCTCCACTCCTCGAGTGCCAATTTAATAGCTAAAAGCTCACGATCTCCAATCGAATAATTTTTTTTCTGCAGGAGAGAAGGTCTTGGAGAAAAAGCCACATGTGCGATTTTTCCCAGTAGTGGTCATTTGAGTTAAAACGGCACCGGCACCAACAGAAGAAGCATCTACTTCAAGGATAAAAAGCTTTGAGGGGTCAGGCCTGGACAGGACAGGTGCAGAAGCGAAGGCAGCCTTGAGCAGATTAAAGGACTCCTCCGCCATAGATGGCCAGGACCTCGGGTTTGTGTCTTTTTTGGTCAATGCTACAATAGTTGCAACGATGGTGGAAAAGTGGGGAATAAATTGACGATAGTAATTAGCGAACTCGAGGAAGCGTTGGATAGCTCACAATCCAGAGGGGCGTGGCCAATCCAGAACCGCAGAGAGTTTGACAGGATCCATTTGAAGGCCTTGGCTGGAGACAATGTAACCCAAGAAAGGTAGACTACTGCGTTCAAAGAGACACTTTTCAATCTTAGTGTAAACGTGATTTTTGCGTAGGCGCTGTAACACCTGACGGACATGGAGGCGATGTTCCTCAGGGTTAGAAGAAAAAATAAGAATGTCATCCAGGTAGACCACTACACAAGTATATAGCAAGTCACGAAAAATCTCATTGTCAAAGTCCTGAAAAACTGCTGGGGCGTTGCAAAGGCCGAAAGGCATGACAAGATACTCAAAATGTCCATCACGGGTGTTGAATGCAGTTTTCCACTCGTCTCCTTCACGTATACGGATAACATTATAAGCCCCTCTTAGATCGAGTTTGGTAAAAATTTTCACTCCCCGCAGACGGTCAAACAATTCAGAGATAAGGGGGAGTGGGTAACGGTTCTTAACGGTAATTTTATTTAAACTGCGCTAATCGATGCATGGGCGTAGGGTTCCATCTTTCTTAGCAACGAAGATTTTCTGATAAATCCTTTTTTTAGATTTTCTTGAATATACTCGGACATGGCTTGGGTCTCTGGGGCAGAGAGCGGATAAATCCTGCCACGCGGTGGAGAAGTATCAGGAAGCAAGTCAATAGGGCAGTCAAAGGGTCTGTGTGGAGGTAAGACCTCTGCTTGCTTTTTACAAAAAACATCGGAAAAGTCCAGGTAGGCCTTAGGCAGGCCTGGCAGAGAAGAAGCGATGGTTACTTGACTGATGGGTAAGGTCTTAAGGCATCGCAGGTGACAGGTAGCACCCCAACTTCTAATGTCCCCAGAAGACCAGTCGAGAGTAAGAGAGTGGAGCTGGAGCCAAGGCAAGCCTAGTAGAACTTGAGAAGTACAGTTGGGAAGCACAAAAAATTCAATCTCCTCATGATGGAGGACACCTACGTTCATGCGCAAGGGCACTGTGCGATAGCACACGGTACAGTCCAGATTCTGTCCGCTGACAGAAGAAATGAAGAGAGGCTTGTCGAGACGGGTCACAGGGATGTTGAATCTGTTGACTAAGGAGGCCTCAATGAAGTTACCTGTAGAACCTGAGTCCAGAAAGGCCACGGCAGAAAAGGCAGATTTAGCAGGCAAAGAAATCCGTACAGGAATAGTTAAGCGTGGAGAGGTAGAATCCACACCCAGTAACGCCTCTCCCATGTTTACTAGGTGCGTGCGTCTTCCCAGACGCGGAGGACGAATAGGACAGTCCTTCAGGAAATGCTCGGATCTCACACAGTAAAGGCAAAGGTTCTCATTCCTGCGGCGAGTCCTCTCAAATTGGGTCAGGCGAGACCGATCCACTTGCATAGCCTCCTCGGCGGAAGGCACAATCACAGGTTGCAGCGGATGCTGGAAGAGAGGTGTTGGGCGGGGAAACCGCCTGGCGTGAACGAGATCCTTTTCTTGGCGTAGCTCCTGTCGCCTTTCTGAAAAACGCATATCAATGCGGGTGGCCAAATGGATTAGTTCAGACAGGGTTGAGGGTATCTCTCGTGTGGCCAGAACATCTTTGATGTGGCTGGATAAACACTTCTTGAAGGTCACGCAGAGAGCCTCATTATTCCAGGCTAATTCTGAGGCAAGAGTCCGGAACTGAATGACGTAATCGCCCACTGTAGAGTTTCCTTGAACAAGATTCAACAAGGCCGTCTCGGCAGAAGAAACCCGGGCTGGTTCCTCAAAAACAGAGCGTATTTTTGAGAAGAAGGTTTGGACTGAAACGGGGGCAGGATCGTTGCGGTCCCAAAGCGGAGTGGCCCAAGACAACGCCTTTCCAGAGAATAAGCTGACCACGAATGCCACCTTAGACTGTTCCGTGGGAAACTGGTCAGCCAATAGCTCCAAGTGCAGAGAACATTGGGTCAGGAAGCCACGGCACAACTTAGAGTCCCCATCAAACTTATCCGGAAGAGAAAGACGGACTCTGGTGCTGGAAGCGGCAGCTTGCAGTTGAGGAACTGGCGGAGAAGATGGCTGTAGAGGCAGAAGTTGCTGAACCATTGCAGTCAGTTGTGACAACTGATGTCCTTGTTGGACTACTTGTTGAGACTGTTGGGCCACAACGGAGGAAAGGTCTCCAAGGCTAGGTAGCGGCACCTCAGCGGAATCCATGGCCGGATCTACTGTCAGGATCCAGGTTGGCGGAGGGTGAGGACACTGGAAGTGGATCCTCTGTACAAGAGAGGTGATGGCGTGGGCCGTACCAGGGGAGCGGAGTCTAAGGGGTTACTGGTATTCACCAGAGTCTGCCACAAAGCGGGATGGACTTGCTGCGGCAGGTAACCCCCAGGTCGTTATTCCCAGTAGCGACTCAACCTCTCTGGTGGCTGAGATGGCGTGGTACAAAAGGACAAGGCAAGGTCAGACGTAGCAGAAAGGTCAGGGCAGGCGACAAGGTTCGTAGTCAGGGGCAACAGCAGAGATTCTGGAAACACAGGCAAGGACACACTGGAACGCTTTCACTAGGCACTAGGCAACAAGATCCGGCAGGGACAGGAAGGGGAAGTGATGTTTTATAGAGGAAACAGTGATTGGACTAGATTGGGCCAGGCACCAATTAGTGGTGCACTGGCCCTTTAAATTTCAGAGAGCCGGCGCGCGCGCGCCATAGAGAGCGGGGCCGCGCGTGCCGGGCAGGGACAGAGGAAGAACGGAGTGGGTGAGAAGGGACATGGGATGCGATCCGTGAACGGGCACGTCCCGTCCCGCGGATCGCATACCCTCCGGGTGACAGGGTAGCAGCGCTCTCGGTCAGTAGCGCCGACCGGAGCGCTGCAAGCAGAGTAACGCCGCGAGCGCTCCGGGGAAGCAGCGGGACCCGGAGCGCTCGGCGTTACAAGCACAGTGCTCTCTACTGACATCTCTGTCCATTTTAGGATCTGTAAAGTATGTGTAGCTCACTTAGGATAAAAGAAATAATGTGCTTGAGGTTAAAGGTGTTGCCTTGACCCAAAAGGCCTAATGTAATATGTAGAAATTATAAATATAAAATATTTATGTGAACCAGTCCTCAAAAGCACAGGGGAGAGAAAAAGGAAAAGACTAGTGGAGATGGGATCCAAGAAATTGTCTTTATTATATAAAAAGGATATATATGACCAATCGCCTAGCAGGGCCCTTGCTAAAGGCGAATGGCATATACTGGGTAAAAAATAGATATAATAAAAAATACAGAATATAGTAGGATTAAAATGAAATAAATATGATGGGTAAGTAGCCACTCACCCAGCATACCACCCAGGCGGGCATTGATATCCAGAGTGCCGGACTCAGCCATGCCAGCCCGGACCTGAGGACTCCAAAGGAGGGTGAGTGGTGCTGTGCACCGAGACTTGACATCTTCATTGCTGACAGTGTTTGCCACATTGTCTGCATTACCTGTCCATGAATTTCCTATTGTAGCTATTGTCGCTACATTCACTACCATATACCGTTACTCCGGATACACCCAAACTAATTGTGACTTTTCATTCTGGACATTTCTTGTGGATTTTTCATTGAAATATCCCTATGAATTATATGGACTGAGAACGTTTTCTCCTGATATACGCAGCAGATAATTAATTAATGAATTTTCTTTGGTGCTACTTACCCATCATATTTATTTCATTTTAATCCTACTATATTCTGTATTTTTTATTATATCTATTTTTTACCCAGTATATGCCATTCGCCTTTAGCAAGGGCCCTGCTAGGCGATTGGTCATATATATCCTTTTTATATAATAAAGACCATTTCTTGGATCCCATCTCCACTAGTCTTTTCCTTTTTCTCTCCCCTGTGCTTTTGAGGACTGGTTCACATAAATATTTTATATTTATAATTTCTACATTTTAGGATCTGCCAGTGTAAAATAAAATCCCCTGGACAGTTCCTAAAATGGACAGAGATGTCAGCAGAGAGCACTGTGCTCATGATGTGAGCAGACAGCTCTGTGTTTCAAAAAGAAAATAATTTCCGCTGTAGTATTCAACAGCTAATAAGTACAGGAAGGATTGAGATTTTTTAATAGAAGTAATTTACAAATCTGTTTAACTTTCTGGCACCAGTTGATTTAATAAAAAAAAAAAAAAAAAGTTTTTCACCGGAGTACCCCTTTAACTCCTTGGGGACGAAGGACAGAGGGCGTATCCATACGCCCTCGGCATTTCCGATCACTGCCGCTCGCCGGGCGGTGATTGGACCGGGATGCCTGCTGATATCTATCAGCAGGCATCTCGTGGCAATGCCTAGGGGGTCCTGAGACTACCCCAAATCGGCGATTGCAGCAAATCGCAGGTCAATTCAGTCACTGGTGACCCGATCTCCCGGAAAATAAGACTGATCGGAGCTGTCAGAGCCAGCTCCGACCAACCTAAAGGATAGGAGTGAGGTGGCAGTGTTTCCACCCCCTCCTATCCCCTGCCATTGGTCGGTCAGGCTGACCACCAATGGCAGGAGGGGGGCGGGGGGTTAGAGTTCATTTCCCCCCGCTCTGCGCACCGATCGAAGTCGGTACAAAGCAGGGGGGGGGGGGGAACACGGGCGACGAGGGGGGGGACGACATGGCCCGGCTTACCCGGACCTGCGGCGGCGGAGGCGCTGCCATCCCGGGCAGCGGCGTCATCATCTGAGCCGCGGCCGGAAAGTGCGTCGGAGAAGGCAGCAGTGAAGATCGCGATAAGTGATCTTCACTGTGGCCTTCTAAAAGCTGCAAAACTACAACTCCCAGCATGCCCAGACAGCCAAAGGCTGTCTGGGCATGCTGGGATTTATAGTTTTGCAACATCTGGAGGGTCACAGTTTGGAGACCACTGTGTAGTGGTCTCTAAACTGTGGTCCTTCAGATGTTGCAAAACTACAACTCCCAGCATGCACTGACTGTCTGGGCATGCTGGGAGTTGTAGTTTTGCAACATCTGAAGTGGCACAGTTTGGAGACCACTATATGGTGGTCTCCAAACTGTAGCCCTCCAGATGTTGCAAAACTACAACTCCCAGCATGCCCAGACCGTCAGGGATGCTGAGCGTGTAGTTCTGCAATATCTGGCCTTTCAGATGTTGCAGAACTACAACTCCCAGCATGCCTGGACAGTCTGGGCATGCTTGGAGTTGTAGTTTTGCAACATCTGGAGGGCTACAGTTTGGAGGCCACTGTTCTTCCCCAGTTGTTGCATAACTACAACTCCTAGCATGCCCAGACTGTCCAGGCATGCTGGGAGTTGTAGTTCTGCAACATCTGAATGGCCAGATATTGCAGAACTACACGCCCAGCATCCCTGACTGTACGGGCATGCTGGGAATTGCAGTTTTGCAACAGCTGTAGGCACACTGGTTGGGAAACACTGAGCTAGAGTCTGTTTCCTAACTCAGTGATTCCAACCCGTGTGCCCCCAGCTGTTGCAAAACTACAACTCCCAGAGTGCACTGACAGACCGCACATGCTGGGAATTGTAGTCTTGCAGCAGCTGGAGGCACATGGGTTGGAATCACTGAGCTAGAGTCTGTTTTCTAACTCAGTGGTTCCCCACCAGTGTGCCTACAGCTGTTGTAAAACTACAACTCCCAGCATGTACGGTCTGTCAGTGCATTCTGGGAGTTGTCATTTTGTCACAGCTGAAGGTTTGGGGTGCCCCCCCCCCCATGTGAATGTACAGGGTACATTCACACGGGCGGGTTTACAGTGGGTTTCCTTCAAGGAAACTTACTGTGAACCCCCGCCTGTGTGAATGTACCCTAAAAACACTACACTACACTAACAAATAATAAAAAGTAAAACACTACACATACACCCCCTTACACGTTGGCCGCCCCCCCCCCCTCCCAATAAAAATGAAAAACGTCTCATACAGCAGTGTTTCCTAAACGGCGCCTCCAGCTGTAGCAAAACCACAACTCCCAGTGTTGCCGGACAGCCATAGACTGTCCTGGAAGGCTGGGAGTTTTGCAACAGCTGGAGGCACCCTGTGGGAGACACTGCTGTAGGGTTTTGGTGGAGACAAGCCCCATCCTTGTAACCAGTTCCACCCCTACTGCAAATTCCTTATTCAATCCTCAAATGCGCATGGCGCTCTCTCACTTCAGAGCCCTGTCGTATTTCAAGGCAACAGTTTAGGGCCACATATGGGGTATCTCCGTACTCGGGAGAAATTGTCTTACAAATTTTGGGGGGATTTTCCTCCCATTACCCTTTGTAGAAATGGTAAATTTGGGGAAAAAAACGGCACTTTAGTGAAATTTTTTTTTTTCATTTACACATCCGAATTTAACGAAAAGTCGTCAAACACGTGTGGGTGTTAAGGCTCACCGGACCCCTTGTTACGTGCCTTGAGGGGTTTAGTGTATGCCATGTGTTTTTTTTGCTGTTCTGGCACCATAGGGGCTTCCTAAATGCGACATGCCCCCAAAAACCATTTCAGCAAAATTCACTCTCCAAAATCCCATTGTCGCTCCTTCCCTTCTGAGCCCTCTACAGTGCCCGCCGAACACTTGACATACACATATGAGGTATTTCCATACTCGAGAGAAATTGGGTTACAAATTTTGGGGGGCTTCTTCTCCTTTTACCCCTTGTAAAATTTCAAAAACTGGGTCTACAAGAACATGCGAGTGTAAAAAATTAAGATTTTGAATTTTCTCCTTCACTTTGCTGCTATTCCTGTGAAACACCTAAAGGGTTAACAAACTTACTGAATGTCATTTTGATTACTTTGAGGGGTGCAGTTTTTATAATAGGGTAATTTATGGGGTAATTGTCTGATCCTTCCTGAATAGACTATAACTCTGTATATTGACCGCTCAGTCACAGCTATCGTCCAAGCAAGTCTATTATGTAAAAAATTAAGATTTTGAATTTTCTCCTTCACTTTACTGCTATTCCTGTGAAACACCTAAAGGGTTAACAAACTTACTGAATGTCATTTTGAATACTTTGAGGGGTGCAGTTTTTACAATGGGGTAATTTATGGGGTATTTCTAATATGAAGGCCCTTTCAAATCCACTTCAAAACTGAACTGGCCCCTAAAAAATTCTGATTTTGAAAATTTTGTGAAAAATTTGAAAATTGCTTCTGAACTTTTAAGCCCTCTGATGTTTTCCAAAAGTAAAAACATGTCAACGTTATGATGCAAACAAAGACTCAAGTAAAACTCTCCCATGTACATGTTCTATTGCACAACATATCAGCATCATTAATTTTATCTTAGTTTTATCTTTTTTCACTGTTACATTAAAAATGTTTATGTCTATCCTTCAGCTGACCATGACCCGCTGACCCGGTAGCACTCAGCTGTTCTGTGTATTTAAAACTGGCGCCTTGTATGTTTGTGATCTTATTGCCTGACGAAGAACCCGGTTCGGGTTCGAAACTTTTAAGTTGCACCCTAAATAAAAACAGCCTTTTTTTAACTAGGCAGTTTTTGAAATCTTTATTTCCAAATCACCATACCAACCACACCGGAGGAGGCGCCGTATCTCATCCCAGTTTTTTCTCCCAATTTCTGCAAACGTAAAGTAGACATATTGTATATGTGAATCAAAATATAATTTATTTAGAATGTTTATTTTCCTTACAAGCAGAGAGCTTCAAAGTTAGAAAAATGCAAAATGTTCAATTTTTTCATCAAATTTGGGAATTTTTCACCAAGAAATGATGCAAGTATCGTCAAAAAGTTACCACTAACATAAAGTAGAATATGTCACGACAAAACAATCTCGGAATCAGAATGAAAAGTAAAAGCATCCCAGAGTTATTAATGCTTGAAGTGACAGTGGTCAGAATTGCAAAAAATGCTTCCGTCCTTAGGGTTATAATGGGCTCCGTCCCCAAGGAGTTAAGGGCTTCTCTGAGTTGATCGAACTTTGCCTTCCTAAAGTTCATTGTTTTTGTGGCCCCTTGAGAGATTCCCTTATTGAAGAACAAGTTATAATGTATTATATTATGATCACTATTTCCTAGGTGTCCTTCT
Source organism: Hyla sarda (assembly GCF_029499605.1). Classification (NCBI taxonomy): domain Eukaryota; kingdom Metazoa; phylum Chordata; class Amphibia; order Anura; family Hylidae; genus Hyla; species Hyla sarda. The sequence goes on from NC_079194.1 coordinate 95,083,685, forward strand.
ACTGCACATTAGTTACTCTGTCAGGTCTGTTGGTTAATATTAAGTCTAGTAGGGTGCCCCCTCTGGTCAGGCCAGGGACAAATAATTGTCTTTAGCTAAAGTCAGAAACCTGTTTCCTTTATGAGATTTGCAGGTCTTAGTCTCCCAGTTTATATGAGGATTGTTAAAGTCCCCCATTATTATCACCTCATTCTGATTGGCTGCCTTGTTTATTTGCCTCAGTAATTGATCTACTGTCTCTTCCATTATATTGGTGGCTTATAGCAATCCCCTAGCAGAGTTTTTTTTATCTACATATAGTTCTACCCATAGTGACTCCACATTATCATTTCCCTCCCATATATCCTCCCACAGTGCAGTCTTCAGACTGGACTTTACATAAAGACAAACTCCTCTCCCTTTCTATTTTGTCTGATCCTTCCTGAATAGACTATAACTCTGTATGTTGACCGCTCAGTCACAGCTATCGTCCAAGCAAGTCTATTATAGTTATACCCACTATGTCATTATCCTCCTCAGACATTTTCAGCTACAGTTCATCAGTTTTATTGGTCAGACTTCTGGCATTAGTCAACATGCAATTCAATGGTGTATGTTTTTTTTTCCTATGACGCCTATCCCTATTAACTATTCTAACCCCTCCCTCTGCTCCTCCCCTAGGTACATTAATAAGTGTAGGTTCCCCCTCTATGTTGTAGGTTCCCTTCCTCACAGTCTCTAGTTTAAACACTCCTCCATCCTTATAGCCATCTTCTCCCCAAGCACAGCTGTACGCTCCCCATTGAGTTGCAGCCCGTCCCTACAGTAGAGCCGGTATCCGACAGCGAAGTCGGCCCAGTTCTCCATGAACTCAAACCCCTCCTTCCTACACCAGCTTCTGAGCCACTTGTTTATCTCTCTAATCTCCCGCTGCCTCTCTGGGATGGCTTGTGGCACAGGCAATATTTCGGAAAATATTACCTTGGAGGTCCTTGCCTTAAGCTTGCGCCCTAAGTCCCTAAAATAATTTTTCAAGGACACTCCATCTACCTCTTAATTTGTCATTGGTGCCAATATGTACCATGACCGCTGGGTCCTCTCCAGCCCCCCTCCCCCAGCAACCTGTCAACCCGATCCGCGATGTGCCGAACTCGAGTGCCAGAATATAACACACTGTTCGGAGCATTCCGGTCTTTGTGACAGATCGCCCTTTCTTTCCCCCTTATAATCGAGTCTCCCACTACCAGTACCTGTCTGGCCTGCCCTGCACTCCTCCCTCCCTCCTTATAGGAGCAGACACCCCCCTGGCGGTCAGAGGCAGAGTCATGCTACAGTACTGCTAGCTTTGAAATGGCATCCCCCTCATCTGCCAACCGGGCAAACTTGTTGGTTTGTGCCAGTTCAGAACTAGCCTTCCTGACACTTTTCCCTCTACCTCGTTTTCTAACTGTAACCCAGCTAACTGCCTGACTGTCCTGCACCTCTGTCTCGCTATCCTCCCCCAGGGAGTACCTGCTCAGTGAGCAGGAGACTCTTCTCCAGGTTGTCAATGCGTCTCAGTGTTGCCAGTTGCTCCTCTAGATCCAGAATCTGGCCTTCCAAATGAACAACTGACACACCTCTTCCCACAACAATATGCACACTCAAACTGTTCTTCAAGGATTGCATACATTGTGCAAGATGTACACTGGACTGTATTTTCCAACATGGAGGCCATACTAGATTTGGGAATTGCAAAAATTTACAGTAAAAAATGAAATATTTCAATTTATGCTCCCTGAATTTAAAGTCCCTTAATTTTAAGTCCCTCTCACTTTTATACTTACTCACTTGTATACTTCACACTCTTGTATACAGACACTCAATCACTAGCTCACTAGCTCAAACAATCGCTAGTGTACTTGTTTTTATATTTACCACAATCCACCTCTGGTTAAGTGAATGCAAATTGTAGAAACACACTCTCTGGTCATGTCATCACCCCCTCTACTTAATTCAAACTTAGCCTGGGGCACATGCCTCATCTGCTCCCTCCTCCACAGGTACACCCCTGAGCACATGGTAGAAGGGAGGCCATTTATAAAATTAGCCATGGGACCTCAAGTCATGCCCCTGGTTGGCATATATTCAAAAATCATTGAAGTTATTTGGTATAAAGGAGAGCCTGAACATTACACTGTACTTCCCATGTACTTGGAACCATCCACTATATGATACATTGTTATCTAATTAGATTGTGATTGCGACATCACTAAACAGCTGAACTGTAAAGTGCATTTTATGCTCATGACTTTGCCTCATGCTGCTAACATTCTTCATTTCTGAAGATCTTTTCCTCTGCAATTTTTCATGTAGTTTAATTTCATAAAATTCACAAGCATGTCAGGAGATGATATCAGAGAATATGTAGGGAAGTCGGGAATTAGATTCAAAGTTTATGTTGTTGCTTTATTTCAGGAAATGTCATTGCCATCATCATCATCATTATGTCCTTGACTATGAAATCCTCCTTATAAACATGTAGAAAAAATTGTAGGTGTTTTTAACTGTTTTCGCTGATCAATTAGAATGATGAAGAAGCAAAAAGTTTTAAAAAGGTCAAAAAAGTTTTCTTCTGTTCAAGAAAGGAGAATGAGAATACAAGATTATTCTAAAGTAAAAATGTTCTAGCTTTCTTAATGGGTACTTCACCCTCCCCTCCACCCAACTTTAGAGTATCTATCGGGGCCACTCAAACCCATACAATTTTACTGAAGCGAACAAATGTTGGGGTTGTGGGGATCTAACAGGGGGTCCAAATTTTGCAGTTCTACTATAGAGGCCAATTGTAGCTATATTACAGCTGAATTAGACAGAAGTGTTAAAATAACAGGGGGTCTTCCTACTATTCTGTTTTCTCCTGCTATACCTGACTTGTATTGTGAAGGGTCTACCTGACTTGTATTGGGAAGGGTACATGTCTCACAGCCTATCCATTGATTTGGCTAAACTATCTTGACTGTCAGACATTGATTTTTCAGAGTGGGTTTCCTATTGATTAGCCTATTTAAAAAAATCTGTCTTGTGAAGTTCTTTGTGGATTATAGTGTAAGCTTAGTGAGTTTGTACTCAATTTTTCCTGCTTCATCATTTTCTACTTTATTCCTGAAGTCATCTAGAGATGAATTACCCATGTTTTCCTTGTTGTATTCACCTGCCCGTGTTGATGTGTGTTTTTTATTGTCACAGCGAGCGCTCTGGTCTCCACCTCCGGACCGGAGCGCCCGCTGCCTCTGTCCTCCATTCCGGGGTCCCGGCATCTCCCGGTCAGACGCACTGACGCACTGGCAGGGACGGGGCTAGCGTGGCGGCTGGTCCCCGCTCACGCGCCGCGTCCCCGTTCAACTTACCTTCTCCCCACGTGGCGCTCTGTGCTCCTGGATCCCGGCACGCGCGGCCCCGTTCTCTAGGGCGCGTGCGCGTTGGCTTCAGTAAATTTAAAGGGCCAGCACACTGGTAATTGGTGCGCTGGTTCCTCACCTCCCACTGTGTTCCCCCAATAAAAAGGCACCTGCCCCTTCCTGCCCTTGCCGGATCTTTGTGCCTTGTGCCTCTGAGAAAGCGTTCCCTACTGTGTTTATTGCCTTGCCAGTTGCCGAACCCATTGCTACCGTATGCTCGCCTGTGAACCCTTGCTGCCTGCCCTGACCTCTTCTACGTCCGACTACGCTCTTGCCTGCTCCCTGTGTACCACGCCATATCAGCTGCCAGAGAGGTCGAGTTGCTACTGGAGGATACGACCTGGTGGTTACCGCCACAGCAAGCCCATCCCGCCTTGCGGCGGGCTCTGGTGAAAACCAGTAACCACTTAGAACCGGTCCTCTGGTACAACCCGAGTAATCGCCTCTCTGGTCCAGAGGATCCACTACCTGTCCTGCCGGTTCGTGACATGTATGTTTTTCTTTTGGTTGTATGCTTGTCATTAAAGATGAGCGACGTTACAGTGATTCGATTCGTCACAAACTTCTCGGCACAGCAGTTGCTGACTTTAGCCTGCATAAATTAGTTCAGTTTTCTGGTGCTCCAGAGGTCTGGAAAAGGTGGATACAGTCCTAGGAGACTCTCTTTTAGGACTGTATCCACCTTTTCCAGCCCACCGGAGCACCTGAAAGCTGAACTAATTTATGCAGGCTAAAGTCAGCAACTGCCGAGCCGAGAAGTTCATGACAAATTTAATCACTGTAACTTTGCTCATCTCTACTTGTCATACTATTATGTCCTACTTTAAGTCCTGAGGGTATCTGAGTGCTGGAAGACAGAGTAGGACCTAAAAAGGGCCTGCTAAAGATGAAACCCAGTTCTGCTGTACAGTGATCATACAACATAATTTGAGGACCTGGCTTTGAGTCTTCAAGTCAGAAAAATATAGCAACTCAGTAATAGGTCAATTTGTGTCATGTATGGGCAGGGAAGGAGTGCAGTAAGGATCTAACCCACTCTCTCTATCCTTGCCTACTTGCCTATCCGCCCTAAATAGTGGATCATGGTTACAGTCCCTCCCTAAATATGTGATGGAAGTTACTTTCAACAAAATAAACTACAATACAGACACAGGTCGGGATACAGTAAGGAAGCACACAGACTAACAGAAATAATATCTGACACACACACACAATAAGTCAATGTCCACTAACTGAGTCAATACCAGGAGTTGTCTAAGGTGCCAAGTCGCAAATACAGAGAAGAGTCAGGAAGCTAAGCCCGAGAGTCACAAATATAGATAATAAACGCTAGTTACTTGAGCGAGCTCTTTCACAGGCAAGGCCTGAAAGCAGACTGCAGGTTTATATATATGCAACACACAGGCGAACTAACAAGGTCAGCTGACCAGCCCAGAGCTAGGCGTAGCCACAGAAACCAGATAAACAAACACTCTCAGGGATGTTTAACCCTTCGGGTTCTTACAATTTGTTTATGTTTGCTTTTGTAAAATGTGGTAAAACTTACTGGTTATTTACATGTATAAGAACCTTACTGTGAAAGCTGCTGCAAACAGCAAATGTTGCTCTAGAAGTCTCTAAATTTCTCTGTATTTCCTGGCTTATTTAGATTCTGTGAAAGGCTTTTGTTTCTGCTTTGATAATCATTTCTTGCTAGAAAGGTCCAATGACAAACATGATGACAGGGTTCACCACTGTTGGAACCTTTGGCAATCAGATCTGATCTGTGGGAGAAACCACCATGAATGCTAAGGCTGGGTTCACATCAAGTTTTCTTAAATACGGTTCCCGTATACGGTTTGGAGGAGGGGGGCGGGGCTTAATCGCGGCGCCCGCACTCAGCCGTATTCGGGAACCGTATTTAATGCAAGTCTATGAGCCGACCGGAGTGAACCGCAGCCTCCGGTCGTCTTCGTTTTCGGCCGTATGCGGTTTCCCGACCGCAGGCAAAAACGTGGTCGACCACGTTTTTGCCTGCGGTCGGGAATTCGCATACGGCCGAAAACGAAGCCGACCGGAGGCTGCGGTTCACTCCGGTCGGCTCATAGACTTGCATTAAATACGGTTCCCGAATACGGCTGAGTGCGGGCGCCGCGATTAAGCCCTGCCCCCCTCCTCCAAACCGTATACGGGAACCGTATTTAAGAAAACGTGGTGTGAACCCAGCCCTACATTTCCATCAATGTCACCAGAGGAAATATGAAAAGAAAAAGAAAAGGCGCTCCTTGAGGAGTATCGCTTGCATCAAGGATACCAGGGAGGGGAGGGTAAATCGCTGCTTACCAATATGGGTTATGTACCGACATACACAACAATAGTATACATGTGTAAAGACTGTATGCCCGTCTGCAGCCTTTCAGGATTATTGTTGCAAAGTTGAGTAGGACTAAGTACAGGAATCACAAGCACAAGAATCCGCAAACAGGAAAGTATCCACTGACATGTTTATTAACAACAATGCAACGCATTTCGCTGCGCATGCGGGGCCTCATCAGGCATAGTAATTGGGAGCAACACCCAGGGTTATATACCCTAATGGTGTTAACCCCTGAAGGACATAAGCAAAAATAGCAAACAGATATCTGTAAACATACATACTAACCATAGGAAATGTGAACTATTACACAGTGACTGGTAAAGGCAATGGGTCAGTGTAGTGAACTGATGGGGTTTCTTGTCTGAAGGTAAAACATCTGTTAACTCAAAATTCCCTTAATTTTTTATTTTTTTAAAGCAGATAACATCCTTTAAGGCAATAGAAAGGAGTCTCAACTTGAGACGTCTCCACTTTTGGTTATGGTAGAGTACAGCTATGAAGCAAAGACCACACTGGGGTTCTTAGAACCCAGTGAATGGATGACTCATTCACTTCAATGTGTGTTTTGTAATAGCTGATTTAAGGGGCATACAGAGCATTGGGCCTCCATTATCTAGAACAGAACTCTGCTTGTTTGACATGTTTTTTAGGTTATTTCCCCACACACTTGTGTGGGACATGTTCAGAGGAGATCTCAAGGTCTTATTACCTATTAACATTATACAATACATCCAACCTGTTCTGGGCCCTAATTCTCCCTGGGCTCATAACATCTACAGGATCTTCCTCTGTGGTATATGCAGCCTTGGTTAATATTGCTATAGAAAAAATAATTGTCTAGTGGATTCACAAGTCATAGCTATTGGTCACCAAGGATCCCAGCAGTGGACATCTTGCTGCTCTCCATGACGTTTGCACCTACAGAAAAGGATTTTCAAAATAGATTACAAAATTATTGTTATATTTATTGCTTGTGTTTTTACAAAAAAATGTAGAACAATTTGAAGGGGATCTACGCCACGCCCATGGTATCAAACAATACATCCAGCATAAATAATATGAGGGGAAAGGACTGCTATTGTCCAGGATGTGCTCTATAAAACTTAGCTTTTAATATCAAGATTATAATAATTATTAAACAAGTGTCCATGTGTTATGACAAAATTTGAAAGCAACTTGGTCTTGTCAAAGACATCAACAAGGTTTACTCGGGGCTCTGCAGGGCCCAGCCAGTCCCAAGCAACCTATCACTAAAGGATGCATTTACTTGCAGACCTATAGTGAGTATAGATCTGCAAGTAACTGCATCCTTTAGTGATAGGTTGCTTGGGACTGGCTGGGCCCTGCAGAGCCCCGAGTAAACCTTGTTGATGTCTCTAACAAGACCGAGTTGCTTTCAAATTTTGTCATAACACATGGACATTTTTTATAATTATTATAATTTTGATATTAAAAGCTAAGTTTTATAGAGCCCATCCTGGACAATAGCAGTCCTTTCTCCTCATATGCTTGTGTTTTTACAAATTTTTATTGGTTTGAAGTAGTAAATTTTCTTCAATTACTTCAATTTTGATGTTAGTTGGACGAAAATATCTAAGGTGACCTCCGTTGCTTCTTCCTATCCAGAAAGTTGGGGTTATAATTTACTCAGTTTTTGCATTGGGGTCCATATAATACCTTTATAAATAATAAAAATATCGGATAGAAAAATAGGGAAGGATATTGCAAATAAAGTGTTTTTATGGCAGTCATGCAATCTGCTTGTTATTTCTGTATGAAGTAAACTGGCAAATTCAATGGACTGTGTTAGATAAGAAAATGTATGTATAATCACCTCAGTGATGAGAACAAAGCAGCGCTTGGAACTCATTTTGGCCGCAACTTATTTTGTAATACGTGACTACACATGATGGGGTAGGTCTAACAAAGAAAATGTGTGAGGGTTCCAGAATTTCTAGCACATTAACTTGCAGTTTGTCTGTGCAGCTCATATCTATCAAACACACCTGGATATCCACTCACTGTGCTGTGCCAAAAGCGGGCTCACTGCGCACATTCATCATACTCCATTTTCTCACCAAAAATCAACAAATGTTAGGAGCATTAACAGCAAATGCTTGCATTATTTTGTAGCCAATATCAACATTTTGTGTTAACATATTCAACTATGGATGGAAAATAAACAAAAAATATTTGAAAAAAAATTATTGGTTATGGTAAATTTTTCCCATTTTTAATTAAAAAAAAAACTCCTGTTGCCAAGCACCAACATTGTTTACATAATGAAATCATAAGAGGCAATGATCTTTTTGGAGATTTTTCAAATGCTCCATATGGAAGCTGTTTAAAGCTTTAAACTCAGCAGAAAATGTCCCTATAAAAACAATAGAGTAACCGATTTATCAATCTTGAGGATATCTTTGTATCCCGGCTAATGTTTTCAAGAAGTGAAATAATATTACCTATAAAAAAAAGATATAGTGGTGCCCAAACAATGCCCAGTATGTAAATTAGTTCTCCCCCAGAAAAAAGCTTTGTCTCTAGTGCCACCTGTTGGAAATAGCTACCCTTTAATGGAAAAGTTGACTCATAACAGTCTTCAAACATTACTTAGAGATTATTAGACAAATTAGAATTGATTTTAAAGGGGTATTCCGGCTTAAGACATTTTATCGCCTATCCAAAGGACATAATGCCCCGCCCCCCATCGTGATGTCACGTCACGCCCCCTCCATTGTCTATGGGAGGGGGCGTGATGTGACATCACGAGGGGGGGTGTGGCATTACGTCATGTCTCCAGTCCTGAAAACGTCCGGTTTTCCGAGCCTGGAGACGCAGTTTCGCACATAATGCGGGTGATGCAGGGAGATCGCGGGGGATCCCAGTGACGGGCCCTCCACGATCTGACATCCTTTGGATAGGGGATAAAATGTCTAAAGCCAGAATACCCCTTTAAATGGAAAAATACTTATCTGTAGACATTCCTTTTGGAGATTCTGGTTTATGTAGTACTCCCTGTTCATGCTTCAAGACTTTTCAATAGGTCTAACATTGATTTACATCATATCTACTGTATGTCCAATACATAGTACTAAAGAGACATTGTTGTTCCTTCCAGAGGAGAGCTAATCAGTCTACCTTTTACCAGAAAGGATAATGCTTAACCTATTAGACTTCTTATGCCAGCTAGCAATACAGACACTTCAAAACAATGCCCCAGAATGCCTGTTGGACTGCTACTGACCCATACAAGCATCCACTCTTTTACATATGTTCTAGAGTAGAAGAGCTGGTGACCTAGAATGATAACATGGCTTAAAGTTGTACTCCGGTGGAAAACATTTTTATTTTTTTATGAACTAGTGCCAGAAAGTTAAACAGATTTGTACATTACTTCTATTAAAAAATATTTACCCTTCCTGTACTTTTTAGCAGCTGTACACTACAGAGGAAATTATGTACTGTTTTTATTTCTGTTTTGTCTTGTCCACAGTGCTCTCTGCTGACACCTGATGCCCATATCAGGAACTGTCCAGAGCAGGAGAAAATCCCCATTGCAAACCTATGCTGCTCTGGACAGTTCCTGACACGGACAGAGGTGTCAGCAGAGAGCACTGTGGACAAGACAAAAAAGACATTTAAAAAAAAAAACAGAATTTTCTCTGTAGCATACAGCTGCTAAAAAGTACTGGAAGGGTAAAGATTTTTTAATAGAAGTAATTTACAAATCTGTTTAACTTTCTGGCACCAGTTGACTTATAAATTCCTAAAAAAAAAAAAAGTTTTCCACCGAAGTACCCCTTTAATTCCCAGAGCTGTAACTAAGCTGTCCTTTGCCTGGGTAAAAGATTAAGTGTATTGTCCTAGCTCCTTAATTAAATACCCTGGGCAGAGTAGAGTGTTTTTTTTTTTTTGTAGTACCTAACCATATATATGATATTTAAAGGGCTTATGCCAATATCCAAAATGATGCCTTTTCTACAAGTTAGAGGTTAACTAGATAATCGATGTGGATCTGACCACTAGGACCTCCACCAATCCTAATTACTGAGCGCTGAGATCAGCAGAGTTTGGAAGCCCCATAGAAAATAAATAGAGCACTGGCTGTACATGCATGCTGTCGTTTCATCCATTTGAGAGACAATTGACCTTTGTTCTTGGAATCTGTGGTTGTCCCAGTATTCCTTTGGGTACTTTATATTTGCACTTATCACTTGATAAAGCAATATAAATGCTATAGATTTGAGTGAATATCTTAATTAAACATTGTTACCTGAAATGAATGACACTGTAGTTTCTTTCAATAGGATAGAGTGTTTGTTACGCCGAGCGCTCCGGGTCCCCGCTCCTCCCCGGAGCGCTCGCTACACTCTCCTCACTGCAGCGCTCCGGTCAGATCCACTGACCCGGGGCGCTGCGATACCGCCTCCAGCCGGGATGCGATTCGCGATGCGGGTAGCGCCCGCTCGCGATGCGCACCCCGGCTCCCGTACCTGACTCGCTCTCCGTCGGTCCTGTCCCGGCGCGCGCGGCCCCGCTCCTTAGGGCGCGCGCGCGCCGGGTCTTTGCGATTTAAAGGGCCACTGCGCCGCTGATTGGCGCAGTGGTTCCAATTAGTCTGATCACCTGTGCACTTCCCTATATCACCTCACTTCCCCTGCACTTCCTTGCCGGATCTTGTTGCCATCGTGCCAGTGAAAGCGTTTCCTTGTGTGTTCCTAGCCTGTGTTCCAGACCTCCTGCCGTTGCCCCTGACTACGATCCTTGCTGCCTGCCCCGACCTTCTGCTACGTCCGACCTTGCTTCTGTCTACTCCCTTGTACCGCGCCTATCTTCAGCAGCCAGAGAGGTGAGCCGTTGCTAGTGGATACGACCTGGTCACTACCGCCGCAGCAAGACCATCCCGCTTTGCGGCGGGCTCTGGTGAAAACCAGTAGTGACTTAGAACCGATCCACTAGCACGGTCCACGCCAATCCCTCTCCGGCACAGAGGATCCACTACCTGCCAGCCGGCATCGTGACAGTAGATCCGGCCATGGATCCCGCTGAAGTTCCTCTGCCAGTTGTCGCTGACCTCACCACGGTGGTCGCCCAGCAGTCACAACAGATAGCGCAACAAGGCCAACAGCTGTCTCAACTGACCGTTATGCTACAGCAGTTACTACCACAGCTTCAGCAATCATCTCCTCCGCCAGCTCCTGCACCTCCTCCGCAGCGAGTGGCCGCTTCTGGTCTACGCCTATCCTTGCCGGATAAATTTGATGGGGACTCTAAGTTTTGCCGTGGCTTTCTTTCCCAATGTTCCCTGCACTTGGAGATGATGTCGGACCAGTTTCCCACTGAAAGGTCTAAGGTGGCTTTCGTAGTCAGCCTTCTGTCTGGAAAAGCCCTGTCTTGGGCCACACCGCTCTGGGACCGCAATGACCCCGTCACTGCCTCTGTACACTCCTTCTTCTCGGAAATCCGAAGTGTCTTTGAGGAACCTGCCCGAGCCTCTTCTGCTGAGACTGCCCTGTTGAACCTGGTCCAGGGTAATTCTTCCGTTGGCGAGTATGCCGTACAATTCCGTACTCTTGCTTCAGAATTATCCTGGAATAATGAGGCCCTCTGCGCGACCTTTAAAAAAGGCCTATCCAGCAACATTAAAGATGTTCTGGCCGCACGAGAAATCCCTGCTAATCTACATGAACTCATTCACCTAGCCACTCGCATTGACATGCGTTTTTCCGAAAGGCGTCAGGAGCTCCGCCAGGATATGGACTCTGTTCGCACGAGGCGTTTCTTCTCCTCGGCTCCTCTCTCCTCTGGTCCCCTGCAATCCGTTCCTGTGCCTCCCGCCGTGGAGGCTATGCAGGTCGACCGGTCTCGCCTGACACCTCAAGAGAGGACACGACGCCGCATGGAGAACCTCTGCCTGTACTGTGCTAGTACCGAACACTTCCTGAAGGATTGTCCTATCCGTCCTCCCCGCCTGGAAAGACGTACGCTGACTCCGCACAAAGGTGAGACAGTCCTTGATGTCTACTCTGCTTCTCCACGTCTTACTGTGCCTGTGCGGATGTCTGCCTCTGCCTTCTCCTTCTCTACTATGGCCTTCTTGGACTCCGGATCTGCAGGAAATTTTATTTTGGCCTCTCTCGTCAACAGGTTCAACATCCCAGTGACCAGTCTCGCCAGACCCCTCTACATCAATTGTGTAAACAATGAAAGATTGGACTGTACCATACGTTTCCGCACGGAGCCCCTTCTAATGTGCATCGGATCCCATCACGAGAGGATTGAACTTTTGGTCCTCCCCAATTGCACTTCTGAAATTCTCCTTGGACTTCCCTGGCTTCAACTTCATTCCCCAACCCTGGATTGGTCCACTGGGGAGATCAAGAGTTGGGGGCCCTCTTGTTCCAAGGACTGCCTAAAACCGGTTCCCAGTAACCCTTGCCGTGACTCTGTGGTTCCTCCTGTAACCGGTCTCCCTAAGGCCTATATGGACTTTGCGGATGTTTTTTGCAAAAAACAAGCTGAAACTCTACCTCCTCACAGGCCTTATGATTGTCCTATCGACCTCCTCCCGGGCACTACTCCACCCCGGGGCAGAATTTATCCTCTGTCCGCCCCAGAGACTCTTGCCATGTCTGAATACGTCCAGGAAAATTTAAAAAAGGGCTTTATTCGTAAATCCTCCTCTCCTGCCGGAGCCGGATTTTTCTTTGTGTCCAAAAAAGATGGCTCCCTACGTCCTTGCATTGACTACCGCGGTCTTAATAAAATCACGGTTAAGAACCGCTACCCCCTACCCCTCATCTCTGAACTCTTTGATCGCCTCCAAGGTGCCCACATCTTTACCAAACTGGACTTAAGAGGTGCTTATAATCTCATCCGCATCAGAGAGGGGGATGAATGGAAAACGGCATTTAACACCAGAGATGGACACTTTGAGTATCTGGTCATGCCCTTTGGCCTGTGCAACGCCCCTGCCGTCTTCCAAGACTTTGTTAATGAAATTTTTCGTGATCTTTTATACTCCTGTGTTGTTGTATATCTGGACGATATCCTGATTTTTTCTGCCAATCTAGAAGAACACCGCCAGCATGTCCGTATGGTTCTTCAGAGACTTCGTGACAATCAACTCTATGCCAAAATAGAGAAATGTATGTTTGAATGCCAATCTCTTCCTTTCCTAGGATACTTGGTCTCTGGCCAGGGACTACAAATGGATCCAGACAAACTCTCTGCCGTCTTAGATTGGCCACGCCCCTCCGGACTCCGTGCTATCCAACGCTTTTTGGGGTTCGCCAATTATTACAGGCAATTTATTCCACATTTTTCTACCGTTGTGGCTCCTATCGTGGCTTTAACCAAAAAAAATGCCGATCCCAAGTCTTGGCCTCCTCAAGCGGAAGACGCCTTTAAACGGCTCAAGTCTGCCTTTTCTTCGGCTCCCGTGCTCTCCAGACCTGACCCTTCCAAACCCTTCCTATTGGAGGTTGATGCCTCCTCAGTGGGAGCTGGAGCTGTCCTTCTACAAAAAAATTCTTCCGGGCATGCTGTTACTTGTGTTTTTTTTTCTAGGACCTTCTCTCCGGCGGAGAGGAACTACTCCATCGGGGATCGAGAGCTTCTAGCCATTAAATTAGCACTTGAGGAATGGAGGCATCTGCTGGAGGGATCAAGATTTCCAGTTATTATTTACACCGATCACAAGAACCTCTCCTCCCTCCAGTCTGCCCAACGGCTGAATCCTCGCCAGGCCAGGTGGTCTCTGTTCTTTGCCCGATTTAATTTTGAAATTCACTTTCGGCCTGCCGATAAGAACATTAGGGCCGATGCTCTCTCTCGTTCCTCGGATGCTTCTGAAGTTGAACTCTCTCCGCAACACATCATTCCTCCTGACTGCCTGATTTCCACTTCTCCAGCCTCCATCAGGCAAACTCCTCCAGGAAAGACCTTTGTTTCTCCACGCCAACGCCTCGGAATCCTCAAATGGGGTCACTCCTCCCATCTCGCAGGTCATGCGGGCATCAAGAAATCTGTGCAACTCATCTCTCGCTTCTATTGGTGGCCGACTCTGGAGACGGATGTTGTGGACTTTGTGCGAGCCTGCACTATCTGTGCCCGGGATAAGACTCCTCGCCAGAAGCCCGCTGGTTTTCTTCATCCTCTGCCTGTCCCCGAACAGCCTTGGTCTCTGATTGGTATGGACTTTATTACTGATTTACCCCCTTCCCGTGGCAACACTGTTATTTGGGTGGTCGTTGATCGATTCTCCAAAATGGCACATTTCATCCCTCTTCCTGGTCTTCCTTCAGCGCCTCAGTTGGCTAAACAATTTTTTGTACACATTTTTCGTCTTCACGGGTTGCCTACGCAGATCGTCTCGGATAGAGGCGTCCAATTCGTGTCTAAATTCTGGAGGGCTCTCTGTAAACAACTCAAGATTAAATTAAATTTTTCTTCTGCATATCATCCTCAATCCAATGGACAAGTAGAAAGAATTAACCAGGTCTTGGGTGATTATTTACGACATTTTGTTTCCTCCCGCCAGGATGACTGGGCAGATCTTCTTCCATGGGCCGAATTCTCGTATAACTTCAGAGTCTCTGAATCTTCCTCCAAATCCCCATTTTTCGTGGTGTACGGCCGTCACCCTCTTCCCCCCCTCCCTACCCCCTTGCCCTCGGGTCTGCCCGCTGTGGATGAAATTTCTCGTGACCTTTCCATCATATGGAGAGAGACCCAAAATTCTCTCTTACAGGCTTCATCACGCATGAAGAAGTTCGCGGATAAGAAAAGAAGAGCTCCTCCCATTTTTTCCCCTGGAGACAAGGTATGGCTCTCCGCTAAATATGTCCGCTTCCGTGTCCCTAGCTACAAGTTGGGACCACGCTATCTTGGTCCTTTCAAAATTTTGTGCCAGATTAATCCTGTCTCTTACAAACTTCTTCTTCCTCCTTCTCTTCGTATTCCTAATGCCTTTCACGTTTCTCTTCTTAAACCACTTATCATCAACCGTTTCTCTCCCAAATCTGTTCCTCCCACTCCTGTTTCCGGCTCCTCGGACATCTTCTCCGTCAAAGAGATTCTGGCATCCAAAAAGGTCAGAGGGAAAACCTTTTTTTTAGTGGATTGGGAGGGTTGTGGTCCAGAAGAGAGATCCTGGGAACCTGAGGACAATATCCTAGACAAAAGTCTGCTCCTCAGGTTCTCAGGCTCTAAGAAGAGGGGGAGACCCAAGGGGGGGGGTACTGTTACGCCGAGCGCTCCGGGTCCCCGCTCCTCCCCGGAGCGCTCGCTACACTCTCCTCACTGCAGCGCTCCGGTCAGATCCACTGACCCGGGGCGCTGCGATACCGCCTCCAGCCGGGATGCGATTCGCGATGCGGGTAGCGCCCGCTCGCGATGCGCACCCCGGCTCCCGTACCTGACTCGCTCTCCGTCGGTCCTGTCCCGGCGCGCGCGGCCCCGCTCCTTAGGGCGCGCGCGCGCCGGGTCTTTGCGATTTAAAGGGCCACTGCGCCGCTGATTGGCGCAGTGGTTCCAATTAGTCTGATCACCTGTGCACTTCCCTATATCACCTCACTTCCCCTGCACTTCCTTGCCGGATCTTGTTGCCATCGTGCCAGTGAAAGCGTTTCCTTGTGTGTTCCTAGCCTGTGTTCCAGACCTCCTGCCGTTGCCCCTGACTACGATCCTTGCTGCCTGCCCCGACCTTCTGCTACGTCCGACCTTGCTTCTGTCTACTCCCTTGTACCGCGCCTATCTTCAGCAGCCAGAGAGGTGAGCCGTTGCTAGTGGATACGACCTGGTCACTACCGCCGCAGCAAGACCATCACGCTTTGCGGCGGGCTCTGGTGAAAACCAGTAGTGACTTAGAACCGATCCACTAGCACGGTCCACGCCAATCCCTCTCCGGCACAGAGGATCCACTACCTGCCAGCCGGCATCGTGACAGTGTTATATTTTAACTCAGTGGGAATTATCCTGCTGGGCAAAGATCCACTCTCTTTCCATATACAGTTCATACCCTTAGTGTTTTGTAGTTTTTTTTAGGACTAGGTCAAGTCTCTGGTGCCCTAGAGGGAATTGGCTATTCTAAGGTGAGCTAAAGTGGAATTTTTTTGTCCCAATGTGTCTTAGTTGTTCAGTTTCCTACCCCTTGTTAGTTAGAGCAGAGGTTCCCAACCCAATCCTCAGGACCCACCAACGGTCCAAGATTAGATTTTTTTAAAAACCTTTTCTATTGAAAACAACAGCATGTTGGTGGCCCTTGAGGACTAAGTTGGGGACCACTGAATTAGAGGACACTTTTTAGAAACAGCTTTGACATCAGAGGTTTCATTTGATGGTTTTCTCAACAGTGTGTGCTCCAGGAACCTGAACGCTCCCAACACCACCTACCACGCCACTCTCCTCATCACTACTTGCCCGCCTAGCGAAGGAAGCGGGGGATGTCTTTGCCACTTCTTGGCTGGACAGTAGCTGCTGACTGTCCTCTTGTAGATCGTCCTGACTAAAAAGTGGAGCTGAACCCATAGCATAGGATATTTCTATGGGGAAGGGAACAGCATAGGACAGAGGTAATTGGAGGATAGGGACTTCTCCCGGGCCATGCTAACTGATGGTTGTGTCTGAGGAAGCCACCGACTGTTGACTGGGGGTGTCAGATGTCACTTGTGATGAAGTGGATGATCGAGTTAACCGGTCAATAACAGCAGATGGGTTGCTGGTCGAGACACAACCACTAGCTGATACCAGGAGCTCAGGCCTTTCGCTGCAACTTCTGCTGCGGTGATACCAAATATGTATTTAAAATATTTACACTTTTTGGGGGTAAAATAGGGAAAATGGGACAATTTACGTTTTTATTGGGGGAGGGGGTTTTTCAAATTTTCATACTCTATTTTTTTTTACTTTTTTTACTTTTATTTTACAGGTTAAAAGGCCTCATAGGGGACTATTTATAGCACTCATTCAACTGCTAATAATGTTCAGTGCTATCTATAGGACATAGCACTGATCAGTATTACCGGTCATCTTCTGCTCTGGTCTGCTCGATCGCAGACCAAAGCAGAAGACCCGTGGAGACAGGTGAGGGGACCTCCGTCTGTCGTGCTGGATGATCGGATCACCGCGGCAGCTCTGCGGGCGATCCAATCATCCATTTTAGTGACCGCGATGCTGCAGATGCCGTGATCTGTATTGATCAAGGTATCTGAGGGGGTTAAGGGCAGACATCCACGCGATTACGGATGTCCGCCATTACCAGCGGGTCCCTGGCAGCTATCAGCAGCCGGGAGCTGCCGCGCATGACCCGAGCATCGCTCCGATGCTCGTGGTTATATATAGGACGTAAATGTATGTCCTGGTGCCTTAAGTACCAGCTCACAGTACATTTACATGGTTGTTTCTCTATTGAAATAGTGCCACTTTCCTCCATAGACTACCTTCGGTGTGTGGAGTCTGGGCCACAAAACCAAATAAAGCCTAGGTTCAAGAGCATGTTTCTGAAAGGAAAACAACAGCCATCAATTTTTTTTATCACATACAAACCCTTTAACCTTTTAAAGACACAGGGCGTACCTGTATGTCCTGCGCCCGGTCCCGGTAGCGAGTCAGTCCAGGCGGCTAATGTCCAGGCAGTACCGATTGTTGTAACAAAAATACAGACGGGCTGATGGGGACAATCACGGTGAAATTGCGATGTCCCGATCAGCTAGAACGCGAGCGAAGGGTCTGTTACCTGTCTCCGAGGCGTCCGATCGGCGATTGATTGCTCCAAGCCTGAAATCCAGGCTTGAGCAATCGACCACTGATAACACTGATCATTGCCATGTTAATGCATGGCAGTGATCTGTGTAGATCTGTGTGTGCAGTGTTATAGCCACTAGAGGGGACTATAACACTGCAAAAAAAAAGTGTGGAAAAAAAAGTTTCACACAAAAAACAAAACAAAAAAAAAACAATATATATATATATATATATATATATATATATATATATATATATATATATGTATATGTAATATTGCCGCATGCGGAAATGTTTGAAATATAAAAAAAATATTATTAATTAAACTGCACGGTCGATGGTGTACACGCAAAAGAATTCAAAAGTCCAAAATAATGTATTTTTGGTCATTTTTTACATCATGAAAAAATTAAATAACAAGTGATCAAAAAGTCCGATCAATACAAAAATGGTACTGCTAAAAACTTCAGAATGCTGGCGCAAAAAATTAGCCCCCCATACCGCCCTGTACGTGGAAAAATAAAAAAGTTATAGGGGTTAAGATGACAATTTTAAACGTATTCAAACCTACATAAGTAGGGTATAATTTTAATTGTATGGACCTACAGAATAAAGAAAGGGTGTTATTTTTACCGAAAAATGCACTGAGTAGAAACAGAAGCCCCCAAAAGTTACAAAATGGAATATTTTCTTCAATTTTATCGCACAATTAATTATTTTTTCGTTTTTGCCATGGATTTTTTTGCTAAAATGACTAATTTCACTGCAAAGTAGAATTGGTGGCGCAAAAAATGAGCCATAATATGGAATTTAGGGTGCAAAATTCAAAGGGTTAGGATTTTTAAGAGGTAAGGAGGAAAAAAGAAAGTGCAAAAATGGAAAAATCTTAATGGGTTAAATATGGAAAAAGATGTTCTTGCTCTAAAATTATATTACATATGCAAGTGTATTATCAGTACAGTTCTCTTATAATGCATCAATCTGTGCAGATGCACTAAATATAAGTGACTGGAAAAAAGTGTTGGAAGAATCTGTGAGGTTGTTGAATCTAAGGAAATACTGTGGATATGAGAGAGATTCTGAGAATTTCAGGAAATGTAAGATAGTCTAACAAGGTTCACTTAGGGCCAAAAGCATGTCACTGACATATGCAAATTGTATTCTGGTTTATTCATGCTCAACATAGTAAGGCTGCTTCCCAAAATCTCAATAAGTGATGCCAATTAAACTAGTGTTAACAATTATGGGAAAAGCTTAGCAACAATTACAGAAGAACAAGGCCTAACTCTCAATCCAGGAATGGATACACAACCCTTATAAGTTCTTGAGGTACTTGCAAGGACTGCAATAGAATGTTGTTTCAACTGGAATCCATACAGATAGCATACAGTAATGAATATTATGGTGTAACCAAAGAATTGCTGCACTTCCTCAGGCAAATGTTATTTGTTTTATTGCCTACTAGCTGAGTACCCGGCGTTGCCCGGTTTTTACTTCCTAATCCTTCTTGGGGAGGAAAATCAATTATAGGAGGAAACTTTTGACTTCATATCCTGTCCTCATATATGTTTGTCATATCCTAATCCCATATCCCATCCTCATATCTCAACATCATATCCCATCCTCATATCCCGACCTCATATCTCGACCTTATTTCCCGTCCTCCTATCTCAACCTCATATCCCATCCTCATATCCTGACCTCATATCTCATCCTCATATCCAAACCTCCTATGCCGACCTCATATCCCGTCCTCATAGCCCATCCTCATATCTCAACCTCATATCCTGTCCTACTATCCTGTCCTCAAATACCGACCTCCTATCTCAACCTCATATCCTGTCCTCATATCCCGACCTCTCATCCCATCCTCCTATCTCGACCTCATATCCTGTTCTCACATCCTGACCTTATATCCCAACATCATATCTCAACCTCCTATCCCGACCTCCTATCCCATCCTCATATTCCATTCTCATATTCAGTCCTCATATCTCAACCTCATATCCCGTCCTCCTATCTTGACCTCATATCTCAACCTCATATCCCGAACTCATATCCCAACCTCATATCCTGTCCTCATGTCCCGAATCATATGCTTTCCATGGAAGTGGTTTTCCTCAGCAGCATTATTTCTAAAGTTAGATACAGTGCATCATAGCAGCATCACAAAGTGACCCACATAGTGTCTACTAATATGTACTAAGCACCTAAGGTGCTAAATATTTCCTGAATAATAAACATTTGGCAAATTATGTTATCGATCCATTAGGGATATTACTGTAGTAAAAGTAGGCCACCATACTGTGTGCCACTGTGTAGATAATTCCCCAAACTGTGCTCACTGTGTAGTCAGACCCCTATACTGTCCCCATATACTGGATTGTGTTTTCAATTGCTCCTGGCCCCTACATGGCACAACACTGATTTGTCTCATGTGAAGCCAGGGGGCAGAGCAGCAGTAAGCCTGGCCCTGGTTGGTTTATGCTCAGCAAACAAGTGTCAGCACCACTTTTCCCGGCCATCCAATGACCTAGGAGAGTATGTGGGCACTGAGACCTGTTGCCTGCCACGCTTCCTGGCAACTGGAATTATAGGGGCATCTAGAAGCACAGTTGAATGAACTGACTGTGTCACAGCCCCATCTATGTGTCACAGCAGAGAACAGTGCACAGATGTCTGGTCCACTAGAGGATTCCCTGGTCCTTAGGCCTGGCTGACAATGAAGTGCCCCTTGCCAGTTCAGATAGTAGGGGTTCAATCTACTGACACTCAAGGTGTGGATCAGATTGCGCTCTACCAGTTTAAGGACTCCTGTTCTAGATCTTTAGGAATGATCCACTGGGCCATTATGGCTAATATGTATTACTAAGTGTTGTAGAGACTCTAGGATTCAACCATTGGATCATAATTGTAAGGAAAAAAAAATGTGACTCCCAAGAGAACTATGAGGTGTGTAGTCTAACCACTACAGTGAAGATCAAAAGTTTGGGCACCCCAGGAAAAAATTTGTATTAATGTGCATAAAGAAGCCAAGGAAAGATGGAAAAATCTCCAAAAGGCATCAAATTATAGATTAGACATTCTTATAATATGTTAACAAAAGTTAGATTTTATTTCCATCATTTACACTTTCAAAATAACAGAAAAATGGTGTCTGCAAAAGTTTGGGCACCCTGCAAAATTTATAGCATGCACTGCCCCCTTTGCAAAGCTGAGACCTGCCAGTGTCATGGATTATTTTCAATCATCCTCTGGGAAGACCAGGTGATGCCAATCTCAAAGGTTATAAATGCCCAGACTCATCTGACCTTGCCCCAACAATCAGCACCATGGGTTCTTCTAAGCAGTTGTCTAGAAATCTGAAACTGAAAATAGTTGACACTCACAAAGCTGGAGAAGGCTATAAGAAGATAGCAAAACTGTCACGATGCCGGCTGGAAGGAGGTGGATCCTCTGTGCCAGAGAGGGATTGGCGTGGACCGTGCTAGTGGACCGGTTCTAAGTTACTACTGGTGTTCACCAGAGCCCGCCGCAAAGCGGGATGGTCTTGCTGCGGCGGTAGTAACCAGGTCGTATCCACTAGCAACGGCTCAACCTCTCTGACTGCTGAAGATAGGCGCGGTACAAGGGAGTAGACAAAAGCAAGGTCGGACGTAGCAGAAGGTCGGGGCAGGCAGCAAGGATCGTAGTCAGGGGCAACGGCAGGAGATCTGGAACACAGGCTAAGAACACACAAGGGAACGCTTTCACTAGGCACAAGGGCAACAAGATCCGGCGAGGGAGTGCAGGGGAAGTGAGGTATACATAGGGAGTGCACAGGTGAAGACACTAATTGGAACCACTGCACCAATCAGTGGCGCAGTGGCCCTTTAAATCGCAGAGACCCGGCGCGCGCGCGCCCTAGGGAGCGGGGCCGCGCGCGCCGGGACAGGACCGAGGGAGAGCGAGTCAGGTACGGAAGCCGGGGTGCGCATCGCGAGCGGGCGCCACCCGCATCGCGAATCGCATCCCGGCTGGGGGCGGTATCGCAGCGCACCCGGTCAGTGGATCTGACCGGGGTGCTGCCGTAGCGAGGATGTTGCGAGCGCTCCGGGGAGGAGCGGGGACCCGGAGCGCTCGGCGTAACAGTACCCCCCCCCTTGGGTCTCCCCCTCTTCTTAGAGCCTGAGAACCTGAGGACCAGACTTTTATCTAGGATATTGTCCTCAGGTTCCCAGGATCTCTCTTCAGGACCACAGCCCTCCCAGTCCACTAAAAAAAAAGTTTTTCCTCTGACCTTTTTGGAGGCCAGTATCTCCTTTACGGAGAAGATGTCTGAAGAACCGGAGACAGGAGTAGGAGAAATAAGTTTGGGAGAGAAACGGTTGATGATGAGTGGTTTGAGAAGAGAGACATGAAAGGCATTAGGAATACGAAGAGAAGGAGGAAGAAGAAGTTTGTAAGAGACAGGATTAATTTGGCACAAGATTTTGAAAGGACCAAGATAGCGTGGTCCCAATTTGTAGCTGGGAACACGGAAGCGGACATATTTAGCGGAGAGCCATACCTTGTCTCCGGGAGAAAAAATGGGGGGAGCTCTTCTTTTCTTATCAGCAAACTTCTTCATGCGTGATGAAGCCTGTAAGAGAGAATTTTGGGTCTCTTTCCATATGGTGGAAAGATCACGAGTTATTTCATCCACAGCGGGCAAACCAGAGGGCAAGGGAGTAGGGAGGGGGGGAAGAGGGTGACGGCCGTACACCACGAAAAATGGGGATTTGGAAGAAGATTCAGAGACTCTGAAGTTGTACGAGAATTCGGCCCATGGAAGAAGATCTGCCCAGTCATCCTGGCGGGAGGAAACAAAATGCCGTAAATAATCACCCAGGACTTGGTTAATTCTTTCTACTTGCCCATTGGATTGAGGATGATAAGCAGAAGAAAAGTTTAATTTAATCTTGAGTTGTTTACAGAGAGCCCTCCAGAATTTTGACACGAATTGGACGCCTCTATCCGAGACGATCTGCGTGGGCAACCCGTGAAGACGAAAAATGTGTACAAAAAATTGTTTTGCCAACTGAGGCGCTGAAGGAAGACCAGGAAGAGGAATAAAATGTGCCATCTTGGAAAATCGATCAACGACCACCCAAATAACAGTGTTGCCACGGGATGGGGGTAAGTCTGTAATAAAGTCCATACCAATCAGAGACCAAGGCTGTTCGGGGACAGGCAGAGGATGAAGAAGACCAGCAGGCTTCTGGCGAGGAGTCTTATCCCGGGCACAGACAGTACAGGCCCGCACAAAATCAACAACATCCGTTTCCAGAGTCGGCCACCAATAAAAACGAGAGATGAGTTGCAAGGATTTCTTGATGCCCGCATGGCCTGCGAGATGGGAGGAGTGACCCCATTTGAGGATTCCGAGGCGTTGGCGTGGAGAGACGAAGGTCTTCCCTGGAGGAGTTTGCCTGATGGAGGCTGGAGAAGTGGAGATCAGGCAGTCAGGAGGAATGATGTGTTGCGGAGAGAGCTCTACTTCCGAGGCATCCGAGGAACGAGAGAGAGCATCGGCCCTAATGTTCTTATCGGCAGGGCGAAAGTGAATTTCAAAATTAAACCGGGCAAAGAACAGAGACCACCTGGCCTGGCGAGGGTTCAGCCGTTGGGCAGACTGGAGATAGGAGAGATTCTTGTGATCGGTGTAAATAATAACTGGAAATTTTGATCCCTCCAGCAGATGCCTCCATTCCTCAAGTGCTAATTTAATGGCCAGTAGCTCTCGATCCCCGATGGAGTAGTTCCTCTCCGCCGGAGAGAAGGTCCTAGAAAAAAAACCACAAGTAACAGCATGCCCAGAAGAATTTTTTTGTAGAAGAACCGCTCCAGCTCCTACTGAGGAGGCATCAACCTCCAATAGGAAGGGTTTAGATGGGTCAGGTCTGGAGAGCACGGGAGCAGAAGAAAAGGCAGACTTGAGCCGTTTAAAGGCGTCTTCCGCTTGAGGAGGCCATGACTTAGGATTGTCATTCTTCTTGGTTAGAGCCACGATAGGAGCCACAATGGTGGAAAAATGTGGAATAAATTGTCTGTAATAATTGGCGAACCCCAAAAAACGTTGGATAGCACGGAGTCCGGAGGGGCGTGGCCAATCTAAGACGGCAGAGAGTTTGTCTGGGTCCATTTGTAGTCCCTGGCCAGAGACCAAGTATCCTAGGAAAGGAAGAGATTGACATTCAAACAGACATTTCTCCATTTTGGCATAAAGTTGATTGTCTCGAAGTCTCTGAAGAACCATGCGGACATGCTGGCGGTGTTCTTCTAGGTTGGCAGAAAAAATCAGAATATCGTCCAGATACACAACAACACAGGAATATAAGAGATCACGAAAAATGTCATTAACAAAGTCTTGGAAGACGGCAGGGGCGTTGCACAGGCCAAAGGGCATGACCAGATACTCAAAGTGTCCATCTCTAGTGTTAAATGCCGTTTTCCATTCGTCCCCCTCCCTGATGCGGATGAGATTATAAGCACCTCTTAAGTCCAGTTTGGTAAAGATGTGGGCAACTTGGAGGCGATCAAAGAGTTCAGAGATAAGAGGTAGAGGGTAGCGGTTCTTTACCGTGATTTTATTAAGTCCGCGGTAGTCAATGCAAGGATGTAGGGAGCCATCTTTTTTGGACACAAAGAAAAATCCAGCTCCGGCAGGAGAGGAGGATTTGCGGATAAACCCCTTTTTTAAATTTTCCTGGATGTACTCAGACATAGCAAAAGTCTCTGGGGCGGACAGAGGATAAATTCTGCCCCGGGGTGGAGTAGTGCCCGGGAGGAGGTCAATAGGACAGTCATAAGGCCTGTGAGGAGGTAGAGTCTCAGCTTGTTTCTTGCAAAATACGTCAGCATAGTCCATATAGGCCTTAGGGAGACCGGTTACAGGGGGAACCACAGGGTCACGGCAGGGAGTACTGAGAACCGGTTTAAGGCAGTCTTTGAAACAAGAGGTACCCCAACTCTTGATCTCCCCTGTGGACCAATCCAGGGTTGGGGAATGGCGTTGAAGCCACGGTAGTCCAAGGAGAATTTCGGAAGTGCAATTGGGGAGGACCAAAAACTCAATTTTTTCATGATGAGGTCCGATGCACATTAGGAGAGGCTTCGTGCGGTAACGTATGGTACAGTCCAATCTTTCATTGTTAATACAATTGATGTAGAGGGGTCAGGCGAGACCGGTCAACTTGCATAGCCTCCACGGCGGGAGGCACAGGAACGGATTGCAGAGGACCAGAGGAGAGAGGAGCCGGGGAGAAAAAACGCCTCGTGCGAACAAAGTCCATATCCTGGCGGAGCTCCTGACGCCTTTCGGAAAAACGCATGTCAATGCGAGTGGCAAGATGAATGAGTTCATGTAGATTAGCAGGAATTTCTCGTGCGGCCAGAACATCTTTAATGTTGCTGGATAGGCCTTTTTTAAAGGTCGCGCAGAGGGCCTCATTATTCCAGGATAGTTCAGAAGCAAGAGTACGGAATTGTATGGCGTACTCGCCAACGGAAGAATTACCCTGGACCAGGTTCAGGAGGGCAGTCTCAGCAGAAGAGGCTCGGGCAGGTTCCTCAAAGACACTACGAATTTCCGAGAAGAAGGAGTGTACAGAGGCAGTGACAGGGTCATTGCGGTCCCAGAGCGGTGTGGCCCATGACAGAGCTTTTCCAGACAGAAGGCTGACTACGAAAGCCACCTTAGACCTTTCAGTAGGAAACTGGTCCGACATCATCTCCAAGTGCAGGGAACATTGTGAAAGAAAGCCACGGCAAAACTTAGAGTCCCCATCAAATTTATCCGGCAATGATAGTCGTAGGCCTGAAGCGGCCACTCGCTGCGGAGGAGGTGCAGGAGCTGGCGGAGGAGATGATTGCTGAAGCTGTGGTAGTAGCTGCTGTAGCATCACGGTCAGTTGAGACAGCTGGTGGCCTTGTTGCGCTATCTGTTGTGACTGCTGGGCGACCACCGTGGTGAGGTCGGCGACAACTGGCAGAGGTACTTCAGCGGGATCCATGGCCGGATCTACTGTCACGATGCCGGCTGGCAGGAGGTGGATCCTCTGTGCCAGAGAGGGATTGGCGTGGACCGTGCTAGTGGACCGGTTCTAAGTTACTACTGGTGTTCACCAGAGCCCGCCGCAAAGCGGGATGGTCTTGCTGCGGCGGTAGTAACCAGGTCGTATCCACTAGCAACGGCTCAACCTCTCTGACTGCTGAAGATAGGCGCGGTACAAGGGAGTAGACAAAAGCAAGGTCGGACGTAGCAGAAGGTCGGGGCAGGCAGCAAGGATCGTAGTCAGGGGCAACGGCAGGAGATCTGGAACACAGGCTAAGAACACACAAGGGAACGCTTTCACTAGGCACAAGGGCAACAAGATCCGGCGAGGGAGTGCAGGGGAAGTGAGGTATACATAGGGAGTGCACAGGTGAAGACACTAATTGGAACCACTGCGCCAATCAGTGGCGCAGTGGCCCTTTAAATCGCAGAGACCCGGCGCGCGCGCGCCCTAGGGAGCGGGGCCGCGTGCGCCGGGACAGGACCGAGGGAGAGCGAGTCAGGTACGGAAGTCGGGGTGCGCATCGCGAGCGTGCGCCACCCGCATCGCGAATCGCATCCCGGCTGGGGGCGGTATTGCAGCGCACCCGGTCAGTGGATCTGTCCGGGGCGCTGCCGTAGCGAGGATGTTGCGAGCGCTCCGGGGAGGAGCGGGGACCCGGAGCGCTCGGCGTAACAAAAACATTTTTGTCAATATCCTCTGTTCGGAATGTAATTAAGAAATGGCAGTCATCAGGAACAGTGGAACTTAAAGCAAGATCTGGAAGACTAAGAAAAATATCAGACAGAACAGCTTGCAGGATTGTGAGAAAAACAATTCAAAACCCATGTTTGACTGCACAATCCCTCCAGAAAGATCTGTCAGACATTGGAGTTGTGGTATACTATTCCACTATAAAGAGATACTTGGACAAATATGGTCTTCATGGAAGAGTCATCAGAAGAAAACCTCTTCTACGTCCTCACCACAAAAATCAGCGTTTGAACTTTGCAAATGAACATATAAACAAGCCTGATGCATTTTGGAAACAAGTTCTGTGGACCGATGAGGTTAAAATTTAACTTTTTGGCTGAAATGAGCAAAGGTACATTTGGAGAAGAAGGGGAACAGAATTTAATGAAAAGAACTTCTGTCCAACTGTTAAGCATGGGGGTGGATCAATCATGCTTTGGGGTTGTATTGCAGCCAGTGGCAAAGGGGGAATCTCACGAGTAGAAGGGAAAATGGATTCAATAAAATTTCAGCAGATTTTGGATGCTAACTTCATGCCATCTGTGAAAAAGCTGAAGTTAAAGGGGCACTCCGGTGCTAAGACATCTTATCCGGATTGCAGGGGTCCCGCCGCTGGGGACCCCGTCATCTGGCATGCAGCACCCCGTTAGAATCAGTCCCCTGAGTGTGTCGCAGCACCCCGTTAGAATCAGTCCCCTGAGTGTGTTCGCTCCAGGTCTTATTACTGGCGATCACGGCCCGGCTCAATGCAAGCCTATGGCAGGGGGCGTGACAGCTGTATAGGATACGGGGTTAAGATGTCTTAGCACCGGAGTACCTCTTTAAAGAGAGGATGGCTTCTACAAATAGATAATGATCCTAAACACACCTCGAAATCCACGGGGGATTACATCAAGAGACGTAAACTGAAGGTTTTGCCATGGCCTTCACAATCTCCTGACCTCAACATAATTGAAAATCTATGGATAGACCTTAAAAGAGCAGTAAGTGACAGACAGCCGAGAAATCTCAAAGAACTGGAAGACTTTTGTAGGGAAGAATTGGCAAAGATACCTCAAACAAGAATTGAAAGACTCTCGGCTGGCTACAAAAAGCGTTTACAAGCTGTGATACTTGCCAATGGGGGCAGTACAAGATATTAACTCTGCAGGGTGCCCAAACTTTTGCAGATGCCATTTTTGTTTTCTGTTATTTATTTTGAAAGTGTAAATGATGGAAATAAAATCTAACTTTTGATGATATATTATAAGAATGTCTAATCTGTGATTTGATGCTTTTGGAGATTTTTCCATCTTTCCTTGGCTTCTTTATGCACATTAATACAAATGTTTACCTGGGGTGCCCAAACTTTTGATCCCCACTGCATGTAAACCACCTGATAAGTGATCGTTATTATATATACTGTAAGTACAGGAACACTTTTATAATACATTTTCTACAGTTTTTCTGAGCTATTTCATGTATTCTAAAACTATTCTATTTATTCCTAATTATCACACTTATTTACTCAAAGTGTTTTTTAGTCTTTCCACTTTTTACTTTCCTATGGAATGCACAGATGCTGCAAACAACTAATTGAAGTACCTTCCTCAGAATGGAAACATGGTCACTGTCTCACAGTAGGGACTCATTTACAATGTAAAATGTGTCCTTGTTAAACAAATCAACACTCTCACACTCCTATCCTCAGTTCTTCTTACCCAGCTAGCAATGAACGTGTGTGCACCGATCAAGTTTTGCATTAATTTACATTTCTTTTCCCATTGGAAAATAGAAAGTTTACTTGTAGTTTACATTATAAGCCATTCACATGTTTCTTTCTTTTATTTAGCGAGTTATTCACAAACCGAACCAATGAAGTTGAAATATTATACCTGTGAGAAACATTACTGTTGTTGTAGATATTTCAACATTAATACTTTTCTTTACCATGTTAAAGGGGTACTCCGGTGCTTAAACATCTTATCCCCTATCCAAAGGATAGGGGATAAGATGCCTGATCGCGGGAGTCCCGCAGCTGGGGACCCCCGGGATGATGCACGCGGCACCCCGTTTGTAATGAGTGCCCAGATCGTGTTCGCTCCGGGACTGATTACCGGCAACCGCAGGGCCGGTGGCGTGTGACGTCACGCCTCTGCCCCCGTGTGACGTCACGCCTACGGCTTGCATTGAGGGGTGGAGCGTGACGTCACACGGGGGCGGAGGCGTGACGTCACACGCTGCCGGTAATCAGTCCCGGAGCGAACATGCTCCGGGCACTGATTACAAACGGGGTGCCGCGTGCATGATCCCGGGGGTCCCCAGCTGCGGGACTCCCGCGATCAGGCATCTTATCCCCTATCCTTTGTATAGGGGATAAGATGTTTAAGCACCGGAGAACCCCTTTAAACTAACCAATATTTACCTTGAATTCCTGCTTACGATGTATTGCATTAAATATTATTATTTTTACTTCTTTTCCTACAGGGGCTAAAGGTTACTAATAAGGAAGAATGTGCAAAACATATGTCTAAGTAATATGTTTAGTTTTAAAGGTTATTGACAATTGTAAACAAATATATTTATCATCAGTGTCAGACTGGAGTGCCTAGCACCCACCAATAGAATTGACCCTTAGAGCCCACCCTGGAGTAACATGGCAATATTACCTGATAATTTTAGACATTCAGATGTCCGTCCCCCTTATATATTTGCCATGGTATGTTACGCTCTTAGTTTAGGGTTCCAAGGAAAGTAGCGCAGGAACAGTAATCTAAGGACACCTTTTGCATTCCTAGCTTTCTGTTAATAGACTCCATGGGCTGGTTGCTCTGCACTTGACTCAAGGAATCTATGCTGAGCATAAAGGCAAGCCAGCACTGGTTTACTACTGCTTAAAGAAGTACTCCGGTGGAATTTTTTTTTTTAAATCAACTGGTGCCAGAAACAGATTTGTAAATTACTTCTATTTGAAAATCTTAATCTTTCCAGTACTTTTCAGCTGCTGTATGCTCCACATGCAGTTCTTTTCTTTTTAAATATCTTTTTTGTTTGACCACAGTGCTCTCTGCTGACACCTCTGTCCATGTCAGGAACTGTCCAGAGCAGGAGAGGTTTGTTATGATCTGCGTTGAACATATAAGGTCTACTCCCTTTGCTACAGCAAATACTATTATGCCACTTGAAAACTAGTTGGAAATAAATCAGACCAAAATGTGTGAGAAAAAAAAAAACATTTCAATAAACAGATGCTTTTTGAGCCATAAACAGCCAAAAAGAAGACCTTGGACTTAAAGGGGTATTCCAGTTTAAAA
Organism: Hyla sarda; assembly: GCF_029499605.1. Classification (NCBI taxonomy): domain Eukaryota; kingdom Metazoa; phylum Chordata; class Amphibia; order Anura; family Hylidae; genus Hyla; species Hyla sarda. The sequence continues at coordinate 95,113,305 of NC_079194.1, forward strand.
CATTTTTTTTTTCATATCAACTGGCTCCAGACAGATTTGTAAATTATTTTTATTAAAAAATATTAATCCTTCCAGAACTTATCAGCTGCTGAAGTTGAGTTGTTCTTTTCTGTCTGACAACAGTGTTCTCTGCTGACACCTCTGTCTGTCTCAGGAACTGTTTAGAGTAGGAGAACCCCCCCCCCTGATCTCCCGTACAGGGCCCAGACTCTCCTGCCAAATAGCGCATGTCGACCACCGCATGAAGCTGCGTCTGACACGCCCCCTCAATGCAGCGCTATGGGAGAGCCGTAGATTGACAAATGCGGTGCCCCAGCTCTCCCATAGGGCTGCATTGAGGGGGGCGTGTCAGCTGCAGCTTTGTGCAGTGATCAAACACACCCCCCTTCCCTCGGATTGCCGGGGCCCCATTCAGGAGATTGCAGGGGGTCCCAGAGGGCAGACTCCCGCGATCTGAAACTTATCCTCTATCCTTAGGATAGGGGAAAAGTTTTCATATGCCGGAGTATTCCTTTAATTTTTTTAACGTCAAAGGAGTTACGCCCAGCAGCAGCATGACGCGTTGGACTAACGGCAAGATACCGATCAGCGGTGGTGCACATGCCACTTGCCATTCTCCTGATATAAAAGTGAGACACATACATAGAAACAGTAACCACCTGAGGAAGGAGCGAAAACACGCTCAGGGTTCAGTATACAGCGCAATTGTCACATGGGTGAATTGCAAAATTTCACTATTTATGTACTATGATGTATTTGGGAGTAGTTTTAAATAGGTTCTGGATATGACTTATATGGTGTTACCAACTGTGGAAATATATTAGTGCCATATATACTTGAACCTCTTTATACTATAGAATGTACAGTACTTGACATAGGGACTTCCCAGTTTGGGATATAATTGGATATTACTATTGTGCTGCTGTTTTATACAATTATTGTTGTTATTGTTTACAAATGTGCTGTACTGGCTTTTCTGGTCTGTACTTTTATGAATATCTCATAATGGTAGTGTATTTTTAATATATTTCAATAAAAGTTTTTTTTTAATTAAAGTCATTGCAACTTGATTTTTCTTTAGTGTTTATTTTATTTAGTTTAATATGATGTATTTTATAGCTTTTGACATAATGTAAATATGGGGGAGGGGGGATTTAGCTTGTCCTCCAGAAAGTCTCTAATTGCTGGATATCTGGGCTTTGGTGCCTGATAGGGGCCAATGACACAAAAAAAGACACCAGCTTTATAAATAACTTTAGTAATGGGTGATTAACCCCTTAAGGACTTAGCGATTTTTCATTTTTGCTTTTTCGTTTTTTACCTCCTCACCTTCTAAAAATTGGTTACATTTTTGTTTTCATGGGACTTTTTGATCACTTTTTATACGTTTTTTTAGGGCATACAAAATGACCAAAAATTAGCAATTTTGGACTTTGGAATTTTTATTTTCCTATACGCCATTGACCGTGCGGTTTAATTAATGTTGTATTTTTATAGTTTGGACATTTTATGCACGCAGTGATACCACATATGTTTTTGTTTATTTATGTTTACATATTTTTTACATATTTAAGGGGGGGGGGATGATTCAAACTTTTATTAGGGTAGGAGTTAAATCACATTTATTAACCTTTTGTTTACTATTTTTAAACCATTTTTTAGTTCCCATAGGGAACTATTACGTGCAATCTTCTGACTGCATACACTGTTCAATGCTATGCCATAGCATTGATCACTTTTATCGGTGCTCTGCTGCTCCAGCCTGGATCTCAGACATGGAGCAGCAGAGCACCAATTGGACGGAAATGGAGAGAGGTGAGCACCCTCACCATCCAAACAGCTGTTTGGAACGCCACAATTTCACTGTGGCCTTCTCAAACAGCCACACTGAGCTGCCGGGAATGGTTTAGTTTTGTTTTAGAAATGGCGATCAGCTTTGAGTGCCCTGTCTTAGGGGTTAATGCCGTGATCTGTGATGTCCGGCATTAGCTAGGGTTCTGGAGGCTGATAGCCGCATGGACCACCCGGCTGTGATGCGGGGTCAGCCCGTGACTACGCGTTATAGCACGGGAGCGGGACCAGGGCGTACAGGCACACACTTGGTCCTTAAGGTGTTAAAGGGGTACTCTGAAGGAAAAAAATGTCAAATCAAATGGTGGCAGAAAGTTATACAGATCAGCAAAATTGTTCTACTTAAAAATCTTAAAGCGTACCTGCCAGATCCCACAAAAAATGTAATAAATAAATAATAATAATAATAATATGTTAATCGGTACCTAATCCTGACCATGTACATCTAATTTTGATGGTCCTAACACCTACATTTATAAAAAAAATACCTCTTTTCATTAGCTCACCGTGTTGGAAATCCTCCCTGGGGAAGGGGACGTGTCCCTCCCTTGTAGTGGTGGGAGGTGAATGGTGTATCTGCTCATGCAACCTTGTCCATGAGTCATCTCTTGCCCTTGAGTCATGGACAAGCCTGATGCTCTTGCAGGACTAGTTAGTGTCTCCGTAGGTATGGGGACCCCTAGTGGTGGTATTTGCAGGAGCCATTTTTGTTACTAAATATTTTCAATTTTTTCATCAACTATATTATGAAAGGTCTTTAATTTTCGTTAGTAACAAGATGTAAAAAGTTTTTGCATATTTCAGGGCCCATTTATGCCTTCCAGCTGCTGTATGCTCCAGAAAAAAATTGTGTAGTTCTTTCTAGTCTCTCTGTTGCCCCCCCTGTCTGTGACAGGATTTGTCCAGAGCAGGAACAATCTGTATAACTTTCTAAAAAAAAAAAAAAAAAAACATTTTTTTTTCTCCACTGGAGTACCCCTTAAATTTTTATACATTTTATAGCTTGACATTTGTTTATGGAAAGTATCTAGTATTGCATTTCATCGCTATATACTGTATATATAATAGTTCTTTTTAAATGAAAGATTCTTTTTAAATTAGAAATCTAACAATTCCTTGCTTAGCTGTCATAATCAATGCACCTTTCACTTTTTTTGTATTAATTTTTAGCTTGGTACTGAACAAAGCATAAATGAAACCCTACTGCTTCTTCTATGAAAATGGATTGTTAAAAAAGCATCACGTTTGAAAGAGCGGCTCCTGAAACACATCTCATTTTCACTTCCCAGCCCTGTGAAAATCACTTAATAACACGTATATCTCATTTTGTCATTGATGAAGTGTGATCTGCAACTATTGTTGAAGTAACTGTTTAATAGTAATTTGCAGAGAACAATTTGATGGTCTACGAAAACTGGTGAATTTTAACCCCATAAGGACTTTTCCACTTTCGTTTTTTCCTCCATACTTAAAAATCATAATTCTTAAAATTTTGCACCTAAAAATCCATATGATGGCTTATTTTTTGCACCACTAATTCTACTTTGTAATGACATCAGTAATTTTACCCATAAATCTACGGCAAAATGAAAAAAAAAATAATTGTGCTACAAAATTGAACAAAAAACACAATTTTGTAAATTTTGGGGGCTTCCGTTTTTACGCATTACATTTTTTGGTATAAATTATACCTTCTCTTTATTCTCTAGGTCCATACGGTTAAAATGATACCCTACTTATATAGGTTTGGTTTTATCGTACTTCTGAAAATCATAACTACATAAATGAAAATACGTTTAAAATTGTCATTTTCTGACCCCTATAACTTTTTTATTTTTCCGCATACAGAGTAGTATAAGAGCTAATTTTTTGCGCCGTGATCTGAAGTTTTTAGCGATACCATTTTTGTATTGATCAGACTTCTTGATCGCTTTTTATAAATTTTTTCATGATATAAAAAGTGACCAAAAATACGCTATTTTGGAATTGTTTATTTTTATTTACACAGTTTTTTTTTTAATGGCAAAAGGAGGGTGATTCAAACTTTTATTAGTTAACTGATCTTTATTAACTTTTTTTTTTTGCAATATTATAGCCCAATAGGGGGCTATAACACTGCACACACTGATCTTTTACATTGATTACTGTTTTCCAATAAGATAACATTGATCAATGATTCTGCCGCTTGACTGCTCATGCCTGGATCGGAGCAGTCATTCAGCGATCGGACACACAGGAGGAAGGTAGGGGCCCTCCTTGTGTGCTCCAGCTGTTCGGGATGCCACAATTTTGCCGTGGCAGTCCCGAACAGCCCACTGAGCTAGCCAGGAGTAGTTTACTTTCACTTTAAAAGCAGCAATCAATTTTGTACGCCACATCTAAAGGGTTAATAGCCGTTATCAGTGCTATTAGCCACAGGTCCCGGCCATTGTTAGAGGCCATGCATTATAGAAAGGGAGCGGACTCAGGGCACACAGTTACCCCCTGCGTCCTTAAGAGGCTAAGCATTTTTGGTGTACGGGCGAAAGTGAGAAATGCGTAAAATTTTCAATCAATTAGGCACAATTACTGAGCAACATCCAAATCATATGTAAAATAAGCTCCTTTACTTGTTTTGCACTAAACCGTTCAGACTTTACCTCCACAGAGCTTTGACATGTGCAACACGAAGCGGAGTGGAATAAAGTGACCGCATTACCTATCTGTCTTAACCCACATGGCCAGGATGCTTTGAAACTTTTTCATGCAACAATTTAGCAGCCCGAACAGTGATGTTGTGCCTGATATTAATCAGCCTTTCACAAGTGCAATATTGGGAAAGGGGAGAAAAAAGCAAAAAACAAACAAAACTGAGACTAAGCTATAAACTGATTTTAACTGTGGAGTGACTGCAGCTGAAGTCCACAAAATTACAATACCTTCATGCGGTTCCATAATTAAACTCAATTGTAGCTATAAAAAACTGACAGTGTTGCCATACTGCATCCGCCCCTGGAGAGCATCCTGCGATCTCTATGATGGCTAGTTCTGCTACATGTAGGAGCTGGGCTAACAGCTCAGTGATGGAGCTCACACCTACTAAAGAGAGAAATATTTAAACCAACAGTTGAATTGTTGCCACGCCTGTGTCTTAAGTTTGTTGTCATCACTCTCACACTCTCTAATACTAGTTACTGGAAGTACAACATGGTACCTAATGGCAAATAATTCTCTGAGGATCTAACAAAATGTGTTGCTTTACATAATGTATGCAACATGTTGCCATACCCTTAGGCAGAGCATGATCCCCTCCATTCAGAGATTGGGCCCCAGGGCAGTATTCCAACATGATAATGACCGCAAACACACCTCCAGACAACCACTGCCTTACTAAAAGTAGCTGAGGGTAAAGGTGATGGACTGGCCAAGCATGTCTCCAGACCTAAACCCTACTGAGCATGTGTGGGACATCCTTAAATTGAAGGGGGGAGAGGAATGCAAGGTCTCAAACCTCCTCCAGCTTTGTGATGTCATCATGACGGAGTGTAAGAGAAATCCAGTAGCAGCCTGGGAAGCTCAGGTGAGCTCCATGCCCAAGAGGTTTAAGGCAGTGCTGGAAAATAATGGTGGTCACACAAAATATTGATACTTTGGGCCCAATTTGGACAGAGATTTTGTTGCCAAATTTTACACATTAATGGCTGTTTGTTGAGTTATTTTTTGGGGGGCACAACATTTTACAGTGTTATACAGGTCGTGCATATGCTACTTTACATTGTTTCAGAGTGTAATTTCTTCAGTGTTGTCACATGACAAGATATAATAAAATATTTACAAAAATGTGAGGGTTGTACTCACTTATGTCAGATAATGTAACTTGCCCAGATGGGTATCCCCCATTAGTATGCGTTGTGCTGTAAAAAATACTGTGAATACTGAGTATCCTAGAGAGGATTATCCTCTATTAGAGACTAACAAAGACTTGTTATTAATGAATTGTTGTTAATGAATTACATGGTTGTCATGTAATACTGC